>NW_028126344.1:600000-918185 GCF_965194825.1 Balaenoptera physalus | reverse complement strand
TCTGTGATAGAAGTAGTGGTGCTTGAAGTGGTAGTAAGAGTAATAATGTTTTTGGTAGAAGTATGAGCGCTCCTGGGGTTGGCTGGAGTAGTAGTGTCTCTGGTAGAAGTATGAGCGCTCGTGGTGGTGATAGGAGTAGTATTCTCTGCGGTAGAGTTAGGAGTGCTCGTTGTGGTGGTAGGAGAAGTAGTTTCTGTGGTAGAAGTCACAATGCTCGCGGTGGTGGTGGGAGTAGCAGGGTCTGTGTTACAAATAGGTGCTCTCGTGGTGGTGGTAGGTGTAGTAGAGTCTGTGGTAAAAGCAGTGGTTCTCGTGGTGGTGGTAGGAGTAGTAATGTCTTTCGTAGTTGTATGAGTGCTCGTGCTCGTGGCAGGAGTAGTAGTTTCTGTGGTAGAAGTAGTTGCACTCGTGGTGGTGGTAGGAGTAGCAGTTTCTGCCTTAGAAGTAGGAGCAGTCGTGGTGGTGGAAGTTGTTGCATGGTCTGTGGTAGAAGTAGTGGAGCTCATAGTGGTGCTAAGAGAGGTAGTGTCTGTGGTAGGATTAGGAGCGATCATAGTGGTGGTAGGAGCAGCAGGACAGGTGGTAGAAGTACGTGCTCTCGTGGTTGTGGTAGGACTAGCAGGGTCTGTGGTAGAAGTAGTTGCAATCATGGTGGTACTAGGAGTAGAAGATTCTGTGGAAGAAGTAGGAGCACACATGGTGGTAGTAGGAGTAGTAGTGTCTCTGGTCAAAGTAGTGGCGCTCGTGGTGATGGTAGGAGTAGCTGTGTCTGTGGTCGAAGTAGGAGCGCTCGTGGTGTTGGTAGGAGTTGTAGTGTCTGTGGTAGAATTAGGATCGCTCGTGGTGGTGGTAGGAGTAGTAGTTTATGTGGTAGAAGTACTTGCGCTCGTGGTGGAGGTAGGAGTAATGTTGTCTGTGGTATAAGTGGGCGTGCTAGTGTTGGTGGTAGGTGTTGCACGGTCTGTGGTAGAAGTAGCAGTGCTCGTGGTGGTGGTAGGAGTAGTAGTGACTTTGGTAGAAGTTGTTGCGCTCATCGTGGAAGTGGTAGTAGTAGTTTCTGTGGTAGGAGTAGGAGTGCTCGTGATAATGGCAGGAGTAGTAGTGTCTGTGCCAGAAGTAGTTGCACTCGTGATGGTGGTAGGAGTCCTAGTGTCTTTGGTAGAAGTAGCTCTGCTCGTGGGGGTGGTAGGAATAGTAATTTCTACTGTAGCAGTAGGAGCGCTCGTGGTGCTGTTAGAAGTTGCAGGGCCTGAGGTAGAAATAGGTGCTCTCCTGGTGGTTGTAGGAGTAGCAGGGTCTGTGTTAGAAGTAGTTTCGCTCATGGTGGTGGTAGGAGTAGCATGTTCTGTGTTAGAAGTAGGAGTGCTCGTTGTGCTGGTAGGAGTTGCACAGTCTGTGGTAGAAGTAGGAGTGTTCGTGGTGGTGGTAGGAGTAGTAGTGTCTGTGGTAGAAGTGGGAGTGCCTGTGGTGGTGGTGGGAGTAGTTGTGTCTGTGCTAGAAGGAGGAGCGCTCATCTTGGTGGTAAGTGTAGTGGTGTCTGTGGTAGAATTAGTATTGCTTGTGGTGGTGCTAGGTGTTGCATGTTCTGTGGTAAAAGTAGGAGTGCTCATGGTGGTGGTAGGTAGTAGTTTCTTTGATAGAAGTAGGAGCGCTCGCTGTGTTGGTAGGAGTAGTAGAGTCTTTGGTAGAAGTAGGAGCGCTTGTGGTGGTGCTTGGAGTAGTAGTGTCAGTTGTAGAAGTAGGATCTCCCGCGATTGTGGTAGGAGTAGCAGGACCTGTGGTAGAAATAGGTGCTGTCGTGGTGGTGCGAGGAGTAGGAGGTTTTGTGAGAGAAGTAGGAGCGCTTGTGGTGGTGGTGGTAGTAGTAGTTCCTGGGGTAGAAGTATGAGCTCTGGTTGTGGTGGTAGGTGTAGTACCTTCTATGGTATAAGTAGGAGCGCTCGTGGTGGTGGTAGGTGTAGTACTGTCTGTGGTATAAGTAGTTGCGCTCGTGGCTCTGGTAGGAGTAGTAGTGTCTGTGGAAGAAGTAGGAGCAATCGTGGTCATGGTAGTGGTAGTTTCTCTGGTAGAAGTAGTAGAGCTCGTGGTGGTGTTAGGAGTAGTACATTCTTTGTTCGAAGTAGGAGCGCTGGTGGTAGTGGTAAGAGTAGTACAGTGTGTGGTAGAAGTAGGAGCACTCGTGTTGCTGGTGGGAGTAGTAGTGACTGTGTTAGAAGTAGGAACACTCGTCTTGGTGGTAGGAGTTGTAGTGTCTGTAGTAGAAGTAGTTGCGCTCGTACTGGTGGTAGGATTAGTCGTTTCTGTGGTAGAAGCAGGAGCGCTCGTGATGGTGTTAATAGTAGTTAATACTGTGGTCAAATAGGAAAGCTCGTGGTGGTGGTAGGAGTAACAGGGCCGATGGTAGAATTGGGTGCTCCCTTGTTGGAGGTAGGAATAGCAGATTATGTGGTAGAGGTAGGTGCACTCGTGGTGGTGGTAGGAGTAGCAGGTTTTGTGTTAGAAGTACGAGCGCTTGTCATAGTTGTGGCAGTAGTAGTTCCTGGGGTAGAAGTAGGGGCTCTCTTTGTGGTGGTAGGAATAGTTTCTGTGGTAGAAGTAGGAGCCATCATGGGGGTGGTAGGAGTAGTAGTGTCTTTGGTAGAAGTAGTTGTCCTCATGGTGGTGGTAGGACTAGTAGGTTCTGTGGTAGAAGTAGGAGCACTCTTGTTGTTGGTAGGAGTAGTAGATTCTGTGGTAGAAGTAGGATCGACCGTGATGGAGGTAGGTGTAGCAGGGCCTGTGGTAGAAGTAGGTGCTCTCGTGGTGGTGGTAGGAGTAGCAGGTTTTGTGTTAGAAGTAGGAGTGCTTGTCGTAGTTCTGGTAGTAGTAGTTCCTGGGGTAGAAGTAGGGGCTCTTTTTGTGGTGGTAGGAATAGTTTCTGTGGTAGAAGTAGGAGCCGCCATGGGGGTGGTAGGAGTAGTAGTGTCTTTGGTAGAAGTAGTTGTCCTCATGGTGGTGGTAGGACTAGTAATTTCTGTGGTAGAAGTAGGAGCACTCTTGTTGTTGGTAGGAGTAGTAGATTCTGTGGTAGAAGTAGGATCGACCGTGATGGAGGTAGGTGTAGCGGGGCCTGTGGTAGAAGTAGATGCTCCCGTGGTGGTGGTAGGAGTAGCAGGATTTGTGGTAAAAGTAGTTGAACTCGTGGTGGTGATAGGAGTAGCAGGCTTTGTGGTAGAAGTAGTATCGCCTGTGGTGGTGGTAGGAGTTGCCTGCTCTGTGGTAGAAGTAGGAGTGCTCATGTTTGTGGTAGGATAGTAGTTTCTTTGGTAGAAGTAGGAGCGCTTGTGGTGGTGCTTGGAGTAGTAGTGTCAGTTGTAGAAGTAGGATCTCCCGCGATTGTGGTAGGAGTAGCAGGACCTGTGGTAGAAATAGGTGCTGTCGTGGTGGTGCGAGGAGTAGGAGGTTTTGTGAGAGAATTAGGAGCGCTTGTGATGGTGGTGGTAGTAGTAGTTCCTGGGGTAGAAGTATGAGCTCTGGTTGTGGTGGTAGGTGTAGTACCTTCTATGGTATAAGTAGGAGCGCTCGTGGTGGTGGTAGGTGTAGTACAGTCTGTGGTATAAGTAGTTGTGCTCGTGGCTCTGGTAGGAGTAGTAGTGTCTGTGGAAGAAGTAGGAGCAATCGTGGTCATGGTAGTGGTAGTTTCTCTGGTAGAAGTAGTAGAGCTCGTGGTGGTGTTAGGAGTAGTACATTCTTTGTTCGAAGTAGGAGCGCTGGTGGTAGTGGTAGGAGTAGTACAGTCTGTGGTAGAAGTAGGAGCACTCGTGTTGCTGGTGGGAGTAGTAGTGACTGTGTTAGAAGTAGGAACACTCGTCTTGGTGGTAGGAGTTGTAGTGTCTGTAGTAGAAGTAGTTGCGCTCGTACTGGTGGTAGGATTAGTCGTTTCTGTGGTAGAAGCAGGAGCGCTCGTGGTGGTGTTAATAGTAGTTAATACTGTGGTCAAATAGGAAAGCTCGTGGTGGTGGTAGGAGTAACAGGGCCGATGGTAGAATTGGGTGCTCCCTTGTTGGAGGTAGGAATAGCAGATTATGTGGTAGAGGTAGGTGCACTCGTGGTGGTGGTAGGAGTAGCAGGTTTTGTGTTAGAAGTACGAGCGCTTGTCATAGTTGTGGCAGTAGTAGTTCCTGGGGTAGAAGTAGGGGCTCTCTTTGTGGTGGTAGGAATAGTTTCTGTGGTAGAAGTAGGAGCCATCATGGGGGTGGTAGGAGTAGTAGTGTCTTTGGTAGAAGTAGTTGTCCTCATGGTGGTGGTAGGACTAGTAGGTTCTGTGGTAGAAGTAGGAGCACTCTTGTTGTTGGTAGGAGTAGTAGATTCTGTGGTAGAAGTAGGATCGACCGTGATGGAGGTAGGTGTAGCAGGGCCTGTGGTAGAAGTAGGTGCTCTCGTGGTGGTGGTAGGAGTAGCAGGATTTGTGGTAGAAGTAGTTGAACTCGTGGTGGTGATAGGAGTAGCAGGCTTTGTGGTAGAAGTAGTATCGCCTGTGGTGGTGGTAGGAGTTGCCTGCTCTGTGGTAGAAGTAGGAGTGCTCATGTTTGTGGTAGGGTAGTAGTTTCTTTGGTAGAAGTAGGAGCGCTTGTGGTGGTGATTGGAGTAGTAGTGACTCTGGTAGAAGTAGGAGCACTAGTGGTTGTGTAAGGAGTAGTATTGTCTGTGGTAGTAGTAGTTGTGCTCGTGTTGGAGGTAGGAGTAGTAGTTTCTGTGGTAGAAGTAGGAGTGCTCTTGTTGGTGGTAGGAGTAGCAGGTATTGTGTTAGAAGTAGGAGCGCCTGTCGTAGTTGTGGTAGTAGTAGGTAATGGGGTAGTAGTAGGGGCTCTCTTTGTGGTGGTAGGAATAGTTTCTGTGGTGGAAGTAGGAGCCGTCATGGCGGTGGTAGGAGTATTAGTATCTTTGGTAGAAGTAGTTATCCTCATGGTGGTGGTAGGACTAGTAGTTTCGGTGGTAGAAGTAGGAGCATTCTTGTTGTGGTAGGAGGAGTAGATTCTGTGGTAGGAGTAGGATTGCCCGTGAGGGAGGTAGGTGTAGCAGGGCCTATGGTAGAAGTAGGTGCTCTCGTGGTGGTGGTAGGAGTAGCAGGTTTTTGGTAGTGGTAGGTGCACACGTGGTGGTGGTAGAAGTACTAGTTTCTGTGGTAGAAGTAGGAGCACTCGTGGTGGTAGAAGTAGGCGGGTCAGTGGTAGAAGTAGGTGCTCTCGTAGTGGTGGTAGTATTATTAGTGTCTGTGATAGAAGTAGTGGTGCTCGAAGTGGTAGTATGAGTAATAATGTTTTCGGTAGAAGTATGAGCGCTCGTGGGGTTGGAAGGAGTAGTAATGTCTCTGGTACAAGTATGAGCGCTCGTGGTGGTGTTAGGTGTAGTATACTCTGCGGTAGAAGTAGGAGTGCTCGTTGTGGTTGTAGGAGTAGTAGTTTCTGTGGTAGAAGTCACAATGCTCGCGGTGGTGGTGGGAGTAGCAGTCTCTGTGTTAAAAATAGGAACTCTCGTGGTGGTGGTAGGAGTGGCAGGTTTTGTGGTAAAAGTAGTTGCACTCGTGGTGGTGATAGGTGTAGCACGTTTTGTGTTAGAAGTAGTATCGCCTGGGGTGGTGGTAGGAGTTGCATGCTCTGTGGTAGAAATAGGAGTGCTCATGGTTGTGGTAGGGTAGTAGTTTCTTTGGTAGAAGTAGGAGCACTTGTGGTGGTGCTTGGAGTAGTAGTGACTGTGGTAGAAGTACGTTCGCTAGTGGTGGGGTTAGGAGTAGTATTGTCTGTGGTAGTGGTAGTGGTGCTCGTGTTGGAGGTAGGAGTAGTAATTTCTGCGGTAGAATTAGGAGTGCCCTTGTTGGTGGTAGGATTAGTAGTATCTGTGGTAGAAGCAGGAGCGCTTGTGGTGGTGTTAGTGGTAGTTAATTCTGTGGTAGAAATAGGAAAGCTCGTGGTGTTGGTAGGAGTAACAGGGCCTATGGTAGAATTAGGTGCTCTCTTGTTGGAGGTAGGAGTAGCAGATTTTGTGGTAGAGGTAGGTGCACTCGTGGTGGTGGTAGGAGTACTAGTTTCTGTGGTAGAAGTAGGAGTGCTCATGGTGATGGTAGGAGGAGGCGGGTCAGTGGTAGAAGTAGGTGCTCTCGTGGTGCTGGTAGTATTATTAGTGTCTGTGATAGAAGTAGTGGTGCTTGAAGTGGTAGTAAGAGTAATAATGTTTTTGGTAGAAGTATGAGCGCTCCTGGGGTTGGCTGGAGTAGTAGTGTCTCTGGTAGAAGTATGAGCGCTCGTGGTGGTGATAGGAGTAGTATTCTCTGCGGTAGAGTTAGGAGTGCTCGTTGTGGTGGTAGGAGAAGTAGTTTCTGTGGTAGAAGTCACAATGCTCGCGGTGGTGGTGGGAGTAGCAGGGTCTGTGTTACAAATAGGTGCTCTCGTGGTGGTGGTAGGTGTAGTAGAGTCTGTGGTAAAAGCAGTGGTTCTCGTGGTGGTGGTAGGAGTAGTAATGTCTTTCGTAGTTGTATGAGTGCTCGTGCTCGTGGCAGGAGTAGTAGTTTCTGTGGTAGAAGTAGTTGCACTCGTGGTGGTGGTAGGAGTAGCAGTTTCTGCCTTAGAAGTAGGAGCAGTCGTGGTGGTGGAAGTTGTTGCATGGTCTGTGGTAGAAGTAGTGGAGCTCATAGTGGTGCTAAGAGAGGTAGTGTCTGTGGTAGGATTAGGAGCGATCATAGTGGTGGTAGGAGCAGCAGGACAGGTGGTAGAAGTACGTGCTCTCGTGGTTGTGGTAGGACTAGCAGGGTCTGTGGTAGAAGTAGTTGCAATCATGGTGGTACTAGGAGTAGAAGATTCTGTGGAAGAAGTAGGAGCACACATGGTGGTAGTAGGAGTAGTAGTGTCTCTGGTCAAAGTAGTGGCGCTCGTGGTGATGGTAGGAGTAGCTGTGTCTGTGGTCGAAGTAGGAGCGCTCGTGGTGTTGGTAGGAGTTGTAGTGTCTGTGGTAGAATTAGGATCGCTCGTGGTGGTGGTAGGAGTAGTAGTTTATGTGGTAGAAGTACTTGCGCTCGTGGTGGAGGTAGGAGTAATGTTGTCTGTGGTATAAGTGGGCGTGCTAGTGTTGGTGGTAGGTGTTGCACGGTCTGTGGTAGAAGTAGCAGTGCTCGTGGTGGTGGTAGGAGTAGTAGTGACTTTGGTAGAAGTTGTTGCGCTCATCGTGGAAGTGGTAGTAGTAGTTTCTGTGGTAGGAGTAGGAGTGCTCGTGATAATGGCAGGAGTAGTAGTGTCTGTGCCAGAAGTAGTTGCACTCGTGATGGTGGTAGGAGTCCTAGTGTCTTTGGTAGAAGTAGCTCTGCTCGTGGGGGTGGTAGGAATAGTAATTTCTACTGTAGCAGTAGGAGCGCTCGTGGTGCTGTTAGAAGTTGCAGGGCCTGAGGTAGAAATAGGTGCTCTCCTGGTGGTTGTAGGAGTAGCAGGGTCTGTGTTAGAAGTAGTTTCGCTCATGGTGGTGGTAGGAGTAGCATGTTCTGTGTTAGAAGTAGGAGTGCTCGTTGTGCTGGTAGGAGTTGCACAGTCTGTGGTAGAAGTAGGAGTGTTCGTGGTGGTGGTAGGAGTAGTAGTGTCTGTGGTAGAAGTGGGAGTGCCTGTGGTGGTGGTGGGAGTAGTTGTGTCTGTGCTAGAAGGAGGAGCGCTCATCTTGGTGGTAAGTGTAGTGGTGTCTGTGGTAGAATTAGTATTGCTTGTGGTGGTGCTAGGTGTTGCATGTTCTGTGGTAAAAGTAGGAGTGCTCATGGTGGTGGTAGGTAGTAGTTTCTTTGATAGAAGTAGGAGCGCTCGCTGTGTTGGTAGGAGTAGTAGAGTCTTTGGTAGAAGTAGGAGCGCTTGTGGTGGTGCTTGGAGTAGTAGTGTCAGTTGTAGAAGTAGGATCTCCCGCGATTGTGGTAGGAGTAGCAGGACCTGTGGTAGAAATAGGTGCTGTCGTGGTGGTGCGAGGAGTAGGAGGTTTTGTGAGAGAAGTAGGAGCGCTTGTGGTGGTGGTGGTAGTAGTAGTTCCTGGGGTAGAAGTATGAGCTCTGGTTGTGGTGGTAGGTGTAGTACCTTCTATGGTATAAGTAGGAGCGCTCGTGGTGGTGGTAGGTGTAGTACTGTCTGTGGTATAAGTAGTTGCGCTCGTGGCTCTGGTAGGAGTAGTAGTGTCTGTGGAAGAAGTAGGAGCAATCGTGGTCATGGTAGTGGTAGTTTCTCTGGTAGAAGTAGTAGAGCTCGTGGTGGTGTTAGGAGTAGTACATTCTTTGTTCGAAGTAGGAGCGCTGGTGGTAGTGGTAAGAGTAGTACAGTGTGTGGTAGAAGTAGGAGCACTCGTGTTGCTGGTGGGAGTAGTAGTGACTGTGTTAGAAGTAGGAACACTCGTCTTGGTGGTAGGAGTTGTAGTGTCTGTAGTAGAAGTAGTTGCGCTCGTACTGGTGGTAGGATTAGTCGTTTCTGTGGTAGAAGCAGGAGCGCTCGTGATGGTGTTAATAGTAGTTAATACTGTGGTCAAATAGGAAAGCTCGTGGTGGTGGTAGGAGTAACAGGGCCGATGGTAGAATTGGGTGCTCCCTTGTTGGAGGTAGGAATAGCAGATTATGTGGTAGAGGTAGGTGCACTCGTGGTGGTGGTAGGAGTAGCAGGTTTTGTGTTAGAAGTACGAGCGCTTGTCATAGTTGTGGCAGTAGTAGTTCCTGGGGTAGAAGTAGGGGCTCTCTTTGTGGTGGTAGGAATAGTTTCTGTGGTAGAAGTAGGAGCCATCATGGGGGTGGTAGGAGTAGTAGTGTCTTTGGTAGAAGTAGTTGTCCTCATGGTGGTGGTAGGACTAGTAGGTTCTGTGGTAGAAGTAGGAGCACTCTTGTTGTTGGTAGGAGTAGTAGATTCTGTGGTAGAAGTAGGATCGACCGTGATGGAGGTAGGTGTAGCAGGGCCTGTGGTAGAAGTAGGTGCTCTCGTGGTGGTGGTAGGAGTAGCAGGTTTTGTGTTAGAAGTAGGAGTGCTTGTCGTAGTTCTGGTAGTAGTAGTTCCTGGGGTAGAAGTAGGGGCTCTTTTTGTGGTGGTAGGAATAGTTTCTGTGGTAGAAGTAGGAGCCGCCATGGGGGTGGTAGGAGTAGTAGTGTCTTTGGTAGAAGTAGTTGTCCTCATGGTGGTGGTAGGACTAGTAATTTCTGTGGTAGAAGTAGGAGCACTCTTGTTGTTGGTAGGAGTAGTAGATTCTGTGGTAGAAGTAGGATCGACCGTGATGGAGGTAGGTGTAGCGGGGCCTGTGGTAGAAGTAGATGCTCCCGTGGTGGTGGTAGGAGTAGCAGGATTTGTGGTAAAAGTAGTTGAACTCGTGGTGGTGATAGGAGTAGCAGGCTTTGTGGTAGAAGTAGTATCGCCTGTGGTGGTGGTAGGAGTTGCCTGCTCTGTGGTAGAAGTAGGAGTGCTCATGTTTGTGGTAGGATAGTAGTTTCTTTGGTAGAAGTAGGAGCGCTTGTGGTGGTGCTTGGAGTAGTAGTGTCAGTTGTAGAAGTAGGATCTCCCGCGATTGTGGTAGGAGTAGCAGGACCTGTGGTAGAAATAGGTGCTGTCGTGGTGGTGCGAGGAGTAGGAGGTTTTGTGAGAGAAGTAGGAGCGCTTGTGATGGTGGTGGTAGTAGTAGTTCCTGGGGTAGAAGTATGAGCTCTGGTTGTGGTGGTAGGTGTAGTACCTTCTATGGTATAAGTAGGAGCGCTCGTGGTGGTGGTAGGTGTAGTACAGTCTGTGGTATAAGTAGTTGTGCTCGTGGCTCTGGTAGGAGTAGTAGTGTCTGTGGAAGAAGTAGGAGCAATCGTGGTCATGGTAGTGGTAGTTTCTCTGGTAGAAGTAGTAGAGCTCGTGGTGGTGTTAGGAGTAGTACATTCTTTGTTCGAAGTAGGAGCGCTGGTGGTAGTGGTAGGAGTAGTACAGTCTGTGGTAGAAGTAGGAGCACTCGTGTTGCTGGTGGGAGTAGTAGTGACTGTGTTAGAAGTAGGAACACTCGTCTTGGTGGTAGGAGTTGTAGTGTCTGTAGTAGAAGTAGTTGCGCTCGTACTGGTGGTAGGATTAGTCGTTTCTGTGGTAGAAGCAGGAGCGCTCGTGGTGGTGTTAATAGTAGTTAATACTGTGGTCAAATAGGAAAGCTCGTGGTGGTGGTAGGAGTAACAGGGCCGATGGTAGAATTGGGTGCTCCCTTGTTGGAGGTAGGAATAGCAGATTATGTGGTAGAGGTAGGTGCACTCGTGGTGGTGGTAGGAGTAGCAGGTTTTGTGTTAGAAGTACGAGCGCTTGTCATAGTTGTGGCAGTAGTAGTTCCTGGGGTAGAAGTAGGGGCTCTCTTTGTGGTGGTAGGAATAGTTTCTGTGGTAGAAGTAGGAGCCATCATGGGGGTGGTAGGAGTAGTAGTGTCTTTGGTAGAAGTAGTTGTCCTCATGGTGGTGGTAGGACTAGTAGGTTCTGTGGTAGAAGTAGGAGCACTCTTGTTGTTGGTAGGAGTAGTAGATTCTGTGGTAGAAGTAGGATCGACCGTGATGGAGGTAGGTGTAGCAGGGCCTGTGGTAGAAGTAGGTGCTCTCGTGGTGGTGGTAGGAGTAGCAGGATTTGTGGTAGAAGTAGTTGAACTCGTGGTGGTGATAGGAGTAGCAGGCTTTGTGGTAGAAGTAGTATCGCCTGTGGTGGTGGTAGGAGTTGCCTGCTCTGTGGTAGAAGTAGGAGTGCTCATGTTTGTGGTAGGGTAGTAGTTTCTTTGGTAGAAGTAGGAGCGCTTGTGGTGGTGATTGGAGTAGTAGTGACTCTGGTAGAAGTAGGAGCACTAGTGGTTGTGTAAGGAGTAGTATTGTCTGTGGTAGTAGTAGTTGTGCTCGTGTTGGAGGTAGGAGTAGTAGTTTCTGTGGTAGAAGTAGGAGTGCTCTTGTTGGTGGTAGGAGTAGCAGGTATTGTGTTAGAAGTAGGAGCGCCTGTCGTAGTTGTGGTAGTAGTAGGTAATGGGGTAGTAGTAGGGGCTCTCTTTGTGGTGGTAGGAATAGTTTCTGTGGTGGAAGTAGGAGCCGTCATGGCGGTGGTAGGAGTATTAGTATCTTTGGTAGAAGTAGTTATCCTCATGGTGGTGGTAGGACTAGTAGTTTCGGTGGTAGAAGTAGGAGCATTCTTGTTGTGGTAGGAGGAGTAGATTCTGTGGTAGGAGTAGGATTGCCCGTGAGGGAGGTAGGTGTAGCAGGGCCTATGGTAGAAGTAGGTGCTCTCGTGGTGGTGGTAGGAGTAGCAGGTTTTTGGTAGTGGTAGGTGCACACGTGGTGGTGGTAGAAGTACTAGTTTCTGTGGTAGAAGTAGGAGCACTCGTGGTGGTAGAAGTAGGCGGGTCAGTGGTAGAAGTAGGTGCTCTCGTAGTGGTGGTAGTATTATTAGTGTCTGTGATAGAAGTAGTGGTGCTCGAAGTGGTAGTATGAGTAATAATGTTTTCGGTAGAAGTATGAGCGCTCGTGGGGTTGGAAGGAGTAGTAATGTCTCTGGTACAAGTATGAGCGCTCGTGGTGGTGTTAGGTGTAGTATACTCTGCGGTAGAAGTAGGAGTGCTCGTTGTGGTTGTAGGAGTAGTAGTTTCTGTGGTAGAAGTCACAATGCTCGCGGTGGTGGTGGGAGTAGCAGTCTCTGTGTTAAAAATAGGAACTCTCGTGGTGGTGGTAGGAGTGGCAGGTTTTGTGGTAAAAGTAGTTGCACTCGTGGTGGTGATAGGTGTAGCACGTTTTGTGTTAGAAGTAGTATCGCCTGGGGTGGTGGTAGGAGTTGCATGCTCTGTGGTAGAAATAGGAGTGCTCATGGTTGTGGTAGGGTAGTAGTTTCTTTGGTAGAAGTAGGAGCACTTGTGGTGGTGCTTGGAGTAGTAGTGACTGTGGTAGAAGTACGTTCGCTAGTGGTGGGGTTAGGAGTAGTATTGTCTGTGGTAGTGGTAGTGGTGCTCGTGTTGGAGGTAGGAGTAGTAATTTCTGCGGTAGAATTAGGAGTGCCCTTGTTGGTGGTAGGATTAGTAGTATCTGTGGTAGAAGCAGGAGCGCTTGTGGTGGTGTTAGTGGTAGTTAATTCTGTGGTAGAAATAGGAAAGCTCGTGGTGTTGGTAGGAGTAACAGGGCCTATGGTAGAATTAGGTGCTCTCTTGTTGGAGGTAGGAGTAGCAGATTTTGTGGTAGAGGTAGGTGCACTCGTGGTGGTGGTAGGAGTACTAGTTTCTGTGGTAGAAGTAGGAGTGCTCATGGTGATGGTAGGAGGAGGCGGGTCAGTGGTAGAAGTAGGTGCTCTCGTGGTGCTGGTAGTATTATTAGTGTCTGTGATAGAAGTAGTGGTGCTTGAAGTGGTAGTAAGAGTAATAATGTTTTTGGTAGAAGTATGAGCGCTCCTGGGGTTGGCTGGAGTAGTAGTGTCTCTGGTAGAAGTATGAGCGCTCGTGGTGGTGATAGGAGTAGTATTCTCTGCGGTAGAGTTAGGAGTGCTCGTTGTGGTGGTAGGAGAAGTAGTTTCTGTGGTAGAAGTCACAATGCTCGCGGTGGTGGTGGGAGTAGCAGGGTCTGTGTTACAAATAGGTGCTCTCGTGGTGGTGGTAGGTGTAGTAGAGTCTGTGGTAAAAGCAGTGGTTCTCGTGGTGGTGGTAGGAGTAGTAATGTCTTTCGTAGTTGTATGAGTGCTCGTGCTCGTGGCAGGAGTAGTAGTTTCTGTGGTAGAAGTAGTTGCACTCGTGGTGGTGGTAGGAGTAGCAGTTTCTGCCTTAGAAGTAGGAGCAGTCGTGGTGGTGGAAGTTGTTGCATGGTCTGTGGTAGAAGTAGTGGAGCTCATAGTGGTGCTAAGAGAGGTAGTGTCTGTGGTAGGATTAGGAGCGATCATAGTGGTGGTAGGAGCAGCAGGACAGGTGGTAGAAGTACGTGCTCTCGTGGTTGTGGTAGGACTAGCAGGGTCTGTGGTAGAAGTAGTTGCAATCATGGTGGTACTAGGAGTAGAAGATTCTGTGGAAGAAGTAGGAGCACACATGGTGGTAGTAGGAGTAGTAGTGTCTCTGGTCAAAGTAGTGGCGCTCGTGGTGATGGTAGGAGTAGCTGTGTCTGTGGTCGAAGTAGGAGCGCTCGTGGTGTTGGTAGGAGTTGTAGTGTCTGTGGTAGAATTAGGATCGCTCGTGGTGGTGGTAGGAGTAGTAGTTTATGTGGTAGAAGTACTTGCGCTCGTGGTGGAGGTAGGAGTAATGTTGTCTGTGGTATAAGTGGGCGTGCTAGTGTTGGTGGTAGGTGTTGCACGGTCTGTGGTAGAAGTAGCAGTGCTCGTGGTGGTGGTAGGAGTAGTAGTGACTTTGGTAGAAGTTGTTGCGCTCATCGTGGAAGTGGTAGTAGTAGTTTCTGTGGTAGGAGTAGGAGTGCTCGTGATAATGGCAGGAGTAGTAGTGTCTGTGCCAGAAGTAGTTGCACTCGTGATGGTGGTAGGAGTCCTAGTGTCTTTGGTAGAAGTAGCTCTGCTCGTGGGGGTGGTAGGAATAGTAATTTCTACTGTAGCAGTAGGAGCGCTCGTGGTGCTGTTAGAAGTTGCAGGGCCTGAGGTAGAAATAGGTGCTCTCCTGGTGGTTGTAGGAGTAGCAGGGTCTGTGTTAGAAGTAGTTTCGCTCATGGTGGTGGTAGGAGTAGCATGTTCTGTGTTAGAAGTAGGAGTGCTCGTTGTGCTGGTAGGAGTTGCACAGTCTGTGGTAGAAGTAGGAGTGTTCGTGGTGGTGGTAGGAGTAGTAGTGTCTGTGGTAGAAGTGGGAGTGCCTGTGGTGGTGGTGGGAGTAGTTGTGTCTGTGCTAGAAGGAGGAGCGCTCATCTTGGTGGTAAGTGTAGTGGTGTCTGTGGTAGAATTAGTATTGCTTGTGGTTGTGCTAGGTGTTGCATGTTCTGTGGTAAAAGTAGGAGTGCTCATGGTGGTGGTAGGTAGTAGTTTCTTTGATAGAAGTAGGAGCGCTCGCTGTGTTGGTAGGAGTAGTAGAGTCTTTGGTAGAAGTAGGAGCGCTTGTGGTGGTGCTTGGAGTAGTAGTGTCAGTTGTAGAAGTAGGATCTCCCGCGATTGTGGTAGGAGTAGCAGGACCTGTGGTAGAAATAGGTGCTGTCGTGGTGGTGCGAGGAGTAGGAGGTTTTGTGAGAGAAGTAGGAGCGCTTGTGGTGGTGGTGGTAGTAGTAGTTCCTGGGGTAGAAGTATGAGCTCTGGTTGTGGTGGTAGGTGTAGTACCTTCTATGGTATAAGTAGGAGCGCTCGTGGTGGTGGTAGGTGTAGTACTGTCTGTGGTATAAGTAGTTGCGCTCGTGGCTCTGGTAGGAGTAGTAGTGTCTGTGGAAGAAGTAGGAGCAATCGTGGTCATGGTAGTGGTAGTTTCTCTGGTAGAAGTAGTAGAGCTCGTGGTGGTGTTAGGAGTAGTACATTCTTTGTTCGAAGTAGGAGCGCTGGTGGTAGTGGTAAGAGTAGTACAGTGTGTGGTAGAAGTAGGAGCACTCGTGTTGCTGGTGGGAGTAGTAGTGACTGTGTTAGAAGTAGGAACACTCGTCTTGGTGGTAGGAGTTGTAGTGTCTGTAGTAGAAGTAGTTGCGCTCGTACTGGTGGTAGGATTAGTCGTTTCTGTGGTAGAAGCAGGAGCGCTCGTGATGGTGTTAATAGTAGTTAATACTGTGGTCAAATAGGAAAGCTCGTGGTGGTGGTAGGAGTAACAGGGCCGATGGTAGAATTGGGTGCTCCCTTGTTGGAGGTAGGAATAGCAGATTATGTGGTAGAGGTAGGTGCACTCGTGGTGGTGGTAGGAGTAGCAGGTTTTGTGTTAGAAGTACGAGCGCTTGTCATAGTTGTGGCAGTAGTAGTTCCTGGGGTAGAAGTAGGGGCTCTCTTTGTGGTGGTAGGAATAGTTTCTGTGGTAGAAGTAGGAGCCATCATGGGGGTGGTAGGAGTAGTAGTGTCTTTGGTAGAAGTAGTTGTCCTCATGGTGGTGGTAGGACTAGTAGGTTCTGTGGTAGAAGTAGGAGCACTCTTGTTGTTGGTAGGAGTAGTAGATTCTGTGGTAGAAGTAGGATCGACCGTGATGGAGGTAGGTGTAGCAGGGCCTGTGGTAGAAGTAGGTGCTCTCGTGGTGGTGGTAGGAGTAGCAGGTTTTGTGTTAGAAGTAGGAGTGCTTGTCGTAGTTCTGGTAGTAGTAGTTCCTGGGGTAGAAGTAGGGGCTCTTTTTGTGGTGGTAGGAATAGTTTCTGTGGTAGAAGTAGGAGCCGCCATGGGGGTGGTAGGAGTAGTAGTGTCTTTGGTAGAAGTAGTTGTCCTCATGGTGGTGGTAGGACTAGTAATTTCTGTGGTAGAAGTAGGAGCACTCTTGTTGTTGGTAGGAGTAGTAGATTCTGTGGTAGAAGTAGGATCGACCGTGATGGAGGTAGGTGTAGCGGGGCCTGTGGTAGAAGTAGATGCTCCCGTGGTGGTGGTAGGAGTAGCAGGATTTGTGGTAAAAGTAGTTGAACTCGTGGTGGTGATAGGAGTAGCAGGCTTTGTGGTAGAAGTAGTATCGCCTGTGGTGGTGGTAGGAGTTGCCTGCTCTGTGGTAGAAGTAGGAGTGCTCATGTTTGTGGTAGGATAGTAGTTTCTTTGGTAGAAGTAGGAGCGCTTGTGGTGGTGCTTGGAGTAGTAGTGTCAGTTGTAGAAGTAGGATCTCCCGCGATTGTGGTAGGAGTAGCAGGACCTGTGGTAGAAATAGGTGCTGTCGTGGTGGTGCGAGGAGTAGGAGGTTTTGTGAGAGAAGTAGGAGCGCTTGTGATGGTGGTGGTAGTAGTAGTTCCTGGGGTAGAAGTATGAGCTCTGGTTGTGGTGGTAGGTGTAGTACCTTCTATGGTATAAGTAGGAGCGCTCGTGGTGGTGGTAGGTGTAGTACAGTCTGTGGTATAAGTAGTTGTGCTCGTGGCTCTGGTAGGAGTAGTAGTGTCTGTGGAAGAAGTAGGAGCAATCGTGGTCATGGTAGTGGTAGTTTCTCTGGTAGAAGTAGTAGAGCTCGTGGTGGTGTTAGGAGTAGTACATTCTTTGTTCGAAGTAGGAGCGCTGGTGGTAGTGGTAGGAGTAGTACAGTCTGTGGTAGAAGTAGGAGCACTCGTGTTGCTGGTGGGAGTAGTAGTGACTGTGTTAGAAGTAGGAACACTCGTCTTGGTGGTAGGAGTTGTAGTGTCTGTAGTAGAAGTAGTTGCGCTCGTACTGGTGGTAGGATTAGTTGTTTCTGTGGTAGAAGCAGGAGCGCTCGTGATGGTGTTAATAGTAGTTAATACTGTGGTCAAATAGGAAAGCTCGTGGTGGTGGTAGGAGTAACAGGGCCGATGGTAGAATTGGGTGCTCCCTTGTTGGAGGTAGGAATAGCAGATTATGTGGTAGAGGTAGGTGCACTCGTGGTGGTGGTAGGAGTAGCAGGTTTTGTGTTAGAAGTACGAGCGCTTGTCATAGTTGTGGCAGTAGTAGTTCCTGGTGTAGAAGTAGGGGCTCTCTTTGTGGTGGTAGGAATAGTTTCTGTGGTAGAAGTAGGAGCCATCATGGGGGTGGTAGGAGTAGTAGTGTCTTTGGTAGAAGTAGTTGTCCTCATGGTGGTGGTAGGACTAGTAGGTTCTGTGGTAGAAGTAGGAGCACTCTTGTTGTTGGTAGGAGTAGTAGATTCTGTGGTAGAAGTAGGATCGACCGTGATGGAGGTAGGTGTAGCAGGGCCTGTGGTAGAAGTAGGTGCTCTCGTGGTGGTGGTAGGAGTAGCAGGATTTGTGGTAGAAGTAGTTGAACTCGTGGTGGTGATAGGAGTAGCAGGCTTTGTGGTAGAAGTAGTATCGCCTGTGGTGGTGGTAGGAGTTGCCTGCTCTGTGGTAGAAGTAGGAGTGCTCATGTTTGTGGTAGGGTAGTAGTTTCTTTGGTAGAAGTAGGAGCGCTTGTGGTGGTGATTGGAGTAGTAGTGACTCTGGTAGAAGTAGGAGCACTAGTGGTTGTGTAAGGAGTAGTATTGTCTGTGGTAGTAGTAGTTGTGCTCGTGTTGGAGGTAGGAGTAGTAGTTTCTGTGGTAGAAGTAGGAGTGCTCTTGTTGGTGGTAGGAGTAGCAGGTATTGTGTTAGAAGTAGGAGCGCCTGTCGTAGTTGTGGTAGTAGTAGGTAATGGGGTAGTAGTAGGGGCTCTCTTTGTGGTGGTAGGAATAGTTTCTGTGGTGGAAGTAGGAGCCGTCATGGCGGTGGTAGGAGTATTAGTATCTTTGGTAGAAGTAGTTATCCTCATGGTGGTGGTAGGACTAGTAGTTTCGGTGGTAGAAGTAGGAGCATTCTTGTTGTTGGTAGGAGGAGTAGATTCTGTGGTAGGAGTAGGATTGCCCGTGAGGGAGGTAGGTGTAGCAGGGCCTGTGGTAGAAGTAGGTGCTCTCGTGGTGGTGGTAGGAGTAGCAGGTTTTTGGTAGTTGTAGGTGCACACGTGGTGGTGGTAGAAGTACTAGTTTCTGTGGTAGAAGTAGGAGCACTCGTGGTGGTAGAAGTAGGCGGGTCAGTGGTAGAAGTAGGTGCTCTCGTAGTGGTGGTAGTATTATTAGTGTCTGTGATAGAAGTAGTGGTGCTCGAAGTGGTAGTATGAGTAATAATGTTTTCGGTAGAAGTATGAGCGCTCGTGGGGTTGGAAGGAGTAGTAGTGTCTCTGGTACAAGTATGAGCGCTCGTGGTGGTGTTAGGTGTAGTATACTCTGCGGTAGAAGTAGGAGTGCTCGTTGTGGTTGTAGGAGTAGTAGTTTCTGTGGTAGAAGTCACAATGCTCGCGGTGGTGGTGGGAGTAGCAGTCTCTGTGTTAAAAATAGGAACTCTCGTGGTGGTGGTAGGAGTGGCAGGTTTTGTGGTAAAAGTAGTTGCACTCGTGGTGGTGATAGGTGTAGCACGTTTTGTGTTAGAAGTAGTATCGCCTGGGGTGGTGGTAGGAGTTGCATGCTCTGTGGTAGAAATAGGAGTGCTCATGGTTGTGGTAGGGTAGTAGTTTCTTTGGTAGAAGTAGGAGCACTTGTGGTGGTGCTTGGAGTAGTAGTGACTGTGGTAGAAGTACGTTCGCTAGTGGTGGGGTTAGGAGTAGTATTGTCTGTGGTAGTGGTAGTGGTGCTCGTGTTGGAGGTAGGAGTAGTAATTTCTGCGGTAGAATTAGGAGTGCCCTTGTTGGTGGTAGGATTAGTAGTATCTGTGGTAGAAGCAGGAGCGCTTGTGGTGGTGTTAGTGGTAGTTAATTCTGTGGTAGAAATAGGAAAGCTCGTGGTGTTGGTAGGAGTAACAGGGCCTATGGTAGAATTAGGTGCTCTCTTGTTGGAGGTAGGAGTAGCAGATTTTGTGGTAGAGGTAGGTGCACTCGTGGTGGTGGTAGGAGTACTAGTTTCTGTGGTAGAAGTAGGAGTGCTCATGGTGATGGTAGGAGGAGGCGGGTCAGTGGTAGAAGTAGGTGCTCTCGTGGTGCTGGTAGTATTATTAGTGTCTGTGATAGAAGTAGTGGTGCTTGAAGTGGTAGTAAGAGTAATAATGTTTTTGGTAGAAGTATGAGCGCTCCTGGGGTTGGCTGGAGTAGTAGTGTCTCTGGTAGAAGTATGAGCGCTCGTGGTGGTGATAGGAGTAGTATTCTCTGCGGTAGAGTTAGGAGTGCTCGTTGTGGTGGTAGGAGAAGTAGTTTCTGTGGTAGAAGTCACAATGCTCGCGGTGGTGGTGGGAGTAGCAGGGTCTGTGTTACAAATAGGTGCTCTCGTGGTGGTGGTAGGTGTAGTAGAGTCTGTGGTAAAAGCAGTGGTTCTCGTGGTGGTGGTAGGAGTAGTAATGTCTTTCGTAGTTGTATGAGTGCTCGTGCTCGTGGCAGGAGTAGTAGTTTCTGTGGTAGAAGTAGTTGCACTCGTGGTGGTGGTAGGAGTAGCAGTTTCTGCCTTAGAAGTAGGAGCAGTCGTGGTGGTGGAAGTTGTTGCATGGTCTGTGGTAGAAGTAGTGGAGCTCATAGTGGTGCTAAGAGAGGTAGTGTCTGTGGTAGGATTAGGAGCGATCATAGTGGTGGTAGGAGCAGCAGGACAGGTGGTAGAAGTACGTGCTCTCGTGGTTGTGGTAGGACTAGCAGGGTCTGTGGTAGAAGTAGTTGCAATCATGGTGGTACTAGGAGTAGAAGATTCTGTGGAAGAAGTAGGAGCACACATGGTGGTAGTAGGAGTAGTAGTGTCTCTGGTCAAAGTAGTGGCGCTCGTGGTGATGGTAGGAGTAGCTGTGTCTGTGGTCGAAGTAGGAGCGCTCGTGGTGTTGGTAGGAGTTGTAGTGTCTGTGGTAGAATTAGGATCGCTCGTGGTGGTGGTAGGAGTAGTAGTTTATGTGGTAGAAGTACTTGCGCTCGTGGTGGAGGTAGGAGTAATGTTGTCTGTGGTATAAGTGGGCGTGCTAGTGTTGGTGGTAGGTGTTGCACGGTCTGTGGTAGAAGTAGCAGTGCTCGTGGTGGTGGTAGGAGTAGTAGTGACTTTGGTAGAAGTTGTTGCGCTCATCGTGGAAGTGGTAGTAGTAGTTTCTGTGGTAGGAGTAGGAGTGCTCGTGATAATGGCAGGAGTAGTAGTGTCTGTGCCAGAAGTAGTTGCACTCGTGATGGTGGTAGGAGTCCTAGTGTCTTTGGTAGAAGTAGCTCTGCTCGTGGGGGTGGTAGGAATAGTAATTTCTACTGTAGCAGTAGGAGCGCTCGTGGTGCTGTTAGAAGTTGCAGGGCCTGAGGTAGAAATAGGTGCTCTCCTGGTGGTTGTAGGAGTAGCAGGGTCTGTGTTAGAAGTAGTTTCGCTCATGGTGGTGGTAGGAGTAGCATGTTCTGTGTTAGAAGTAGGAGTGCTCGTTGTGCTGGTAGGAGTTGCACAGTCTGTGGTAGAAGTAGGAGTGTTCGTGGTGGTGGTAGGAGTAGTAGTGTCTGTGGTAGAAGTGGGAGTGCCTGTGGTGGTGGTGGGAGTAGTTGTGTCTGTGCTAGAAGGAGGAGCGCTCATCTTGGTGGTAAGTGTAGTGGTGTCTGTGGTAGAATTAGTATTGCTTGTGGTGGTGCTAGGTGTTGCATGTTCTGTGGTAAAAGTAGGAGTGCTCATGGTGGTGGTAGGTAGTAGTTTCTTTGATAGAAGTAGGAGCGCTCGCTGTGTTGGTAGGAGTAGTAGAGTCTTTGGTAGAAGTAGGAGCGCTTGTGGTGGTGCTTGGAGTAGTAGTGTCAGTTGTAGAAGTAGGATCTCCCGCGATTGTGGTAGGAGTAGCAGGACCTGTGGTAGAAATAGGTGCTGTCGTGGTGGTGCGAGGAGTAGGAGGTTTTGTGAGAGAAGTAGGAGCGCTTGTGGTGGTGGTGGTAGTAGTAGTTCCTGGGGTAGAAGTATGAGCTCTGGTTGTGGTGGTAGGTGTAGTACCTTCTATGGTATAAGTAGGAGCGCTCGTGGTGGTGGTAGGTGTAGTACTGTCTGTGGTATAAGTAGTTGCGCTCGTGGCTCTGGTAGGAGTAGTAGTGTCTGTGGAAGAAGTAGGAGCAATCGTGGTCATGGTAGTGGTAGTTTCTCTGGTAGAAGTAGTAGAGCTCGTGGTGGTGTTAGGAGTAGTACATTCTTTGTTCGAAGTAGGAGCGCTGGTGGTAGTGGTAAGAGTAGTACAGTGTGTGGTAGAAGTAGGAGCACTCGTGTTGCTGGTGGGAGTAGTAGTGACTGTGTTAGAAGTAGGAACACTCGTCTTGGTGGTAGGAGTTGTAGTGTCTGTAGTAGAAGTAGTTGCGCTCGTACTGGTGGTAGGATTAGTCGTTTCTGTGGTAGAAGCAGGAGCGCTCGTGATGGTGTTAATAGTAGTTAATACTGTGGTCAAATAGGAAAGCTCGTGGTGGTGGTAGGAGTAACAGGGCCGATGGTAGAATTGGGTGCTCCCTTGTTGGAGGTAGGAATAGCAGATTATGTGGTAGAGGTAGGTGCACTCGTGGTGGTGGTAGGAGTAGCAGGTTTTGTGTTAGAAGTACGAGCGCTTGTCATAGTTGTGGCAGTAGTAGTTCCTGGGGTAGAAGTAGGGGCTCTCTTTGTGGTGGTAGGAATAGTTTCTGTGGTAGAAGTAGGAGCCATCATGGGGGTGGTAGGAGTAGTAGTGTCTTTGGTAGAAGTAGTTGTCCTCATGGTGGTGGTAGGACTAGTAGGTTCTGTGGTAGAAGTAGGAGCACTCTTGTTGTTGGTAGGAGTAGTAGATTCTGTGGTAGAAGTAGGATCGACCGTGATGGAGGTAGGTGTAGCAGGGCCTGTGGTAGAAGTAGGTGCTCTCGTGGTGGTGGTAGGAGTAGCAGGTTTTGTGTTAGAAGTAGGAGTGCTTGTCGTAGTTCTGGTAGTAGTAGTTCCTGGGGTAGAAGTAGGGGCTCTTTTTGTGGTGGTAGGAATAGTTTCTGTGGTAGAAGTAGGAGCCGCCATGGGGGTGGTAGGAGTAGTAGTGTCTTTGGTAGAAGTAGTTGTCCTCATGGTGGTGGTAGGACTAGTAATTTCTGTGGTAGAAGTAGGAGCACTCTTGTTGTTGGTAGGAGTAGTAGATTCTGTGGTAGAAGTAGGATCGACCGTGATGGAGGTAGGTGTAGCGGGGCCTGTGGTAGAAGTAGATGCTCCCGTGGTGGTGGTAGGAGTAGCAGGATTTGTGGTAAAAGTAGTTGAACTCGTGGTGGTGATAGGAGTAGCAGGCTTTGTGGTAGAAGTAGTATCGCCTGTGGTGGTGGTAGGAGTTGCCTGCTCTGTGGTAGAAGTAGGAGTGCTCATGTTTGTGGTAGGATAGTAGTTTCTTTGGTAGAAGTAGGAGCGCTTGTGGTGGTGCTTGGAGTAGTAGTGTCAGTTGTAGAAGTAGGATCTCCCGCGATTGTGGTAGGAGTAGCAGGACCTGTGGTAGAAATAGGTGCTGTCGTGGTGGTGCGAGGAGTAGGAGGTTTTGTGAGAGAAGTAGGAGCGCTTGTGATGGTGGTGGTAGTAGTAGTTCCTGGGGTAGAAGTATGAGCTCTGGTTGTGGTGGTAGGTGTAGTACCTTCTATGGTATAAGTAGGAGCGCTCGTGGTGGTGGTAGGTGTAGTACAGTCTGTGGTATAAGTAGTTGTGCTCGTGGCTCTGGTAGGAGTAGTAGTGTCTGTGGAAGAAGTAGGAGCAATCGTGGTCATGGTAGTGGTAGTTTCTCTGGTAGAAGTAGTAGAGCTCGTGGTGGTGTTAGGAGTAGTACATTCTTTGTTCGAAGTAGGAGCGCTGGTGGTAGTGGTAGGAGTAGTACAGTCTGTGGTAGAAGTAGGAGCACTCGTGTTGCTGGTGGGAGTAGTAGTGACTGTGTTAGAAGTAGGAACACTCGTCTTGGTGGTAGGAGTTGTAGTGTCTGTAGTAGAAGTAGTTGCGCTCGTACTGGTGGTAGGATTAGTCGTTTCTGTGGTAGAAGCAGGAGCGCTCGTGGTGGTGTTAATAGTAGTTAATACTGTGGTCAAATAGGAAAGCTCGTGGTGGTGGTAGGAGTAACAGGGCCGATGGTAGAATTGGGTGCTCCCTTGTTGGAGGTAGGAATAGCAGATTATGTGGTAGAGGTAGGTGCACTCGTGGTGGTGGTAGGAGTAGCAGGTTTTGTGTTAGAAGTACGAGCGCTTGTCATAGTTGTGGCAGTAGTAGTTCCTGGGGTAGAAGTAGGGGCTCTCTTTGTGGTGGTAGGAATAGTTTCTGTGGTAGAAGTAGGAGCCATCATGGGGGTGGTAGGAGTAGTAGTGTCTTTGGTAGAAGTAGTTGTCCTCATGGTGATGGTAGGACTAGTAGGTTCTGTGGTAGAAGTAGGAGCACTCTTGTTGTTGGTAGGAGTAGTAGATTCTGTGGTAGAAGTAGGATCGACCGTGATGGAGGTAGGTGTAGCAGGGCCTGTGGTAGAAGTAGGTGCTCTCGTGGTGGTGGTAGGAGTAGCAGGATTTGTGGTAGAAGTAGTTGAACTCGTGGTGGTGATAGGAGTAGCAGGCTTTGTGGTAGAAGTAGTATCGCCTGTGGTGGTGGTAGGAGTTGCCTGCTCTGTGGTAGAAGTAGGAGTGCTCATGTTTGTGGTAGGGTAGTAGTTTCTTTGGTAGAAGTAGGAGCGCTTGTGGTGGTGATTGGAGTAGTAGTGACTCTGGTAGAAGTAGGAGCACTAGTGGTTGTGTAAGGAGTAGTATTGTCTGTGGTAGTAGTAGTTGTGCTCGTGTTGGAGGTAGGAGTAGTAGTTTCTGTGGTAGAAGTAGGAGTGCTCTTGTTGGTGGTAGGAGTAGCAGGTATTGTGTTAGAAGTAGGAGCGCCTGTCGTAGTTGTGGTAGTAGTAGGTAATGGGGTAGTAGTAGGGGCTCTCTTTGTGGTGGTAGGAATAGTTTCTGTGGTGGAAGTAGGAGCCGTCATGGCGGTGGTAGGAGTATTAGTATCTTTGGTAGAAGTAGTTATCCTCATGGTGGTGGTAGGACTAGTAGTTTCGGTGGTAGAAGTAGGAGCATTCTTGTTGTGGTAGGAGGAGTAGATTCTGTGGTAGGAGTAGGATTGCCCGTGAGGGAGGTAGGTGTAGCAGGGCCTATGGTAGAAGTAGGTGCTCTCGTGGTGGTGGTAGGAGTAGCAGGTTTTTGGTAGTGGTAGGTGCACACGTGGTGGTGGTAGAAGTACTAGTTTCTGTGGTAGAAGTAGGAGCACTCGTGGTGGTAGAAGTAGGCGGGTCAGTGGTAGAAGTAGGTGCTCTCGTAGTGGTGGTAGTATTATTAGTGTCTGTGATAGAAGTAGTGGTGCTCGAAGTGGTAGTATGAGTAATAATGTTTTCGGTAGAAGTATGAGCGCTCGTGGGGTTGGAAGGAGTAGTAATGTCTCTGGTACAAGTATGAGCGCTCGTGGTGGTGTTAGGTGTAGTATACTCTGCGGTAGAAGTAGGAGTGCTCGTTGTGGTTGTAGGAGTAGTAGTTTCTGTGGTAGAAGTCACAATGCTCGCGGTGGTGGTGGGAGTAGCAGTCTCTGTGTTAAAAATAGGAACTCTCGTGGTGGTGGTAGGAGTGGCAGGTTTTGTGGTAAAAGTAGTTGCACTCGTGGTGGTGATAGGTGTAGCACGTTTTGTGTTAGAAGTAGTATCGCCTGGGGTGGTGGTAGGAGTTGCATGCTCTGTGGTAGAAATAGGAGTGCTCATGGTTGTGGTAGGGTAGTAGTTTCTTTGGTAGAAGTAGGAGCACTTGTGGTGGTGCTTGGAGTAGTAGTGACTGTGGTAGAAGTACGTTCGCTAGTGGTGGGGTTAGGAGTAGTATTGTCTGTGGTAGTGGTAGTGGTGCTCGTGTTGGAGGTAGGAGTAGTAATTTCTGCGGTAGAATTAGGAGTGCCCTTGTTGGTGGTAGGATTAGTAGTATCTGTGGTAGAAGCAGGAGCGCTTGTGGTGGTGTTAGTGGTAGTTAATTCTGTGGTAGAAATAGGAAGGCTCGTGGTGTTGGTAGGAGTAACAGGGCCTATGGTAGAATTAGGTGCTCTCTTGTTGGAGGTAGGAGTAGCAGATTTTGTGGTAGAGGTAGGTGCACTCGTGGTGGTGGTAGGAGTACTAGTTTCTGTGGTAGAAGTAGGAGTGCTCATGGTGATGGTAGGAGGAGGCGGGTCAGTGGTAGAAGTAGGTGCTCTCGTGGTGCTGGTAGTATTATTAGTGTCTGTGATAGAAGTAGTGGTGCTTGAAGTGGTAGTAAGAGTAATAATGTTTTTGGTAGAAGTATGAGCGCTCCTGGGGTTGGCTGGAGTAGTAGTGTCTCTGGTAGAAGTATGAGCGCTCGTGGTGGTGATAGGAGTAGTATTCTCTGCGGTAGAGTTAGGAGTGCTCGTTGTGGTGGTAGGAGAAGTAGTTTCTGTGGTAGAAGTCACAATGCTCGCGGTGGTGGTGGGAGTAGCAGGGTCTGTGTTACAAATAGGTGCTCTCGTGGTGGTGGTAGGTGTAGTAGAGTCTGTGGTAAAAGCAGTGGTTCTCGTGGTGGTGGTAGGAGTAGTAATGTCTTTCGTAGTTGTATGAGTGCTCGTGCTCGTGGCAGGAGTAGTAGTTTCTGTGGTAGAAGTAGTTGCACTCGTGGTGGTGGTAGGAGTAGCAGTTTCTGCCTTAGAAGTAGGAGCAGTCGTGGTGGTGGAAGTTGTTGCATGGTCTGTGGTAGAAGTAGTGGAGCTCATAGTGGTGCTAAGAGAGGTAGTGTCTGTGGTAGGATTAGGAGCGATCATAGTGGTGGTAGGAGCAGCAGGACAGGTGGTAGAAGTACGTGCTCTCGTGGTTGTGGTAGGACTAGCAGGGTCTGTGGTAGAAGTAGTTGCAATCATGGTGGTACTAGGAGTAGAAGATTCTGTGGAAGAAGTAGGAGCACACATGGTGGTAGTAGGAGTAGTAGTGTCTCTGGTCAAAGTAGTGGCGCTCGTGGTGATGGTAGGAGTAGCTGTGTCTGTGGTCGAAGTAGGAGCGCTCGTGGTGTTGGTAGGAGTTGTAGTGTCTGTGGTAGAATTAGGATCGCTCGTGGTGGTGGTAGGAGTAGTAGTTTATGTGGTAGAAGTACTTGCGCTCGTGGTGGAGGTAGGAGTAATGTTGTCTGTGGTATAAGTGGGCGTGCTAGTGTTGGTGGTAGGTGTTGCACGGTCTGTGGTAGAAGTAGCAGTGCTCGTGGTGGTGGTAGGAGTAGTAGTGACTTTGGTAGAAGTTGTTGCGCTCATCGTGGAAGTGGTAGTAGTAGTTTCTGTGGTAGGAGTAGGAGTGCTCGTGATAATGGCAGGAGTAGTAGTGTCTGTGCCAGAAGTAGTTGCACTCGTGATGGTGGTAGGAGTCCTAGTGTCTTTGGTAGAAGTAGCTCTGCTCGTGGGGGTGGTAGGAATAGTAATTTCTACTGTAGCAGTAGGAGCGCTCGTGGTGCTGTTAGAAGTTGCAGGGCCTGAGGTAGAAATAGGTGCTCTCCTGGTGGTTGTAGGAGTAGCAGGGTCTGTGTTAGAAGTAGTTTCGCTCATGGTGGTGGTAGGAGTAGCATGTTCTGTGTTAGAAGTAGGAGTGCTCGTTGTGCTGGTAGGAGTTGCACAGTCTGTGGTAGAAGTAGGAGTGTTCGTGGTGGTGGTAGGAGTAGTAGTGTCTGTGGTAGAAGTGGGAGTGCCTGTGGTGGTGGTGGGAGTAGTTGTGTCTGTGCTAGAAGGAGGAGCGCTCATCTTGGTGGTAAGTGTAGTGGTGTCTGTGGTAGAATTAGTATTGCTTGTGGTGGTGCTAGGTGTTGCATGTTCTGTGGTAAAAGTAGGAGTGCTCATGGTGGTGGTAGGTAGTAGTTTCTTTGATAGAAGTAGGAGCGCTCGCTGTGTTGGTAGGAGTAGTAGAGTCTTTGGTAGAAGTAGGAGCGCTTGTGGTGGTGCTTGGAGTAGTAGTGTCAGTTGTAGAAGTAGGATCTCCCGCGATTGTGGTAGGAGTAGCAGGACCTGTGGTAGAAATAGGTGCTGTCGTGGTGGTGCGAGGAGTAGGAGGTTTTGTGAGAGAAGTAGGAGCGCTTGTGGTGGTGGTGGTAGTAGTAGTTCCTGGGGTAGAAGTATGAGCTCTGGTTGTGGTGGTAGGTGTAGTACCTTCTATGGTATAAGTAGGAGCGCTCGTGGTGGTGGTAGGTGTAGTACTGTCTGTGGTATAAGTAGTTGCGCTCGTGGCTCTGGTAGGAGTAGTAGTGTCTGTGGAAGAAGTAGGAGCAATCGTGGTCATGGTAGTGGTAGTTTCTCTGGTAGAAGTAGTAGAGCTCGTGGTGGTGTTAGGAGTAGTACATTCTTTGTTCGAAGTAGGAGCGCTGGTGGTAGTGGTAGGAGTAGTACAGTCTGTGGTAGAAGTAGGAGCGCTCGTGTTGCTGGTGGGAGAGGTAGTGACTGTGTTAGAAGTAGGAACACTCGTCTTGGTGGTAGGAGTTGTAGTGTCTGTAGTAGAAGTAGTTGCGCTCGTACTGGTGGTAGGATTAGTCGTTTCTGTGGTAGAAGCAGGAGCGCTCGTGGTGGTGTTAATAGTAGTTAATACTGTGGTCAAATAGGAAAGCTCGTGGTGGTGGTAGGAGTAACAGGGCCGATGGTAGAATTGGGTGCTCTCTTGTTGGAGGTAGGAATAGCAGATTATGTGGTAGAGGTAGGTGCACTCGTGGTGGTGGTAGGAGTAGCAGGTTTTGTGTTAGAAGTACGAGCGCTTGTCATAGTTGTGGCAGTAGTAGTTCCTGGGGTAGAAGTAGGGGCTCTCTTTGTGGTGGTAGGAATAGTTTCTGTGGTAGAAGTAGGAGCCATCATGGGGGTGGTAGGAGTAGTAGTGTCTTTGGTAGAAGTAGTTGTCCTCATGGTGGTGGTAGGACTAGTAGGTTCTGTGGTAGAAGTAGGAGCACTCTTGTTGTTGGTAGGAGTAGTAGATTCTGTGGTAGAAGTAGGATCGACCGTGATGGAGGTAGGTGTAGCAGGGCCTGTGGTAGAAGTAGGTGCTCTCGTGGTGGTGGTAGGAGTAGCAGGATTTGTGGTAGAAGTAGTTGAACTCGTGGTGGTGATAGGAGTAGCAGGCTTTGTGGTAGAAGTAGTATCGCCTGTGGTGGTGGTAGGAGTTGCCTGCTCTGTGGTAGAAGTAGGAGTGCTCATGTTTGTGGTAGGGTAGTAGTTTCTTTGGTAGAAGTAGGAGCGCTTGTGGTGGTGATTGGAGTAGTAGTGACTCTGGTAGAAGTAGGAGCACTAGTGGTTGTGTAAGGAGTAGTATTGTCTGTGGTAGTAGTAGTTGTGCTCGTGTTGGAGGTAGGAGTAGTAGTTTCTGTGGTAGAAGTAGGAGTGCTCTTGTTGGTGGTAGGAGTAGCAGGTATTGTGTTAGAAGTAGGAGCGCCTGTCGTAGTTGTGGTAGTAGTAGGTAATGGGGTAGTAGTAGGGGCTCTCTTTGTGGTGGTAGGAATAGTTTCTGTGGTGGAAGTAGGAGCCGTCATGGCGGTGGTAGGAGTATTAGTATCTTTGGTAGAAGTAGTTATCCTCATGGTGGTGGTAGGACTAGTAGTTTCGGTGGTAGAAGTAGGAGCATTCTTGTTGTGGTAGGAGGAGTAGATTCTGTGGTAGGAGTAGGATTGCCCGTGAGGGAGGTAGGTGTAGCAGGGCCTATGGTAGAAGTAGGTGCTCTCGTGGTGGTGGTAGGAGTAGCAGGTTTTTGGTAGTGGTAGGTGCACACGTGGTGGTGGTAGAAGTACTAGTTTCTGTGGTAGAAGTAGGAGCACTCGTGGTGGTAGAAGTAGGCGGGTCAGTGGTAGAAGTAGGTGCTCTCGTAGTGGTGGTAGTATTATTAGTGTCTGTGATAGAAGTAGTGGTGCTCGAAGTGGTAGTATGAGTAATAATGTTTTCGGTAGAAGTATGAGCGCTCGTGGGGTTGGAAGGAGTAGTAATGTCTCTGGTACAAGTATGAGCGCTCGTGGTGGTGTTAGGTGTAGTATACTCTGCGGTAGAAGTAGGAGTGCTCGTTGTGGTTGTAGGAGTAGTAGTTTCTGTGGTAGAAGTCACAATGCTCGCGGTGGTGGTGGGAGTAGCAGTCTCTGTGTTAAAAATAGGAACTCTCGTGGTGGTGGTAGGAGTGGCAGGTTTTGTGGTAAAAGTAGTTGCACTCGTGGTGGTGATAGGTGTAGCACGTTTTGTGTTAGAAGTAGTATCGCCTGGGGTGGTGGTAGGAGTTGCATGCTCTGTGGTAGAAATAGGAGTGCTCATGGTTGTGGTAGGGTAGTAGTTTCTTTGGTAGAAGTAGGAGCACTTGTGGTGGTGCTTGGAGTAGTAGTGACTGTGGTAGAAGTACGTTCGCTAGTGGTGGGGTTAGGAGTAGTATTGTCTGTGGTAGTGGTAGTGGTGCTCGTGTTGGAGGTAGGAGTAGTAATTTCTGCGGTAGAATTAGGAGTGCCCTTGTTGGTGGTAGGATTAGTAGTATCTGTGGTAGAAGCAGGAGCGCTTGTGGTGGTGTTAGTGGTAGTTAATTCTGTGGTAGAAATAGGAAAGCTCGTGGTGTTGGTAGGAGTAACAGGGCCTATGGTAGAATTAGGTGCTCTCTTGTTGGAGGTAGGAGTAGCAGATTTTGTGGTAGAGGTAGGTGCACTCGTGGTGGTGGTAGGAGTACTAGTTTCTGTGGTAGAAGTAGGAGTGCTCATGGTGATGGTAGGAGGAGGCGGGTCAGTGGTAGAAGTAGGTGCTCTCGTGGTGCTGGTAGTATTATTAGTGTCTGTGATAGAAGTAGTGGTGCTTGAAGTGGTAGTAAGAGTAATAATGTTTTTGGTAGAAGTATGAGCGCTCCTGGGGTTGGCTGGAGTAGTAGTGTCTCTGGTAGAAGTATGAGCGCTCGTGGTGGTGATAGGAGTAGTATTCTCTGCGGTAGAGTTAGGAGTGCTCGTTGTGGTGGTAGGAGAAGTAGTTTCTGTGGTAGAAGTCACAATGCTCGCGGTGGTGGTGGGAGTAGCAGGGTCTGTGTTACAAATAGGTGCTCTCGTGGTGGTGGTAGGTGTAGTAGAGTCTGTGGTAAAAGCAGTGGTTCTCGTGGTGGTGGTAGGAGTAGTAATGTCTTTCGTAGTTGTATGAGTGCTCGTGCTCGTGGCAGGAGTAGTAGTTTCTGTGGTAGAAGTAGTTGCACTCGTGGTGGTGGTAGGAGTAGCAGTTTCTGCCTTAGAAGTAGGAGCAGTCGTGGTGGTGGAAGTTGTTGCATGGTCTGTGGTAGAAGTAGTGGAGCTCATAGTGGTGCTAAGAGAGGTAGTGTCTGTGGTAGGATTAGGAGCGATCATAGTGGTGGTAGGAGCAGCAGGACAGGTGGTAGAAGTACGTGCTCTCGTGGTTGTGGTAGGACTAGCAGGGTCTGTGGTAGAAGTAGTTGCAATCATGGTGGTACTAGGAGTAGAAGATTCTGTGGAAGAAGTAGGAGCACACATGGTGGTAGTAGGAGTAGTAGTGTCTCTGGTCAAAGTAGTGGCGCTCGTGGTGATGGTAGGAGTAGCTGTGTCTGTGGTCGAAGTAGGAGCGCTCGTGGTGTTGGTAGGAGTTGTAGTGTCTGTGGTAGAATTAGGATCGCTCGTGGTGGTGGTAGGAGTAGTAGTTTATGTGGTAGAAGTACTTGCGCTCGTGGTGGAGGTAGGAGTAATGTTGTCTGTGGTATAAGTGGGCGTGCTAGTGTTGGTGGTAGGTGTTGCACGGTCTGTGGTAGAAGTAGCAGTGCTCGTGGTGGTGGTAGGAGTAGTAGTGACTTTGGTAGAAGTTGTTGCGCTCATCGTGGAAGTGGTAGTAGTAGTTTCTGTGGTAGGAGTAGGAGTGCTCGTGATAATGGCAGGAGTAGTAGTGTCTGTGCCAGAAGTAGTTGCACTCGTGATGGTGGTAGGAGTCCTAGTGTCTTTGGTAGAAGTAGCTCTGCTCGTGGGGGTGGTAGGAATAGTAATTTCTACTGTAGCAGTAGGAGCGCTCGTGGTGCTGTTAGAAGTTGCAGGGCCTGAGGTAGAAATAGGTGCTCTCCTGGTGGTTGTAGGAGTAGCAGGGTCTGTGTTAGAAGTAGTTTCGCTCATGGTGGTGGTAGGAGTAGCATGTTCTGTGTTAGAAGTAGGAGTGCTCGTTGTGCTGGTAGGAGTTGCACAGTCTGTGGTAGAAGTAGGAGTGTTCGTGGTGGTGGTAGGAGTAGTAGTGTCTGTGGTAGAAGTGGGAGTGCCTGTGGTGGTGGTGGGAGTAGTTGTGTCTGTGCTAGAAGGAGGAGCGCTCATCTTGGTGGTAAGTGTAGTGGTGTCTGTGGTAGAATTAGTATTGCTTGTGGTGGTGCTAGGTGTTGCATGTTCTGTGGTAAAAGTAGGAGTGCTCATGGTGGTGGTAGGTAGTAGTTTCTTTGATAGAAGTAGGAGCGCTCGCTGTGTTGGTAGGAGTAGTAGAGTCTTTGGTAGAAGTAGGAGCGCTTGTGGTGGTGCTTGGAGTAGTAGTGTCAGTTGTAGAAGTAGGATCTCCCGCGATTGTGGTAGGAGTAGCAGGACCTGTGGTAGAAATAGGTGCTGTCGTGGTGGTGCGAGGAGTAGGAGGTTTTGTGAGAGAAGTAGGAGCGCTTGTGGTGGTGGTGGTAGTAGTAGTTCCTGGGGTAGAAGTATGAGCTCTGGTTGTGGTGGTAGGTGTAGTACCTTCTATGGTATAAGTAGGAGCGCTCGTGGTGGTGGTAGGTGTAGTACTGTCTGTGGTATAAGTAGTTGCGCTCGTGGCTCTGGTAGGAGTAGTAGTGTCTGTGGAAGAAGTAGGAGCAATCGTGGTCATGGTAGTGGTAGTTTCTCTGGTAGAAGTAGTAGAGCTCGTGGTGGTGTTAGGAGTAGTACATTCTTTGTTCGAAGTAGGAGCGCTGGTGGTAGTGGTAAGAGTAGTACAGTGTGTGGTAGAAGTAGGAGCACTCGTGTTGCTGGTGGGAGTAGTAGTGACTGTGTTAGAAGTAGGAACACTCGTCTTGGTGGTAGGAGTTGTAGTGTCTGTAGTAGAAGTAGTTGCGCTCGTACTGGTGGTAGGATTAGTCGTTTCTGTGGTAGAAGCAGGAGCGCTCGTGATGGTGTTAATAGTAGTTAATACTGTGGTCAAATAGGAAAGCTCGTGGTGGTGGTAGGAGTAACAGGGCCGATGGTAGAATTGGGTGCTCCCTTGTTGGAGGTAGGAATAGCAGATTATGTGGTAGAGGTAGGTGCACTCGTGGTGGTGGTAGGAGTAGCAGGTTTTGTGTTAGAAGTACGAGCGCTTGTCATAGTTGTGGCAGTAGTAGTTCCTGGGGTAGAAGTAGGGGCTCTCTTTGTGGTGGTAGGAATAGTTTCTGTGGTAGAAGTAGGAGCCATCATGGGGGTGGTAGGAGTAGTAGTGTCTTTGGTAGAAGTAGTTGTCCTCATGGTGGTGGTAGGACTAGTAGGTTCTGTGGTAGAAGTAGGAGCACTCTTGTTGTTGGTAGGAGTAGTAGATTCTGTGGTAGAAGTAGGATCGACCGTGATGGAGGTAGGTGTAGCAGGGCCTGTGGTAGAAGTAGGTGCTCTCGTGGTGGTGGTAGGAGTAGCAGGTTTTGTGTTAGAAGTAGGAGTGCTTGTCGTAGTTCTGGTAGTAGTAGTTCCTGGGGTAGAAGTAGGGGCTCTTTTTGTGGTGGTAGGAATAGTTTCTGTGGTAGAAGTAGGAGCCGCCATGGGGGTGGTAGGAGTAGTAGTGTCTTTGGTAGAAGTAGTTGTCCTCATGGTGGTGGTAGGACTAGTAATTTCTGTGGTAGAAGTAGGAGCACTCTTGTTGTTGGTAGGAGTAGTAGATTCTGTGGTAGAAGTAGGATCGTCCGTGATGGAGGTAGGTGTAGCAGGGCCTGTGGTAGAAGTAGGTGCTCTCGTGGTGGTGGTAGGAGTAGCAGGTTTTGTTTTAGAAGTAGGAGTGCTTGTCATAGTTCTGGTAGTAGTAGTTCCTGCGGTAGAAGTAGGGGCTCTTTTTGTGGTGGTAGGAATAGTTTCTGTGGTAGAAGTAGGAGCCACCATGGGGGTGGTAGGAATAGTAGTGTCTTTGGTAGAAGTAGTTGTCCTCATGGTGGTGGTAGGACTAGTAATTTCTGTGGTAGAAGTAGGAGCACTCTTGTTGTTGGTAGGAGTAGTAGATTCTGTGGTAGAAGTAGGATCGACCGTGATGGAGGTAGGTGTAGCGGGGCTGTGGTAGAAGTAGGTGCTCCCGTGGTGGTGGTAGGAGTAGCAGGATTTGTGGTAAAAGTAGTTGAACTCGTGGTGGTGATAGGAGTAGCAGGCTTTGTGGTAGAAGTAGTATCGCCTGTGGTGGTGGTAGGAGTTGCCTGCTCTGTGGTAGAAGTAGGAGTGCTCATGTTTGTGGTAGGGTAGTAGTTTCTTTGGTAGAAGTAGGAGCACTTGTGGTGGTGATTGGAGTAGTAGTGACTCTGGTAGAAGTAGGAGCACTAGTGGTTGTGTAAGGAGTAGTATTGTCTGTGATAGTAGTAGTTGTGCTCGTGTTGGAGGTAGGAGTAGTAGTTTCTGTGGTAGAAGTAGGAGTGCTCTTGTTGGTGGTAGGAGTAGCAGGTATTGTGTTAGAAGTAGGAGCGCCTGTCGTAGTTGTGGTAGTAGTAGTTAATGGGGTAGTAGTAGGGGCTCTCTTTGTGGTGGTAGGAATAGTTTCTGTGGTAGAAGTAGGAGCCGTCATGGCGGTGGTAGGAGTAGTAGTGTCTTTGGTAGAAGTAGTTGTCCTCATGGTGGTGGTAGGACTAGTAGTTTCGGTGGTAGAAGTAGGAGCATTCTTGTTGTTGGTAGGAGGAGTAGATTCTGTGGTAGGAGTAGGATTGCCCGTGATGGAGGTAGGTGTAGCAGGGCCTGTGGTAGAAGTAGGTGCTCTCGTGGTGGTGGTAGGAGTAGCAGGTTTTTGGTAGTGGTAGGTGCACACGTGGTGGTGGTAGAAGTACTAGTTTCTGTGGTAGAAGTAGGAGCACTCGTGGTGGTAGAAGTAGGCGGGTCAGTGTTAGAAGTAGGTGCTCTCGTGGTGGTGGTAGTATTATTAGTGTCTGTGATAGAAGTAGTGGTGCTCGAAGTGGTAGTATGAGTAATAATGTTTTCGGTAGAAGTATGAGCGCTCGTGGGGTTGGAAGGAGTAGTAGTGTCTCTGGTACAAGTATGAGCGCTCGTGGTGGTGTTAGGTGTAGTATTCTCTGCGGTAGAAGTAGGAGTGCTCGTTGTGGTTGTAGGAGTAGTAGTTTCTGTGGTAGAAGTCACAATGCTCGCGGTGGTGGTGGGAGTAGCAGTCTCTGTGTTAAAAATAGGAACTCTCGTGGTGGTGGTAGGAGTGGCAGGTTTTGTGGTAAAAGTAGTTGCACTCGTGGTGGTGCTAGGTGTAGCACGTTTTGTGTTAGAAGTAGTATCGCCTGGGGTGGTGGTAGGAGTTGCATGCTCTGTGGTAGAAATAGGAGTGCTCATGGTTGTGGTAGGGTAGTAGTTTCTTTGGTAGAAGTAGGAGCACTTGTGGTGGTGCTTGGAGTAGTAGTGACTGTGGTAGAAGTACGTTCGCTAGTGGTGGGGTTAGGAGTAGTATTGTCTGTGGTAGTGGTAGTGGTGCTCGTGTTGGAGGTAGGAGTAGTAATTTCTGCGGTAGAATTAGGAGTGCCCTTGTTGGTGGTAGGATTAGTAGTATCTGTGGTAGAAGCAGGAGCGCTTGTGGTGGTGTTAGTGGTAGTTAATTCTGTGGTAGAAATAGGAAAGCTCGTGGTGTTGGTAGGAGTAACAGGGCCTATGGTAGAATTAGGTGCTCTCTTGTTGGAGGTAGGAGTAGCAGATTTTGTGGTAGAGGTAGGTGCACTCGTGGTGGTGGTAGGAGTACTAGTTTCTGTGGTAGAAGTAGGAGCGCTCATGGTGATGGTAGGAGGAGGCGGGTCAGTGGTAGAAGTAGGTGCTCTCGTGGTGGTGGTAGTATTATTAGTGTCTGTGATAGGAGTAGTGGTGCTCGAAGTGGTAGTAAGAGTAATAATGTTTTTGGTAGAAGTATGAGCGCTCCTGGGGGTGGCTGGAGTAGTAGTGTCTCTGGTAGAAGTATGAGCGCTCGTGGTGGTGATAGGAGTAGTATTCTCTGCGGTAGAGTTAGGAGTGCTCGTTGTGGTGGTAGGAGAAGTAGTTTCTGTGGTAGAAGTCACAATGCTCGCGGTGGTGGTGGGAGTAGCAGGGTCTGTGTTACAAATAGGTGCTCTCGTGGTGGTGGTAGGTGTAGTAGAGTCTGTGGTAAAAGCAGTGGTTCTCGTGGTGGTGGTAGGAGTAGTAATGTCTTTTGTAGTTGTATGAGTGCTCGTGCTCGTGGCAGGAGTAGTAGTTTCTGTGGTAGAGGTAGTTGCACTCGTGGTGGTGGTAGGAGTAGCAGTTTCTGCCTTAGAAGTAGGAGCAGTCGTGGTGGTGGAAGTTGTTGCATGGTCTGTGGTAGAAGTAGGGGAGCTCATAGTTGTGATAAGAGAGGTAGTGTCTGTGGTAGGATTAGGAGCGATCATAGTGGTGGTAGGAGCAGCAGGACAGGTGGTAGAAGTACGTGCTCTCGTGGTTGTGGTAGGACTAGCAGGGTCTGTGGTAGAAGTAGTTGCAATCATGGTGGTATTAGGAGTAGAAGATTCTGTGGAAGAAGTAGGAGCACACATGGTGGTAGTAGGAGTAGTAGTGTCTCTGGTCAAAGTAGTGGCGCTCGTGGTGATGGTAGGAGTAGCTGTGTCTGTGGTCGAAGTAGGAGCGCTCGTGGTGTTGGTAGGAGTTGTAGTGTCTGTGGTAGAATTAGGATCGCTCGTGGTGGTGGTAGGAGTAGTAGTTTATGTGGTAGAAGTACTTGCGCTCGTGGTGGAGGTAGGAGTAATGTTGTCTGTGGTATAGGTGGGCGTGCTAGTGTTGGTGGTAGGTGTTGCACGGTCTGTGGTAGAAGGAGCAGTGCTCGTGGTGGTGGTAGGAGTAGTAGTGACTTTGGTAGAAGTTGTTGCGCTCATCGTGGAAGTGGTAGTAGTAGTTTCTGTGGTAGGAGTAGGAGTGCTCGTGATAATGGCAGGAGTAGTAGTGTCTGTGCCAGAAGTAGTTGCACTCGTGATGGTGGTAGGAGTCCTAGTGTCTGTTGTAGAAGTAGCTCCGCTCGTGGGGGTGGTAGGAATAGTAATTTCTACTGTAGCAGTAGGAGCGCTCGTGGTGCTGTTAGAAGTTGCAGGGCCTGAGGTAGAAATAGGTGCTCTCCTGGTGGTTGTAGGAGTAGCAGGGTCTGTGTTAGAAGTAGTTTCGCTCATGGTGGTGGTAGGAGTAGCATGTTCTGTGTTAGAAGTAGGAGTGCTCGTTGTGCTGGTAGGAGTTGCACAGTCTGTGGTAGAAGTAGGAGTGTTCGTGGTGGTGGTAGGAGTAGTAGTGTCTGTGGTAGAAGTGGGAGTGCCTGTGGTGGTGGTGGGAGTAGTTGTGTCTGTGCTAGAAGGAGGAGCGCTCATCTTGGTGGTAAGTGTAGTGGTGTCTGTGGTAGAATTAGTATTGCTTGTGGTGGTGCTAGGTGTTGCATGTTCTGTGGTAAAAGTAGGAGTGCTCATGGTGGTGGTAGGTAGTAGTTTCTTTGATAGAAGTAGGAGCGCTCGCTGTGTTGGTAGGAGTAGTAGAGTCTTTGGTAGAAGTAGGAGCGCTTGTGGTGGTGCTTGGAGTAGTAGTGTCAGTTGTAGAAGTAGGATCTCCCGCGATTGTGGTAGGAGTAGCAGGACCTGTGGTAGAAATAGGTGCTGTCGTGGTGGTGCGAGGAGTAGGAGGTTTTGTGAGAGAAGTAGGAGCGCTTGTGGTGGTGGTGGTAGTAGTAGTTCCTGGGGTAGAAGTATGAGCTCTGGTTGTGGTGGTAGGTGTAGTACCTTCTATGGTATAAGTAGGAGCGCTCGTGGTGGTGGTAGGTGTAGTACTGTCTGTGGTATAAGTAGTTGCGCTCGTGGCTCTGGTAGGAGTAGTAGTGTCTGTGGAAGAAGTAGGAGCAATCGTGGTCATGGTAGTGGTAGTTTCTCTGGTAGAAGTAGTAGAGCTCGTGGTGGTGTTAGGAGTAGTACATTCTTTGTTCGAAGTAGGAGCGCTGGTGGTAGTGGTAGGAGTAGTACAGTCTGTGGTAGAAGTAGGAGCGCTCGTGTTGCTGGTGGGAGAGGTAGTGACTGTGTTAGAAGTAGGAACACTCGTCTTGGTGGTAGGAGTTGTAGTGTCTGTAGTAGAAGTAGTTGCGCTCGTACTGGTGGTAGGATTAGTCGTTTCTGTGGTAGAAGCAGGAGCGCTCGTGGTGGTGTTAATAGTAGTTAATACTGTGGTCAAATAGGAAAGCTCGTGGTGGTGGTAGGAGTAACAGGGCCGATGGTAGAATTGGGTGCTCTCTTGTTGGAGGTAGGAATAGCAAATTATGTGGTAGAGGTAGGTGCACTCGTGGTGGTGGTAGGAGTAGCAGGTTTTGTGTTAGAAGTACGAGCGCTTGTCATAGTTGTGGCAGTAGTAGTTCCTGGGGTAGAAGTAGGGGCTCTCTTTGTGGTGGTAGGAATAGTTTCTGTGGTAGAAGTAGGAGCCATCATGGGGGTGGTAGGAGTAGTAGTGTCTTTGGTAGAAGTAGTTGTCCTCATGGTGGTGGTAGGACTAGTAGGTTCTGTGGTAGAAGTAGGAGCACTCTTGTTGTTGGTAGGAGTAGTAGATTCTGTGGTAGAAGTAGGATCGACCGTGATGGAGGTAGGTGTAGCAGGGCCTGTGGTAGAAGTAGGTGCTCTCGTGGTGGTGGTAGGAGTAGCAGGTTTTGTGTTAGAAGTAGGAGTGCTTGTCGTAGTTCTGGTAGTAGTAGTTCCTGGGGTAGAAGTAGGGGCTCTTTTTGTGGTGGTAGGAATAGTTTCTGTGGTGGAAGTAGGAGCCGCCATGGGGGTGGTAGGAGTAGTAGTGTCTTTGGTAGAAGTAGTTGTCCTCATGGTGGTGGTAGGACTAGTAATTTCTGTGGTAGAAGTAGGAGCACTCTTGTTGTTGGTAGGAGTAGTAGATTCTGTGGTAGAAGTAGGATCGACCGTGATGGAGGTAGATGTAGCGGGGCCTGTGGTAGAAGTAGGTGCTCCCGTGGTGGTGGTAGGAGTAGCAGGATTTGTGGTAAAAGTAGTTGAACTCGTGGTGGTGATAGGAGTAGCAGGCTTTGTGGTAGAAGTAGTATCGCCTGTGGTGGTGGTAGGAGTTGCCTGCTCTGTGGTAGAAGTAGGAGTGCTCATGTTTGTGGTAGGGTAGTAGTTTCTTTGGTAGAAGTAGGAGCGCTTGTGGTGGTGCTTGGAGTAGTAGTGTCAGTTGTAGAAGTAGGATCTCCCGCGATTGTGGTAGGAGTAGCAGGACCTGTGGTAGAAATAGGTGCTGTCGTGGTGGTGCGAGGAGTAGGAGGTTTTGTGAGAGAAGTAGGAGCGCTTGTGATGGTGGTGGTAGTAGTAGTTCCTGGGGTAGAAGTATGAGCTCTGGTTGTGGTGGTAGGTGTAGTACCTTCTATGGTATAAGTAGGAGCGCTCGTGGTGGTGGTAGGTGTAGTACAGTCTGTGGTATAAGTAGTTGTGCTCGTGGCTCTGGTAGGAGTAGTAGTGTCTGTGGAAGAAGTAGGAGCAATCGTGGTCATGGTAGTGGTAGTTTCTCTGGTAGAAGTAGTAGAGCTCGTGGTGGTGTTAGGAGTAGTACATTCTTTGTTCGAAGTAGGAGCGCTGGTGGTAGTGGTAAGAGTAGTACAGTGTGTGGTAGAAGTAGGAGCACTCGTGTTGCTGGTGGGAGTAGTAGTGACTGTGTTAGAAGTAGGAACACTCGTCTTGGTGGTAGGAGTTGTAGTGTCTGTAGTAGAAGTAGTTGCGCTCGTACTGGTGGTAGGATTAGTCGTTTCTGTGGTAGAAGCAGGAGCGCTCGTGATGGTGTTAATAGTAGTTAATACTGTGGTCAAATAGGAAAGCTCGTGGTGGTGGTAGGAGTAACAGGGCCGATGGTAGAATTGGGTGCTCCCTTGTTGGAGGTAGGAATAGCAGATTATGTGGTAGAGGTAGGTGCACTCGTGGTGGTGGTAGGAGTAGCAGGTTTTGTGTTAGAAGTACGAGCGCTTGTCATAGTTGTGGCAGTAGTAGTTCCTGGGGTAGAAGTAGGGGCTCTCTTTGTGGTGGTAGGAATAGTTTCTGTGGTAGAAGTAGGAGCCATCATGGGGGTGGTAGGAGTAGTAGTGTCTTTGGTAGAAGTAGTTGTCCTCATGGTGGTGGTAGGACTAGTAGGTTCTGTGGTAGAAGTAGGAGCACTCTTGTTGTTGGTAGGAGTAGTAGATTCTGTGGTAGAAGTAGGATCGACCGTGATGGAGGTAGGTGTAGCAGGGCCTGTGGTAGAAGTAGGTGCTCTCGTGGTGGTGGTAGGAGTAGCAGGTTTTGTGTTAGAAGTAGGAGTGCTTGTCGTAGTTCTGGTAGTAGTAGTTCCTGGGGTAGAAGTAGGGGCTCTTTTTGTGGTGGTAGGAATAGTTTCTGTGGTAGAAGTAGGAGCCGCCATGGGGGTGGTAGGAGTAGTAGTGTCTTTGGTAGAAGTAGTTGTCCTCATGGTGGTGGTAGGACTAGTAATTTCTGTGGTAGAAGTAGGAGCACTCTTGTTGTTGGTAGGAGTAGTAGATTCTGTGGTAGAAGTAGGATCGACCGTGATGGAGGTAGGTGTAGCGGGGCCTGTGGTAGAAGTAGATGCTCCCGTGGTGGTGGTAGGAGTAGCAGGATTTGTGGTAAAAGTAGTTGAACTCGTGGTGGTGATAGGAGTAGCAGGCTTTGTGGTAGAAGTAGTATCGCCTGTGGTGGTGGTAGGAGTTGCCTGCTCTGTGGTAGAAGTAGGAGTGCTCATGTTTGTGGTAGGATAGTAGTTTCTTTGGTAGAAGTAGGAGCGCTTGTGGTGGTGCTTGGAGTAGTAGTGTCAGTTGTAGAAGTAGGATCTCCCGCGATTGTGGTAGGAGTAGCAGGACCTGTGGTAGAAATAGGTGCTGTCGTGGTGGTGCGAGGAGTAGGAGGTTTTGTGAGAGAAGTAGGAGCGCTTGTGATGGTGGTGGTAGTAGTAGTTCCTGGGGTAGAAGTATGAGCTCTGGTTGTGGTGGTAGGTGTAGTACCTTCTATGGTATAAGTAGGAGCGCTCGTGGTGGTGGTAGGTGTAGTACAGTCTGTGGTATAAGTAGTTGTGCTCGTGGCTCTGGTAGGAGTAGTAGTGTCTGTGGAAGAAGTAGGAGCAATCGTGGTCATGGTAGTGGTAGTTTCTCTGGTAGAAGTAGTAGAGCTCGTGGTGGTGTTAGGAGTAGTACATTCTTTGTTCGAAGTAGGAGCGCTGGTGGTAGTGGTAGGAGTAGTACAGTCTGTGGTAGAAGTAGGAGCACTCGTGTTGCTGGTGGGAGTAGTAGTGACTGTGTTAGAAGTAGGAACACTCGTCTTGGTGGTAGGAGTTGTAGTGTCTGTAGTAGAAGTAGTTGCGCTCGTACTGGTGGTAGGATTAGTTGTTTCTGTGGTAGAAGCAGGAGCGCTCGTGATGGTGTTAATAGTAGTTAATACTGTGGTCAAATAGGAAAGCTCGTGGTGGTGGTAGGAGTAACAGGGCCGATGGTAGAATTGGGTGCTCCCTTGTTGGAGGTAGGAATAGCAGATTATGTGGTAGAGGTAGGTGCACTCGTGGTGGTGTTAGGAGTAGCAGGTTTTGTGTTAGAAGTACGAGCGCTTGTCATAGTTGTGGCAGTAGTAGTTCCTGGTGTAGAAGTAGGGGCTCTCTTTGTGGTGGTAGGAATAGTTTCTGTGGTAGAAGTAGGAGCCATCATGGGGGTGGTAGGAGTAGTAGTGTCTTTGGTAGAAGTAGTTGTCCTCATGGTGGTGGTAGGACTAGTAGGTTCTGTGGTAGAAGTAGGAGCACTCTTGTTGTTGGTAGGAGTAGTAGATTCTGTGGTAGAAGTAGGATCGACCGTGATGGAGGTAGGTGTAGCAGGGCCTGTGGTAGAAGTAGGTGCTCTCGTGGTGGTGGTAGGAGTAGCAGGATTTGTGGTAAAAGTAGTTGAACTCGTGGTGGTGATAGGAGTAGCAGGCTTTGTGGTAGAAGTAGTATCGCCTGTGGTGGTGGTAGGAGTTGATTGCTCTGTGGTAGAAGTAGGAGTGCTCATGTTTGTGGTAGGGTAGTAGTTTCTTTGGTAGAAGTAGGAGCGCTTGTGGTGGTGATTGGAGTAGTAGTGACTCTGGTAGAAGTAGGAGCACTAGTGGTTGTGTAAGGAGTAGTATTGTCTGTGGTAGTAGTAGTTGTGCTCGTGTTGGAGGTAGGAGTAGTAGTTTCTGTGGTAGAAGTAGGAGTGCTCTTGTTGGTGGTAGGAGTAGCAGGTATTGTGTTAGAAGTAGGAGCGCCTGTCGTAGTTGTGGTAGTAGTAGTTAATGGGGTAGTAGTAGGGGCTCTCTTTGTGGTGGTAGGAATAGTTTCTGTGGTGGAAGTAGGAGCCGTCATGGCGGTGGTAGGAGTATTAGTATCTTTGGTAGAAGTAGTTATCCTCATGGTGGTGGTAGGACTAGTAGTTTCGGTGGTAGAAGTAGGAGCATTCTTGTTGTTGGTAGGAGGAGTAGATTCTGTGGTAGGAGTAGGATTGCCCGTGAGGGAGGTAGGTGTAGCAGGGCCTGTGGTAGAAGTAGGTGCTCTCGTGGTGGTGGTAGGAGTAGCAGGTTTTTGGTAGTTGTAGGTGCACACGTGGTGGTGGTAGAAGTACTAGTTTCTGTGGTAGAAGTAGGAGCACTCGTGGTGGTAGAAGTAGGCGGGTCAGTGGTAGAAGTAGGTGCTCTCGTAGTGGTGGTAGTATTATTAGTGTCTGTGATAGAAGTAGTGGTGCTCGAAGTGGTAGTATGAGTAATAATGTTTTCGGTAGAAGTATGAGCGCTCGTGGGGTTGGAAGGAGTAGTAGTGTCTCTGGTACAAGTATGAGCGCTCGTGGTGGTGTTAGGTGTAGTATTCTCTGCGGTAGAAGTAGGAGTGCTCGTTGTGGTTGTAGGAGTAGTAGTTTCTGTGGTAGAAGTCACAATGCTCGCGGTGGTGGTGGGAGTAGCAGTCTCTGTGTTAAAAATAGGAACTCTCGTGGTGGTGGTAGGAGTGGCAGGTTTTGTGGTAAAAGTAGTTGCACTTGTGGTGGTGCTAGGTGTAGCACGTTTTGTGTTAGAAGTAGTATCGCCTGGGGTGGTGGTAGGAGTTGCATGCTCTGTGGTAGAAATAGGAGTGCTCATGGTTGTGGTAGGGTAGTAGTTTCTTTGGTAGAAGTAGGAGCACTTGTGGTGGTGCTTGGAGTAGTAGTGACTGTGGTAGAAGTACGTTCGCTAGTGGTGGGGTTAGGAGTAGTATTGTCTGTGGTAGTGGTAGTGGTGCTCGTGTTGGAGGTAGGAGTAGTAATTTCTGCGGTAGAATTAGGAGTGCCCTTGTTGGTGGTAGGATTAGTAGTATCTGTGGTAGAAGCAGGAGCGCTTGTGGTGGTGTTAGTGGTAGTTAATTCTGTGGTAGAAATAGGAAAGCTCGTGGTGTTGGTAGGAGTAACAGGGCCTATGGTAGAATTAGGTGCTCTCTTGTTGGAGGTAGGAGTAGCAGATTTTGTGGTAGAGGTAGGTGCACTCGTGGTGGTGGTAGGAGTACTAGTTTCTGTGGTAGAAGTAGGAGTGCTCATGGTGATGGTAGGAGGAGGCGGGTCAGTGGTAGAAGTAGGTGCTCTCGTGGTGCTGGTAGTATTATTAGTGTCTGTGATAGAAGTAGTGGTGCTTGAAGTGGTAGTAAGAGTAATAATGTTTTTGGTAGAAGTATGAGCGCTCCTGGGGTTGGCTGGAGTAGTAGTGTCTCTGGTAGAAGTATGAGCGCTCGTGGTGGTGATAGGAGTAGTATTCTCTGCGGTAGAGTTAGGAGTGCTCGTTGTGGTGGTAGGAGAAGTAGTTTCTGTGGTAGAAGTCACAATGCTCGCGGTGGTGGTGGGAGTAGCAGGGTCTGTGTTACAAATAGGTGCTCTCGTGGTGGTGGTAGGTGTAGTAGAGTCTGTGGTAAAAGCAGTGGTTCTCGTGGTGGTGGTAGGAGTAATAATGTCTTTCGTAGTTGTATGAGTGCTCGTGCTCGTGGCAGGAGTAGTAGTTTCTGTGGTAGAAGTAGTTGCACTCGTGGTGGTGGTAGGAGTAGCAGTTTCTGCCTTAGAAGTAGGAGCAGTCGTGGTGGTGGAAGTTGTTGCATGGTCTGTGGTAGAAGTAGTGGAGCTCATAGTGGTGCTAAGAGAGGTAGTGTCTGTGGTAGGATTAGGAGCGATCATAGTGGTGGTAGGAGCAGCAGGACAGGTGGTAGAAGTACGTGCTCTCGTGGTTGTGGTAGGACTAGCAGGGTCTGTGGTAGAAGTAGTTGCAATCATGGTGGTACTAGGAGTAGAAGATTCTGTGGAAGAAGTAGGAGCACACATGGTGGTAGTAGGAGTAGTAGTGTCTCTGGTCAAAGTAGTGGCGCTCGTGGTGATGGTAGGAGTAGCTGTGTCTGTGGTCGAAGTAGGAGCGGTCGTGGTGTTGGTAGGAGTTGTAGTGTCTGTGGTAGAATTAGGATCGCTCGTGGTGGTGGTAGGAGTAGTAGTTTATGTGGTAGAAGTACTTGCGCTCGTGGTGGAGATAGGAGTAATGTTGTCTGTGGTATAAGTGGGCGTGCTAGTGTTGGTGGTAGGTGTTGCACGGTCTGTGGTAGAAGTAGCAGTGCTCGTGGTGGTGGTAGGAGTAGTAGTGACTTTGGTAGAAGTTGTTGCGCTCATCGTGGAAGTGGTAGTAGTAGTTTCTGTGGTAGGAGTAGGAGTGCTCGTGATAATGGCAGGAGTAGTAGTGTCTGTGCCAGAAGTAGTTGCACTCGTGATGGTGGTAGGAGTCCTAGTGTCTTTGGTAGAAGTAGCTCTGCTCGTGGGGGTGGTAGGAATAGTAATTTCTACTGTAGCAGTAGGAGCGCTCGTGGTGCTGTTAGAAGTTGCAGGGCCTGAGGTAGAAATAGGTGCTCTCCTGGTGGTTGTAGGAGTAGCAGGGTCTGTGTTAGAAGTAGTTTCGCTCATGGTGGTGGTAGGAGTAGCATGTTCTGTGTTAGAAGTAGGAGTGCTCGTTGTGCTGGTAGGAGTTGCACAGTCTGTGGTAGAAGTAGGAGTGTTCGTGGTGGTGGTAGGAGTAGTAGTGTCTGTGGTAGAAGTGGGAGTGCCTGTGGTGGTGGTGGGAGTAGTTGTGTCTGTGCTAGAAGGAGGAGCGCTCATCTTGGTGGTAAGTGTAGTGGTGTCTGTGGTAGAATTAGTATTGCTTGTGGTGGTGCTAGGTGTTGCATGTTCTGTGGTAAAAGTAGGAGTGCTCATGGTGGTGGTAGGTAGTAGTTTCTTTGATAGAAGTAGGAGCGCTCGCTGTGTTGGTAGGAGTAGTAGAGTCTTTGGTAGAAGTAGGAGCGCTTGTGGTGGTGCTTGGAGTAGTAGTGTCAGTTGTAGAAGTAGGATCTCCCGCGATTGTGGTAGGAGTAGCAGGACCTGTGGTAGAAATAGGTGCTGTCGTGGTGGTGCGAGGAGTAGGAGGTTTTGTGAGAGAAGTAGGAGCGCTTGTGGTGGTGGTGGTAGTAGTAGTTCCTGGGGTAGAAGTATGAGCTCTGGTTGTGGTGGTAGGTGTAGTACCTTCTATGGTATAAGTAGGAGCGCTCGTGGTGGTGGTAGGTGTAGTACTGTCTGTGGTATAAGTAGTTGCGCTCGTGGCTCTGGTAGGAGTAGTAGTGTCTGTGGAAGAAGTAGGAGCAATCGTGGTCATGGTAGTGGTAGTTTCTCTGGTAGAAGTAGTAGAGCTCGTGGTGGTGTTAGGAGTAGTACATTCTTTGTTCGAAGTAGGAGCGCTGGTGGTAGTGGTAGGAGTAGTACAGTCTGTGGTAGAAGTAGGAGCGCTCGTGTTGCTGGTGGGAGAGGTAGTGACTGTGTTAGAAGTAGGAACACTCGTCTTGGTGGTAGGAGTTGTAGTGTCTGTAGTAGAAGTAGTTGCGCTCGTACTGGTGGTAGGATTAGTCGTTTCTGTGGTAGAAGCAGGAGCGCTCGTGGTGGTGTTAATAGTAGTTAATACTGTGGTCAAATAGGAAAGCTCGTGGTGGTGGTAGGAGTAACAGGGCCGATGGTAGAATTGGGTGCTCTCTTGTTGGAGGTAGGAATAGCAGATTATGTGGTAGAGGTAGGTGCACTCGTGGTGGTGGTAGGAGTAGCAGGTTTTGTGTTAGAAGTACGAGCGCTTGTCATAGTTGTGGCAGTAGTAGTTCCTGGGGTAGAAGTAGGGGCTCTCTTTGTGGTGGTAGGAATAGTTTCTGTGGTAGAAGTAGGAGCCATCATGGGAGTGGTAGGAGTAGTAGTGTCTTTGGTAGAAGTAGTTGTCCTCATGGTGGTGGTAGGACTAGTAGGTTCTGTGGTAGAAGTAGGAGCACTCTTGTTGTTGGTAGGAGTAGTAGATTCTGTGGTAGAAGTAGGACCGACCGTGATGGAGGTAGGTGTAGCAGGGCCTGTGGTAGAAGTAGGTGCTCTCGTGGTGGTGGTAGGAGTAGCAGGTTTTGTGTTAGAAGTAGGAGTGCTTGTCGTAGTTCTGGTAGTAGTAGTTCCTGGGGTAGAAGTAGGGGCTCTTTTTGTGGTGGTAGGAATAGTTTCTGTGGTAGAAGTAGGAGCCGCCATGGGGGTGGTAGGAGTAGTAGTGTCTTTGGTAGAAGTAGTTGTCCTCATGGTGGTGGTAGGACTAGTAATTTCTGTGGTAGAAGTAGGAGCACTCTTGTTGTTGGTAGGAGTAGTAGATTCTGTGGTAGAAGTAGGATCGTCCGTGATGGAGGTAGGTGTAGCAGGGCCTGTGGTAGAAGTAGGTGCTCTCGTGGTGGTGGTAGGAGTAGCAGGTTTTGTTTTAGAAGTAGGAGTGCTTGTCATAGTTCTGGTAGTAGTAGTTCCTGCGGTAGAAGTAGGGGCTCTTTTTGTGGTGGTAGGAATAGTTTCTGTGGTAGAAGTAGGAGCCACCATGGGGGTGGTAGGAATAGTAGTGTCTTTGGTAGAAGTAGTTGTCCTCATGGTGGTGGTAGGACTAGTAATTTCTGTGGTAGAAGTAGGAGCACTCTTGTTGTTGGTAGGAGTAGTAGATTCTGTGGTAGAAGTAGGATCGACCGTGATGGAGGTAGGTGTAGCGGGGCTGTGGTAGAAGTAGGTGCTCCCGTGGTGGTGGTAGGAGTAGCAGGATTTGTGGTAAAAGTAGTTGAACTCGTGGTGGTGATAGGAGTAGCAGGCTTTGTGGTAGAAGTAGTATCGCCTGTGGTGGTGGTAGGAGTTGCCTGCTCTGTGGTAGAAGTAGGAGTGCTCATGTTTGTGGTAGGGTAGTAGTTTCTTTGGTAGAAGTAGGAGCACTTGTGGTGGTGATTGGAGTAGTAGTGACTCTGGTAGAAGTAGGAGCACTAGTGGTTGTGTAAGGAGTAGTATTGTCTGTGATAGTAGTAGTTGTGCTCGTGTTGGAGGTAGGAGTAGTAGTTTCTGTGGTAGAAGTAGGAGTGCTCTTGTTGGTGGTAGGAGTAGCAGGTATTGTGTTAGAAGTAGGAGCGCCTGTCGTAGTTGTGGTAATAGTAGTTAATGGGGTAGTAGTAGGGGCTCTCTTTGTGGTGGTAGGAATAGTTTCTGTGGTAGAAGTAGGAGCCGTCATGGCGGTGGTAGGAGTAGTAGTGTCTTTGGTAGAAGTAGTTGTCCTCATGGTGGTGGTAGGACTAGTAGTTTCGGTGGTAGAAGTAGGAGCATTCTTGTTGTTGGTAGGAGGAGTAGATTCTGTGGTAGGAGTAGGATTGCCCGTGATGGAGGTAGGTGTAGCAGGGCCTGTGGTAGAAGTAGGTGCTCTCGTGGTGGTGGTAGGAGTAGCAGGTTTTTGGTAGTGGTAGGTGAACACGTGGTGGTGGTAGAAGTACTAGTTTCTGTGGTAGAAGTAAGAGCACTCGTGGTGGTAGAAGTAGGCGGGTCAGTGTTAGAAGTAGGTGCTCTCGTGGTGGTGGTAGTATTATTAGTGTCTGTGATAGAAGTATTGGTGCTCGAAGTGGTAGTATGAGTAATAATGTTTTCGGTAGAAGTATGAGCGCTCGTGGGGTTGGAAGGAGTAGTAGTGTCTCTGGTACAAGTATGAGCGCTCGTGGTGGTGTTAGGTGTAGTATTCTCTGCGGTAGAAGTAGGAGTGCTCGTTGTGGTTGTAGGAGTAGTAGTTTCTGTGGTAGAAGTCACAATGCTCGCGGTGGTGGTGGGAGTAGCAGTCTCTGTGTTAAAAATAGGAACTCTCGTGGTGGTGGTAGGAGTGGCAGGTTTTGTGGTAAAAGTAGTTGCACTCGTGGTGGTGCTAGGTGTAGCACGTTTTGTGTTAGAAGTAGTATCGCCTGGGGTGGTGGTAGGAGTTGCATGCTCTGTGGTAGAAATAGGAGTGCTCATGGTTGTGGTAGGGTAGTAGTTTCTTTGGTAGAAGTAGGAGCACTTGTGGTGGTGCTTGGAGTAGTAGTGACTGTGGTAGAAGTACGTTCGCTAGTGGTGGGGTTAGGAGTAGTATTGTCTGTGGTAGTGGTAGTGGTGCTCGTGTTGGAGGTAGGAGTAGTAATTTCTGCGGTAGAATTAGGAGTGCCCTTGTTGGTGGTAGGATTAGTAGTATCTGTGGTAGAAGCAGGAGCGCTTGTGGTGGTGTTAGTGGTAGTTAATTCTGTGGTAGAAATAGGAAAGCTCGTGGTGTTGGTAGGAGTAACAGGGCCTATGGTAGAATTAGGTGCTCTCTTGTTGGAGGTAGGAGTAGCAGATTTTGTGGTAGAGGTAGGTGCACTCGTGGTGGTGGTAGGAGTACTAGTTTCTGTGGTAGAAGTAGGAGCGCTCATGGTGATGGTAGGAGGAGGCGGGTCAGTGGTAGAAGTAGGTGCTCTCGTGGTGGTGGTAGTATTATTAGTGTCTGTGATAGGAGTAGTGGTGCTCGAAGTGGTAGTAAGAGTAATAATGTTTTTGGTAGAAGTATGAGCGCTCCTGGGGGTGGCTGGAGTAGTAGTGTCTCTGGTAGAAGTATGAGCGCTCGTGGTGGTGATAGGAGTAGTATTCTCTGCGGTAGAGTTAGGAGTGCTCGTTGTGGTGGTAGGAGAAGTAGTTTCTGTGGTAGAAGTCACAATGCTCGCGGTGGTGGTGGGAGTAGCAGGGTCTGTGTTACAAATAGGTGCTCTCGTGGTGGTGGTAGGTGTAGTAGAGTCTGTGGTAAAAGCAGTGGTTCTCGTGGTGGTGGTAGGAGTAGTAATGTCTTTTGTAGTTGTATGAGTGCTCGTGCTCGTGGCAGGAGTAGTAGTTTCTGTGGTAGAGGTAGTTGCACTCGTGGTGGTGGTAGGAGTAGCAGTTTCTGCCTTAGAAGTAGGAGCAGTCGTGGTGGTGGAAGTTGTTGCATGGTCTGTGGTAGAAGTAGGGGAGCTCATAGTTGTGATAAGAGAGGTAGTGTCTGTGGTAGGATTAGGAGCGATCATAGTGGTGGTAGGAGCAGCAGGACAGGTGGTAGAAGTACGTGCTCTCGTGGTTGTGGTAGGACTAGCAGGGTCTGTGGTAGAAGTAGTTGCAATCATGGTGGTATTAGGAGTAGAAGATTCTGTGGAAGAAGTAGGAGCACACATGGTGGTAGTAGGAGTAGTAGTGTCTCTGGTCAAAGTAGTGGCGCTCGTGGTGATGGTAGGAGTAGCTGTGTCTGTGGTCGAAGTAGGAGCGCTCGTGGTGTTGGTAGGAGTTGTAGTGTCTGTGGTAGAATTAGGATCGCTCGTGGTGGTGGTAGGAGTAGTAGTTTATGTGGTAGAAGTACTTGCGCTCGTGGTGGAGGTAGGAGTAATGTTGTCTGTGGTATAGGTGGGCGTGCTAGTGTTGGTGGTAGGTGTTGCACGGTCTGTGGTAGAAGGAGCAGTGCTCGTGGTGGTGGTAGGAGTAGTAGTGACTTTGGTAGAAGTTGTTGCGCTCATCGTGGAAGTGGTAGTAGTAGTTTCTGTGGTAGGAGTAGGAGTGCTCGTGATAATGGCAGGAGTAGTAGTGTCTGTGCCAGAAGTAGTTGCACTCGTGATGGTGGTAGGAGTCCTAGTGTCTGTTGTAGAAGTAGCTCCGCTCGTGGGGGTGGTAGGAATAGTAATTTCTACTGTAGCAGTAGGAGCGCTCGTGGTGCTGTTAGAAGTTGCAGGGCCTGAGGTAGAAATAGGTGCTCTCCTGGTGGTTGTAGGAGTAGCAGGGTCTGTGTTAGAAGTAGTTTCGCTCATGGTGGTGGTAGGAGTAGCATGTTCTGTGTTAGAAGTAGGAGTGCTCGTTGTGCTGGTAGGAGTTGCACAGTCTGTGGTAGAAGTAGGAGTGTTCGTGGTGGTGGTAGGAGTAGTAGTGTCTGTGGTAGAAGTGGGAGTGCCTGTGGTGGTGGTGGGAGTAGTTGTGTCTGTGCTAGAAGGAGGAGCGCTCATCTTGGTGGTAAGTGTAGTGGTGTCTGTGGTAGAATTAGTATTGCTTGTGGTGGTGCTAGGTGTTGCATGTTCTGTGGTAAAAGTAGGAGTGCTCATGGTGGTGGTAGGTAGTAGTTTCTTTGATAGAAGTAGGAGCGCTCGCTGTGTTGGTAGGAGTAGTAGAGTCTTTGGTAGAAGTAGGAGCGCTTGTGGTGGTGCTTGGAGTAGTAGTGTCAGTTGTAGAAGTAGGATCTCCCGCGATTGTGGTAGGAGTAGCAGGACCTGTGGTAGAAATAGGTGCTGTCGTGGTGGTGCGAGGAGTAGGAGGTTTTGTGAGAGAAGTAGGAGCGCTTGTGGTGGTGGTGGTAGTAGTAGTTCCTGGGGTAGAAGTATGAGCTCTGGTTGTGGTGGTAGGTGTAGTACCTTCTATGGTATAAGTAGGAGCGCTCGTGGTGGTGGTAGGTGTAGTACTGTCTGTGGTATAAGTAGTTGCGCTCGTGGCTCTGGTAGGAGTAGTAGTGTCTGTGGAAGAAGTAGGAGCAATCGTGGTCATGGTAGTGGTAGTTTCTCTGGTAGAAGTAGTAGAGCTCGTGGTGGTGTTAGGAGTAGTACATTCTTTGTTCGAAGTAGGAGCGCTGGTGGTAGTGGTAGGAGTAGTACAGTCTGTGGTAGAAGTAGGAGCGCTCGTGTTGCTGGTGGGAGAGGTAGTGACTGTGTTAGAAGTAGGAACACTCGTCTTGGTGGTAGGAGTTGTAGTGTCTGTAGTAGAAGTAGTTGCGCTCGTACTGGTGGTAGGATTAGTCGTTTCTGTGGTAGAAGCAGGAGCGCTCGTGGTGGTGTTAATAGTAGTTAATACTGTGGTCAAATAGGAAAGCTCGTGGTGGTGGTAGGAGTAACAGGGCCGATGGTAGAATTGGGTGCTCTCTTGTTGGAGGTAGGAATAGCAGATTATGTGGTAGAGGTAGGTGCACTCGTGGTGGTGGTAGGAGTAGCAGGTTTTGTGTTAGAAGTACGAGCACTTGTCATAGTTGTGGCAGTAGTAGTTCCTGGGGTAGAAGTAGGGGCTCTCTTTGTGGTGGTAGGAATAGTTTCTGTGGTAGAAGTAGGAGCCATCATGGGAGTGGTAGGAGTAGTAGTGTCTTTGGTAGAAGTAGTTGTCCTCATGGTGGTGGTAGGACTAGTAGGTTCTGTGGTAGAAGTAGGAGCACTCTTGTTGTTGGTAGGAGTAGTAGATTCTGTGGTAGAAGTAGGATCGACCGTGATGGAGGTAGGTGTAGCAGGGCCTGTGGTAGAAGTAGGTGCTCTCGTGGTGGTGGTAGGAGTAGCAGGTTTTGTGTTAGAAGTAGGAGTGCTTGTCGTAGTTCTGGTAGTAGTAGTTCCTGGGGTAGAAGTAGGGGCTCTTTTTGTGGTGGTAGGAATAGTTTCTGTGGTAGAAGTAGGAGCCGCCATGGGGGTGGTAGGAGTAGTAGTGTCTTTGGTAGAAGTAGTTGTCCTCATGGTGGTGGTAGGACTAGTAATTTCTGTGGTAGAAGTAGGAGCACTCTTGTTGTTGGTAGGAGTAGTAGATTCTGTGGTAGAAGTAGGATCGTCCGTGATGGAGGTAGGTGTAGCAGGGCCTGTGGTAGAAGTAGGTGCTCTCGTGGTGGTGGTAGGAGTAGCAGGTTTTGTTTTAGAAGTAGGAGTGCTTGTCATAGTTCTGGTAGTAGTAGTTCCTGCGGTAGAAGTAGGGGCTCTTTTTGTGGTGGTAGGAATAGTTTCTGTGGTAGAAGTAGGAGCCACCATGGGGGTGGTAGGAATAGTAGTGTCTTTGGTAGAAGTAGTTGTCCTCATGGTGGTGGTAGGACTAGTAATTTCTGTGGTAGAAGTAGGAGCACTCTTGTTGTTGGTAGGAGTAGTAGATTCTGTGGTAGAAGTAGGATCGACCGTGATGGAGGTAGGTGTAGCGGGGCTGTGGTAGAAGTAGGTGCTCCCGTGGTGGTGGTAGGAGTAGCAGGATTTGTGGTAAAAGTAGTTGAACTCGTGGTGGTGAAAGGAGTAGCAGGCTTTGTGGTAGAAGTAGTATCGCCTGTGGTGGTGGTAGGAGTTGCCTGCTCTGTGGTAGAAGTAGGAGTGCTCATGTTTGTGGTAGGGTAGTAGTTTCTTTGGTAGAAGTAGGAGCACTTGTGGTGGTGATTGGAGTAGTAGTGACTCTGGTAGAAGTAGGAGCACTAGTGGTTGTGTAAGGAGTAGTATTGTCTGTGATAGTAGTAGTTGTGCTCGTGTTGGAGGTAGGAGTAGTAGTTTCTGTGGTAGAAGTAGGAGTGCTCTTGTTGGTGGTAGGAGTAGCAGGTATTGTGTTAGAAGTAGGAGCGCCTGTCGTAGTTGTGGTAGTAGTAGTTAATGGGGTAGTAGTAGGGGCTCTCTTTGTGGTGGTAGGAATAGTTTCTGTGGTAGAAGTAGGAGCCGTCATGGCGGTGGTAGGAGTAGTAGTGTCTTTGGTAGAAGTAGTTGTCCTCATGGTGGTGGTAGGACTAGTAGTTTCGGTGGTAGAAGTAGGAGCATTCTTGTTGTTGGTAGGAGGAGTAGATTCTGTGGTAGGAGTAGGATTGCCCGTGATGGAGGTAGGTGTAGCAGGGCCTGTGGTAGAAGTAGGTGCTCTCGTGGTGGTGGTAGGAGTAGCAGGTTTTTGGTAGTGGTAGGTGAACACGTGGTGGTGGTAGAAGTACTAGTTTCTGTGGTAGAAGTAGGAGCACTCGTGGTGGTAGAAGTAGGCGGGTCAGTGTTAGAAGTAGGTGCTCTCGTGGTGGTGGTAGTATTATTAGTGTCTGTGATAGAAGTAGTGGTGCTCGAAGTGGTAGTATGAGTAATAATGTTTTCGGTAGAAGTATGAGCGCTCGTGGGGTTGGAAGGAGTAGTAGTGTCTCTGGTACAAGTATGAGCGCTCGTGGTGGTGTTAGGTGTAGTATTCTCTGCGGTAGAAGTAGGAGTGCTCGTTGTGGTTGTAGGAGTAGTAGTTTCTGTGGTAGAAGTCACAATGCTCGCGGTGGTGGTGGGAGTAGCAGTCTCTGTGTTAAAAATAGGAACTCTCGTGGTGGTGGTAGGAGTGGCAGGTTTTGTGGTAAAAGTAGTTGCACTCGTGGTGGTGCTAGGTGTAGCACGTTTTGTGTTAGAAGTAGTATCGCCTGGGGTGGTGGTAGGAGTTGCATGCTCTGTGGTAGAAATAGGAGTGCTCATGGTTGTGGTAGGGTAGTAGTTTCTTTGGTAGAAGTAGGAGCACTTGTGGTGGTGCTTGGAGTAGTAGTGACTGTGGTAGAAGTACGTTCGCTAGTGGTGGGGTTAGGAGTAGTATTGTCTGTGGTAGTGGTAGTGGTGCTCGTGTTGGAGGTAGGAGTAGTAATTTCTGCGGTAGAATTAGGAGTGCCCTTGTTGGTGGTAGGATTAGTAGTATCTGTGGTAGAAGCAGGAGCGCTTGTGGTGGTGTTAGTGGTAGTTAATTCTGTGGTAGAAATAGGAAAGCTCGTGGTGTTGGTAGGAGTAACAGGGCCTATGGTAGAATTAGGTGCTCTCTTGTTGGAGGTAGGAGTAGCAGATTTTGTGGTAGAGGTAGGTGCACTCGTGGTGGTGGTAGGAGTACTAGTTTCTGTGGTAGAAGTAGGAGCGCTCATGGTGATGGTAGGAGGAGGCGGGTCAGTGGTAGAAGTAGGTGCTCTCGTGGTGGTGGTAGTATTATTAGTGTCTGTGATAGGAGTAGTGGTGCTCGAAGTGGTAGTAAGAGTAATAATGTTTTTGGTAGAAGTATGAGCGCTCCTGGGGGTGGCTGGAGTAGTAGTGTCTCTGGTAGAAGTATGAGCGCTCGTGGTGGTGATAGGAGTAGTATTCTCTGCGGTAGAGTTAGGAGTGCTCGTTGTGGTGGTAGGAGAAGTAGTTTCTGTGGTAGAAGTCACAATGCTCGCGGTGGTGGTGGGAGTAGCAGGGTCTGTGTTACAAATAGGTGCTCTCGTGGTGGTGGTAGGTGTAGTAGAGTCTGTGGTAAAAGCAGTGGTTCTCGTGGTGGTGGTAGGAGTAGTAATGTCTTTTGTAGTTGTATGAGTGCTCGTGCTCGTGGCAGGAGTAGTAGTTTCTGTGGTAGAGGTAGTTGCACTCGTGGTGGTGGTAGGAGTAGCAGTTTCTGCCTTAGAAGTAGGAGCAGTCGTGGTGGTGGAAGTTGTTGCATGGTCTGTGGTAGAAGTAGGGGAGCTCATAGTTGTGATAAGAGAGGTAGTGTCTGTGGTAGGATTAGGAGCGATCATAGTGGTGGTAGGAGCAGCAGGACAGGTGGTAGAAGTACGTGCTCTCGTGGTTGTGGTAGGACTAGCAGGGTCTGTGGTAGAAGTAGTTGCAATCATGGTGGTATTAGGAGTAGAAGATTCTGTGGAAGAAGTAGGAGCACACATGGTGGTAGTAGGAGTAGTAGTGTCTCTGGTCAAAGTAGTGGCGCTCGTGGTGATGGTAGGAGTAGCTGTGTCTGTGGTCGAAGTAGGAGCGCTCGTGGTGTTGGTAGGAGTTGTAGTGTCTGTGGTAGAATTAGGATCGCTCGTGGTGGTGGTAGGAGTAGTAGTTTATGTGGTAGAAGTACTTGCGCTCGTGGTGGAGGTAGGAGTAATGTTGTCTGTGGTATAGGTGGGCGTGCTAGTGTTGGTGGTAGGTGTTGCACGGTCTGTGGTAGAAGGAGCAGTGCTCGTGGTGGTGGTAGGAGTAGTAGTGACTTTGGTAGAAGTTGTTGCGCTCATCGTGGAAGTGGTAGTAGTAGTTTCTGTGGTAGGAGTAGGAGTGCTCGTGATAATGGCAGGAGTAGTAGTGTCTGTGCCAGAAGTAGTTGCACTCGTGATGGTGGTAGGAGTCCTAGTGTCTGTTGTAGAAGTAGCTCCGCTCGTGGGGGTGGTAGGAATAGTAATTTCTACTGTAGCAGTAGGAGCGCTCGTGGTGCTGTTAGAAGTTGCAGGGCCTGAGGTAGAAATAGGTGCTCTCCTGGTGGTTGTAGGAGTAGCAGGGTCTGTGTTAGAAGTAGTTTCGCTCATGGTGGTGGTAGGAGTAGCATGTTCTGTGTTAGAAGTAGGAGTGCTCGTTGTGCTGGTAGGAGTTGCACAGTCTGTGGTAGAAGTAGGAGTGTTCGTGGTGGTGGTAGGAGTAGTAGTGTCTGTGGTAGAAGTGGGAGTGCCTGTGGTGGTGGTGGGAGTAGTTGTGTCTGTGCTAGAAGGAGGAGCGCTCATCTTGGTGGTAAGTGTAGTGGTGTCTGTGGTAGAATTAGTATTGCTTGTGGTGGTGCTAGGTGTTGCATGTTCTGTGGTAAAAGTAGGAGTGCTCATGGTGGTGGTAGGTAGTAGTTTCTTTGATAGAAGTAGGAGCGCTCGCTGTGTTGGTAGGAGTAGTAGAGTCTTTGGTAGAAGTAGGAGCGCTTGTGGTGGTGCTTGGAGTAGTAGTGTCAGTTGTAGAAGTAGGATCTCCCGCGATTGTGGTAGGAGTAGCAGGACCTGTGGTAGAAATAGGTGCTGTCGTGGTGGTGCGAGGAGTAGGAGGTTTTGTGAGAGAAGTAGGAGCGCTTGTGGTGGTGGTGGTAGTAGTAGTTCCTGGGGTAGAAGTATGAGCTCTGGTTGTGGTGGTAGGTGTAGTACCTTCTATGGTATAAGTAGGAGCGCTCGTGGTGGTGGTAGGTGTAGTACTGTCTGTGGTATAAGTAGTTGCGCTCGTGGCTCTGGTAGGAGTAGTAGTGTCTGTGGAAGAAGTAGGAGCAATCGTGGTCATGGTAGTGGTAGTTTCTCTGGTAGAAGTAGTAGAGCTCGTGGTGGTGTTAGGAGTAGTACATTCTTTGTTCGAAGTAGGAGCGCTGGTGGTAGTGGTAGGAGTAGTACAGTCTGTGGTAGAAGTAGGAGCGCTCGTGTTGCTGGTGGGAGAGGTAGTGACTGTGTTAGAAGTAGGAACACTCGTCTTGGTGGTAGGAGTTGTAGTGTCTGTAGTAGAAGTAGTTGCGCTCGTACTGGTGGTAGGATTAGTCGTTTCTGTGGTAGAAGCAGGAGCGCTCGTGGTGGTGTTAATAGTAGTTAATACTGTGGTCAAATAGGAAAGCTCGTGGTTGTGGTAGGAGTAACAGGGCCGATGGTAGAATTGGGTGCTCTCTTGTTGGAGGTAGGAATAGCAGATTATGTGGTAGAGGTAGGTGCACTCGTGGTGGTGGTAGGAGTAGCAGGTTTTGTGTTAGAAGTACGAGCGCTTGTCATAGTTGTGGCAGTAGTAGTTCCTGGGGTAGAAGTAGGGGCTCTCTTTGTGGTGGTAGGAATAGTTTCTGTGGTAGAAGTAGGAGCCATCATGGGGGTGGTAGGAGTAGTAGTGTCTTTGGTAGAAGTAGTTGTCCTCATGGTGGTGGTAGGACTAGTAGGTTCTGTGGTAGAAGTAGGAGCACTCTTGTTGTTGGTAGGAGTAGTAGATTCTGTGGTAGAAGTAGGATCGACCGTGATGGAGGTAGGTGTAGCAGGGCCTGTGGTAGAAGTAGGTGCTCTCGTGGTGGTGGTAGGAGTAGCAGGTTTTGTGTTAGAAGTAGGAGTGCTTGTCGTAGTTCTGGTAGTAGTAGTTCCTGGGGTAGAAGTAGGGGCTCTTTTTGTGGTGGTAGGAATAGTTTCTGTGGTAGAAGTAGGAGCCGCCATGGGGGTGGTAGGAGTAGTAGTGTCTTTGGTAGAAGTAGTTGTCCTCATGGTGGTGGTAGGACTAGTAATTTCTGTGGTAGAAGTAGGAGCACTCTTGTTGTTGGTAGGAGTAGTAGATTCTGTGGTAGAAGTAGGATCGACCGTGATGGAGGTAGATGTAGCGGGGCCTGTGGTAGAAGTAGGTGCTCCCGTGGTGGTGGTAGGAGTAGCAGGATTTGTGGTAAAAGTAGTTGAACTCGTGGTGGTGATAGGAGTAGCAGGCTTTGTGGTAGAAGTAGTATCGCCTGTGGTGGTGGTAGGAGTTGCCTGCTCTGTGGTAGAAGTAGGAGTGCTCATGTTTGTGGTAGGGTAGTAGTTTCTTTGGTAGAAGTAGGAGCGCTTGTGGTGGTGCTTGGAGTAGTAGTGTCAGTTGTAGAAGTAGGATCTCCCGCGATTGTGGTAGGAGTAGCAGGACCTGTGGTAGAAATAGGTGCTGTCGTGGTGGTGCGAGGAGTCGGAGGTTTTGTGAGAGAAGTAGGAGCGCTTGTGATGGTGGTGGTAGTAGTAGTTCCTGGGGTAGAAGTATGAGCTCTGGTTGTGGTGGTAGGTGTAGTACCTTCTATGGTATAAGTAGGAGCGCTCGTGGTGGTGGTAGGTGTAGTACAGTCTGTGGTATAAGTAGTTGTGCTCGTGGCTCTGGTAGGAGTAGTAGTGTCTGTGGAAGAAGTAGGAGCAATCGTGGTCATGGTAGTGGTAGTTTCTCTGGTAGAAGTAGTAGAGCTCGTGGTGGTGTTAGGAGTAGTACATTCTTTGTTCGAAGTAGGAGCGCTGGTGGTAGTGGTAGGAGTAGGACAGTCTGTGGTAGAAGTAGGAGCACTCGTGTTGCTGGTGGGAGTAGTAGTGACTGTGTTAGAAGTAGGAACACTCGTCTTGGTGGTAGGAGTTGTAGTGTCTGTAGTAGAAGTAGTTGCGCTCATACTGCTGGTAGCATTAGTCGTTTCTGTGGTAGAAGCAGGAGCGCTCGTGGTGGTGTTAATAGTAGTTAATACTGTGGTCAAATAGGAAAGCTCTTGGTGGTGGTAGGGGTAACAGGGCCGATGGTAGAATTGGGTGCTCTCTTGTTGGAGGTAGGAATAGCAGATTATGTGGTAGAGGTAGGTGCACTCGTGGTGGTGTTAGGAGTAACAGGTTTTGTGTTAGATGTACGAGCGCTTGTCATAGTTGTGGCAGTAGTAGTTCCTGGGGTAGAAGTAGGGGCTCTATTTGTGGTGGTAGGAATAGTTTCTGTGGTAGAAGTAGGAGCCATCATGGGGGTGGTAGGAGTAGTAGTGTCTTTGGTAGAAGTAGTTGTCCTCATGGTGGTGGTAGGACTAGTAGGTTCTGTGGTAGAAGTAGGAGCACTCTTGTTGTTGGTAGGAGTAGTAGATTCTGTGGTAGAAGTAGGATCGTCCGTGATGGAGGTAGGTGTAGCAGGGCCTGTGGTAGAAGTAGGTGCTCTCGTGGTGGTGGTAGGAGTAGCAGGTTTTGTGTTAGAAGTAGGAGTGCTTGTCATAGTTCTGGTAGTAGTAGTTCCTGCGGTAGAAGTAGGGGCTCTTTTTGTGGTGGTAGGAATAGTTTCTGTGGTAGAAGTAGGAGCCACCATGGGGGTGGTAGGAATAGTAGTGTCTTTGGTAGAAGTAGTTGTCCTCATGGTGGTGGTAGGACTAGTAATTTCTGTGGTAGAAGTAGGAGCACTCTTGTTGTTGGTAGGAGTAGTAGATTCTGTGGTAGAAGTAGGATCGACCGTGATGGAGGTAGGTGTAGCGGGGCTGTGGTAGAAGTAGGTGCTCCCGTGGTGGTGGTAGGAGTAGCAGGATTTGTGGTAAAAGTAGTTGAACTCGTGGTGGTGATAGGAGTAGCAGGCTTTGTGGTAGAAGTAGTATCGCTTGTGGTGGTGGTAGGAGTTGCCTGCTCTGTGGTAGAAGTAGGAGTGCTCATGTTTGTGGTAGGGTAGTAGTTTCTTTGGTAGAAGTAGGAGCGATTGTGGTGGTGATTGGAGTAGTAGTGACTCTGGTAGAAGTAGGAGCACTAGTGGTTGTGTAAGGAGTAGTATTGTCTGTGATAGTAGTAGTTGTGCTCGTGTTGGAGGTAGGAGTAGTAGTTTCTGTGGTAGAAGTAGGAGTGCTCTTGTTGGTGGTAGGAGTAGCAGGTATTGTGTTAGAAGTAGGAGCGCCTGTCGTAGTTGTGGTAGTAGTAGTTAATGGGGTAGTAGTAGGGGCTCTCTTTGTGGTGGTAGGAATAGTTTCTGTGGTAGAAGTAGGAGCCGTCATGGCGGTGGTAGGAGTAGTAGTGTCTTTGGTAGAAGTAGTTGTCCTCATGGTGGTGGTAGGACTAGTAGTTTCGGTGGTAGAAGTAGGAGCATTCTTGTTGTTGGTAGGAGGAGTTGATTCTGTGGTAGGAGTAGGATTGCCCGTGATGGAGGTAGGTGTAGCAGGGCCTGTGGTAGAAGTAGGTGCTCTCGTGGTGGTGGTAGGAGTAGCAGGTTTTTGGTAGTGGTAGGTGCACACGTGGTGGTGGTAGAAGTACTAGTTTCTGTGGTAGAAGTAGGAGCACTCGTGGTGGTAGAAGTAGGCGGGTCAGTGGTAGAAGTAGGTGCTCTCGTGGTGGTGGTAGTATTATTAGTGTCTGTGATAGAAGTAGTGGTGCTCGAAGTGGTAGTATGAGTAATAATGTTTTCGGTAGAAGTATGAGCGCTCGTGGGGTTGGAAGGAGTAGTAGTGTCTCTGGTACAAGTATGAGCGCTCGTGGTGGTGTTAGGTGTAGTATTCTCTGCGGTAGAAGTAGGAGTGCTCGTTGTGGTTGTAGGAGTAGTAGTTTCTGTGGTAGAAGTCACAATGCTCGCGGTGGTGGTGGGAGTAGCAGTCTCTGTGTTAAAAATAGGAACTCTCGTGGTGGTGGTAGGAGTGGCAGGTTTTGTGGTAAAAGTAGTTGCACTTGTGGTGGTGCTAGGTGTAGCACGTTTTGTGTTAGAAGTAGTATCGCCTGGGGTGGTGGTAGGAGTTGCATGCTCTGTGGTAGAAATAGGAGTGCTCATGGTTGTGGTAGGGTAGTAGTTTCTTTGGTAGAAGTAGGAGCACTTGTGGTGGTGCTTGGAGTAGTAGTGACTGTGGTAGAAGTACGTTCGCTAGTGGTGGGGTTAGGAGTAGTATTGTCTGTGGTAGTGGTAGTGGTGCTCGTGTTGGAGGTAGGAGTAGTAATTTCTGCGGTAGAATTAGGAGTGCCCTTGTTGGTGGTAGGATTAGTAGTATCTGTGGTAGAAGCAGGAGCGCTTGTGGTGGTGTTAGTGGTAGTTAATTCTGTGGTAGAAATAGGAAAGCTCGTGGTGTTGGTAGGAGTAACAGGGCCTATGGTAGAATTAGGTGCTCTCTTGTTGGAGGTAGGAGTAGCAGATTTTGTGGTAGAGGTAGGTGCACTCGTGGTGGTGGTAGGAGTAGCAGGTTTTTGGTAGTGGTAGGTGCACACGTGGTGGTGGTAGAAGTACTAGTTTCTGTGGTAGAAGTAGGAGCACTCGTGGTGGTAGAAGTAGGCGGGTCAGTGGTAGAAGTAGGTGCTCTCGTGGTGGTGGTAGTATTATTAGTGTCTGTGATAGAAGTAGTGGTGCTCGAAGTGGTAGTATGAGTAATAATGTTTTCGGTAGAAGTATGAGCGCTCGTGGGGTTGGAAGGAGTAGTAGTGTCTCTGGTACAAGTATGAGCGCTCGTGGTGGTGTTAGGTGTAGTATTCTCTGCGGTAGAAGTAGGAGTGCTCGTTGTGGTTGTAGGAGTAGTAGTTTCTGTGGTAGAAGTCACAATGCTCGCGGTGGTGGTGGGAGTAGCAGTCTCTGTGTTAAAAATAGGAACTCTCGTGGTGGTGGTAGGAGTGGCAGGTTTTGTGGTAAAAGTAGTTGCACTTGTGGTGGTGCTAGGTGTAGCACGTTTTGTGTTAGAAGTAGTATCGCCTGGGGTGGTGGTAGGAGTTGCATGCTCTGTGGTAGAAATAGGAGTGCTCATGGTTGTGGTAGGGTAGTAGTTTCTTTGGTAGAAGTAGGAGCACTTGTGGTGGTGCTTGGAGTAGTAGTGACTGTGGTAGAAGTACGTTCGCTAGTGGTGGGGTTAGGAGTAGTATTGTCTGTGGTAGTGGTAGTGGTGCTCGTGTTGGAGGTAGGAGTAGTAATTTCTGCGGTAGAATTAGGAGTGCCCTTGTTGGTGGTAGGATTAGTAGTATCTGTGGTAGAAGCAGGAGCGCTTGTGGTGGTGTTAGTGGTAGTTAATTCTGTGGTAGAAATAGGAAAGCTCGTGGTGTTGGTAGGAGTAACAGGGCCTATGGTAGAATTAGGTGCTCTCTTGTTGGAGGTAGGAGTAGCAGATTTTGTGGTAGAGGTAGGTGCACTCGTGGTGGTGGTAGGAGTACTAGTTTCTGTGGTAGAAGTAGGAGTGCTCATGGTGATGGTAGGAGGAGGCGGGTCAGTGGTAGAAGTAGGTGCTCTCGTGGTGCTGGTAGTATTATTAGTGTCTGTGATAGAAGTAGTGGTGCTTGAAGTGGTAGTAAGAGTAATAATGTTTTTGGTAGAAGTATGAGCGCTCCTGGGGTTGGCTGGAGTAGTAGTGTCTCTGGTAGAAGTATGAGCGCTCGTGGTGGTGATAGGAGTAGTATTCTCTGCGGTAGAGTTAGGAGTGCTCGTTGTGGTGGTAGGAGAAGTAGTTTCTGTGGTAGAAGTCACAATGCTCGCGGTGGTGGTGGGAGTAGCAGGGTCTGTGTTACAAATAGGTGCTCTCGTGGTGGTGGTAGGTGTAGTAGAGTCTGTGGTAAAAGCAGTGGTTCTCGTGGTGGTGGTAGGAGTAGTAATGTCTTTCGTAGTTGTATGAGTGCTCGTGCTCGTGGCAGGAGTAGTAGTTTCTGTGGTAGAAGTAGTTGCACTCGTGGTGGTGGTAGGAGTAGCAGTTTCTGCCTTAGAAGTAGGAGCAGTCGTGGTGGTGGAAGTTGTTGCATGGTCTGTGGTAGAAGTAGTGGAGCTCATAGTGGTGCTAAGAGAGGTAGTGTCTGTGGTAGGATTAGGAGCGATCATAGTGGTGGTAGGAGCAGCAGGACAGGTGGTAGAAGTACGTGCTCTCGTGGTTGTGGTAGGACTAGCAGGGTCTGTGGTAGAAGTAGTTGCAATCATGGTGGTACTAGGAGTAGAAGATTCTGTGGAAGAAGTAGGAGCACACATGGTGGTAGTAGGAGTAGTAGTGTCTCTGGTCAAAGTAGTGGCGCTCGTGGTGATGGTAGGAGTAGCTGTGTCTGTGGTCGAAGTAGGAGCGCTCGTGGTGTTGGTAGGAGTTGTAGTGTCTGTGGTAGAATTAGGATCGCTCGTGGTGGTGGTAGGAGTAGTAGTTTATGTGGTAGAAGTACTTGCGCTCGTGGTGGAGGTAGGAGTAATGTTGTCTGTGGTATAAGTGGGTGTGCTAGTGTTTTTGGTAGGTGTTGCACGGTCTGTGGTAGAAGTAGCAGTGCTCGTGGTGGTGGTAGGAGTAGTAGTGACTTTGGTAGAAGTTGTTGCGCTCATCGTGGAAGTGGTAGTAGTAGTTTCTGTGGTAGGAGTAGGAGTGCTCGTGATAATGGCAGGAGTAGTAGTGTCTGTGCCAGAAGTAGTTGCACTCGTGATGGTGGTAGGAGTCCTAGTGTCTTTGGTAGAAGTAGCTCTGCTCGTGGGGGTGGTAGGAATAGTAATTTCTACTGTAGCAGTAGGAGCGCTCGTGGTGCTGTTAGAAGTTGCAGGGCCTGAGGTAGAAATAGGTGCTCTCCTGGTGGTTGTAGGAGTAGCAGGGTCTGTGTTAGAAGTAGTTTCGCTCATGGTGGTTGTAGGAGTAGCATGTTCTGTGTTAGAAGTAGGAGTGCTCGTTGTGCTGGTAGGAGTTGCACAGTCTGTGGTAGAAGTAGGAGTGTTCGTGGTGGTGGTAGGAGTAGTAGTGTCTGTGGTAGAAGTGGGAGTGCCTGTGGTGGTGGTGGGAGTAGTTGTGTCTGTGCTAGAAGGAGGAGCGCTCATCTTGGTGGTAAGTGTAGTGGTGTCTGTGGTAGAATTAGTATTGCTTGTGGTGGTGCTAGGTGTTGCATGTTCTGTGGTAAAAGTAGGAGTGCTCATGGTGGTGGTAGGTAGTAGTTTCTTTGATAGAAGTAGGAGCGCTCGCTGTGTTGGTAGGAGTAGTAGAGTCTTTGGTAGAAGTAGGAGCGCTTGTGGTGGTGCTTGGAGTAGTAGTGTCAGTTGTAGAAGTAGGATCTCCCGCGATTGTGGTAGGAGTAGCAGGACCTGTGGTAGAAATAGGTGCTGTCGTGGTGGTGCGAGGAGTAGGAGGTTTTGTGAGAGAAGTAGGAGCGCTTGTGGTGGTGGTGGTAGTAGTAGTTCCTGGGGTAGAATTATGAGCTCTGGTTGTGGTGGTAGTTGTAGTACCTTCTATGGTATAAGTAGGAGCGCTCGTGGTGGTGGTAGGTGTAGTACTGTCTGTGGTATAAGTAGTTGCGCTCGTGGCTCTGGTAGGAGTAGTAGTGTCTGTGGAAGAAGTAGGAGCAATCGTGGTCATGGTAGTGGTAGTTTCTCTGGTAGAAGTAGTAGAGCTCGTGGTGGTGTTAGGAGTAGAACATTCTTTGTTCGAAGTAGGAGCGCTGGTGGTAGTGGTAGGAGTAGTACTGTGTGTGGTAGAAGTAGGAGCACTCGTGTTGCTGGTGGGAGTAGTAGTGACTGTGTTAGAAGTAGGAACACTCGTCTTGGTGGTAGGAATTGTAATGTCTGTAGTAGAAGTAGTTGCGCTCGAACTGGTGGTAGGATTAGTCGTTTCTGTGGTAGAAGCAGGAGCGCTCGTGATGGTGTTAATAGTAGTTAATACTGTGGTCAAATAGGAAAGCTCTTGGTGGTGGTAGGAGTAACAGGGCCGATGGTAGTATTGGGTGCTCCCTTGTGGGAGGTAGGAATAGCAGATTATGTGGTAGAGGTAGGTGCACTCGTGGTGGTGTTAGGAGTAGCAGGTTTTGTGTTAGAAGTACGAGCGCTTGTCATAGTTGTGGCAGTAGTAGTTCCTGGTGTAGAAGTAGGGGCTCACTTTGTGGTGGTAGGAATAGTTTCTGTGGTAGAAGTAGGAGCCATCATGGGGGTGGTAGGAGTAGTAGTGTCTTTGGTAGAAGTAGTTGTCCTCATGGTGGTGGTAGGACTAGTAGGTTCTGTGGTAGAAGTAGGAGCACTCTTGTTGTTGGTAGGAGTAGTAGATTCTGTGGTAGAAGTAGGATCGACCGTGATGGAGGTAGGTGTAGCAGGGCCTGTGGTAGAAGTAGGTGCTCTCGTGGTGGTGGTAGGAGTAGCAGGTTTTGTGTTAGAAGTAGGAGTGCTTGTCGTAGTTCTGGTAGTAGTAGTTCCTGGGGTAGAAGTAGGGGCTCTTTTTGTGGTGGTAGGAATAGTTTCTGTGGTAGAAGTAGGAGCCGCCATGGGGGTGGTAGGAGTAGTAGTGTCTTTGGTAGAAGTAGTTGTCCTCATGGTGGTGGTAGGACTAGTAATTTCTGTGGTAGAAGTAGGAGCACTCTTGTTGTTGGTAGGAGTAGTAGATTCTGTGGTAGAAGTAGGATCGACCGTGATGGAGGTAGGTGTAGCGGGGCCTGTGGTAGAAGTAGATGCTCCCGTGGTGGTGGTAGGAGTAGCAGGATTTGTGGTAAAAGTAGTTGAACTCGTGGTGGTGATAGGAGTAGCAGGCTTTGTGGTAGAAGTAGTATCGCCTGTGGTGGTGGTAGGAGTTGCCTGCTCTGTGGTAGAAGTAGGAGTGCTCATGTTTGTGGTAGGGTAGTAGTTTCTTTGGTAGAAGTAGGAGCGCTTGTGGTGGTGCTTGGAGTAGTAGTGTCAGTTGTAGAAGTAGGATCTCCCGCGATTGTGGTAGGAGTAGCAGGACCTGTGGTAGAAATAGGTGCTGTCGTGGTGGTGCGAGGAGTAGGAGGTTTTGTGAGAGAAGTAGGAGCGCTTGTGATGGTGGTGGTAGTAGTAGTTCCTGGGGTAGAAGTATGAGCTCTGGTTGTGGTGGTAGGTGTAGTACCTTCTATGGTATAAGTAGGAGCGCTCGTGGTGGTGGTAGGTGTAGTACAGTCTGTGGTATAAGTAGTTGTGCTCGTGGCTCTGGTAGGAGTAGTAGTGTCTGTGGAAGAAGTAGGAGCAATCGTGGTCATGGTAGTGGTAGTTTCTCTGGTAGAAGTAGTAGAGCTCGTGGTGGTGTTAGGAGTAGTACATTCTTTGTTCGAAGTAGGAGCGCTGGTGGTAGTGGTAGGAGTAGTACAGTCTGTGGTAGAAGTAGGAGCACTCGTGTTGCTGGTGGGAGTAGTAGTGACTGTGTTAGAAGTAGGAACACTCGTCTTGGTGGTAGGAGTTGTAGTGTCTGTAGTAGAAGTAGTTGCGCTCGTACTGGTGGTAGGATTAGTCGTTTCTGTGGTAGAAGCAGGAGCGGTCGTGGTGGTGTTAATAGTAGTTAATACTGTGGTCAAATAGGAAAGCTCGTGGTGGTGGTAGGAGTAACAGGGCCGATGGTAGAATTGGGTGCTCTCTTGTTGGAGGTAGGAATAGCAGATTATGTGGTAGAGGTAGGTGCACTCGTGGTGGTGGTAGGAGTAGCAGGTTTTGTGTTAGAAGTACGAGCGCTTGTCATAGTTGTGGCAGTAGTAGTTCCTGGGGTAGAAGTAGGGGCTCTCTTTGTGGTGGTAGGAATAGTTTCTGTGGTAGAAGTAGGAGCCATCATGGGGGTGGTAGGAGTAGTAGTGTCTTTGGTAGAAGTAGTTGTCCTCATGGTGGTGGTAGGACTAGTAGGTTCTGTGGTAGAAGTAGGAGCACTCTTGTTGTTAGTAGGAGTAGTAGATTCTGTGGTAGAAGTAGGATCGACCGTGATGGACGTAGGTGTAGCAGGGCCTGTGGTAGAAGTAGGTGCTCTCGTGGTGGTGGTAGGAGTAGCAGGTTTTGTGTTAGAAGTAGGAGTGCTTGTCGTAGTTCTGGTAGTAGTAGTTCCTGGGGTAGAAGTAGGGGCTCTTTTTGTGGTGGTAGGAATAGTTTCTGTGGTAGAAGTAGGAGCCGCCATGGGGGTGGTAGGAGTAGTAGTGTCTTTGGTAGAAGTAGTTGTCCTCATGGTGGTGGTAGGACTAGTAATTTCTGTGGTAGAAGTAGGAGCACTCTTGTTGTTGGTAGGAGTAGTAGATTCTGTGGTAGAAGTAGGATCGACCGTGATGGAGGTAGGTGTAGCGGGGCCTGTGGTAGAAGTAGGTGCTCCCGTGGTGGTGGTAGGAGTAGCAGGATTTGTGGTAAAAGTAGTTGAACTCGTGGTGGTGATAGGAGTAGCAGGCTTTGTGGTAGAAGTAGTATCGCCTGTGGTGGTGGTAGGAGTTGCCTGCTCTGTGGTAGAAGTAGCAGTGCTCATGTTTGTGGTAGGGTAGTAGTTTCTTTGGTAGAAGTAGGAGCGCTTGTGGTGGTGATTGGAGTAGTAGTGACTCTGGTAGAAGTAGGAGCACTAGTGGTTGTGTAAGGAGTAGTATTGTCTGTGGTAGTAGTAGTTGTGCTCGTGTTGGAGGTAGGAGTAGTAGTTTCTGTGGTAGAAGTAGGAGTGCTCTTGTTGGTGGTAGGAGTAGCAGGTATTGTGTTAGAAGTAGGAGCGCCTGTCGTAGTTGTGGTAGTAGTAGTTAATGGGGTAGTAGTAGGGGCTCTCTTTGTGGTGGTAGGAATAGTTTCTGTGGTAGAAGTAGGAGCCGTCATGGCGGAGGTAGGAGTATTAGTGTCTTTGGTAGAAGTAGTTGTCCTCATGGAGGTGGTAGGACTAGTAGTTTCGGTGGTAGAAGTATTCTTGTTGTTGGTAGGAGGAGTAGATTCTGTGGTAGAAGTAGGATTGCCCGTGATGGAGGTAGGTGCAGCGTGGCCTGTTTTAGAAGTAGGTGCTCTCGTGGTGGTGGTAGGAATAGCAGGTTTTTGGTAGTGGTAGGTGCACACGTGGTGGTGGTAGAAGTACTAGTTTCTGTGGTAGAAGTAGGAGCACTCGTGGTGGTAGAAGTAGGCGGGTCAGTGGTAGAAGTAGGTGCTCTCGTGGTGGTGGTAGTATTATTAGTGTCTGTGATAGAAGTAGTGGTGCTCGAAGTGGTAGTATGAGTAATAATGTTTTCGGTAGAAGTATGAGCGCTCGTGGGGTTGGAAGGAGTAGTAGTGTCTCTGGTACAAGTATGAGCGCTCGTGGTGGTGTTAGGTGTAGTATACTCTGCGGTAGAAGTAGGAGTGCTCGTTGTGGTTGTAGGAGTAGTAGTTTCTGTGGTAGAAGTCACAATGCTCGCGGTGGTGGTGGGAGTAGCAGTCTCTGTGTTAAAAATAGGAACTCTCGTGGTGGTGGTAGGAGTGGCAGGTTTTGTGGTAAAAGTAGTTGCACTCGTGGTGGTGATAGGTGTAGCACGTTTTGTGTTAGAAGTAGTATCGCCTGGGGTGGTGGTAGGAGTTGCATGCTCTGTGGTAGAAATAGGAGTGCTCATGGTTGTGGTAGGGTAGTAGTTTCTTTGGTAGAAGTAGGAGCACTTGTGGTGGTGCTTGGAGTAGTAGTGACTGTGGTAGAAGTACGTTCGCTAGTGGTGGGGTTAGGAGTAGTATTGTCTGTGGTAGTGGTAGTGGTGCTCGTGTTGGAGGTAGGAGTAGTAATTTCTGCGGTAGAATTAGGAGTGCCCTTGTTGGTGGTAGGATTAGTAGTATCTGTGGTAGAAGCAGGAGCGCTTGTGGTGGTGTTAGTGGTAGTTAATTCTGTGGTAGAAATAGGAAAGCTCGTGGTGTTGGTAGGAGTAACAGGGCCTATGGTAGAATTAGGTGCTCTCTTGTTGGAGGTAGGAGTAGCAGATTTTGTGGTAGAGGTAGGTGCACTCGTGGTGGTGGTAGGAGTACTAGTTTCTGTGGTAGAAGTAGGAGCGCTCGTGGTGATGGTAGGAGGAGGCGGGTCAGTGGTAGAAGTAGGTGCTCTCGTGGTGGTGGTAGTATTATTAGTGTCTGTGATAGAAGTAGTGGTGCTTGAAGTGGTAGTAAGAGTAATAATGTTTTTGGTAGAAGTATGAGCGCTCCTGGGGGTGGCTGGAGTAGTAGTGTCTCTGGTAGAAGTATGAGCGCTCGTGGTGGTGATAGGAGTAGTATTCACTGCGGTAGAGTTAGGAGTGCTCGTTGTGGTGGTAGGAGAAGTAGTTTCTGTGGTAGAAGTCACAATGCTTGCGGTGGTGGTGGGAGTAGCATGTCTGTGTTACAAATAGGTGCTCTCGTGGTGGTGGTAGGTGTAGTAGAGTCTGTGGTAAAAGCAGTGGTTCTCGTGGTGGTGGTAGGAGTAGTAATGTCTTTTGTAGTTGTATGAGTGCTCGTGCTCGTGGCAGGAGTAGTAGTTTCTGTGGTAGAAGTAGTTGCACTCGTGGTGGTGGTAGGAGTAGCAGTTTCTGCCTTAGAAGTAGGAGCAGTCGTGGTGGTGGAAGTTGTTGCATGGTCTGTGGTAGAAGTAGGGGAGCTCATAGTTGTGATAAGAGAGGTAGTGTCTGTGGTAGGATTAGGAGCGATCATAGTGGTGGTAGGAGCAGCAGGACAGGTGGTAGAAGTACGTGCTCTCGTGGTTGTGGTAGGACTAGCAGGGTCTGTGGTAGAAGTAGTTGCAATCATGGTGGTATTAGGAGTAGAAGATTCTGTGGAAGAAGTAGGAGCACACATGGTGGTAGTAGGAGTAGTAGTGTCTCTGGTCAAAGTAGTGGCGCTCGTGGTGATGGTAGGAGTAGCTGTGTCTGTGGTCGAAGTAGGAGCGCTCGTGGTGTTGGTAGGAGTTGTAGTGTCTGTGGTAGAATTAGGATCGCTCGTGGTGGTGGTAGGAGTAGTAGTTTATGTGGTAGAAGTACTTGCGCTCGTGGTGGAGGTAGGAGTAATGTTGTCTGTGGTATAAGTGGGCGTGCTAGTGTTGGTGGTAGGTGTTGCACGGTCTGTGGTAGAAGGAGCAGTGCTCGTGGTGGTGGTTGGAGTAGTAGTGACTTTGGTAGAAGTTGTTGCGCTCATCGTGGAAGTGGTAGTAGTAGTTTCTGTGGTAGGAGTAGGAGTGCTCGTGATAATGGCAGGAGTAGTAGTGTCTGTGCCAGAAGTAGTTGCACTCGTGATGGTGGTAGGAGTCCTAGTGTCTGTGGTAGAAGTAGCTCCGCTCGTGGGGGTGGTAGGAATAGTAATTTCTACTGTAGCAGTAGGAGCGCTCGTGGTGCTGTTAGAAGTTGCAGGGCCTGAGGTAGAAATAGGTGCTCTCCTGGTGGTTGTAGGAGTAGCAGGGTCTGTGTTAGAAGTAGTTTCGCTCATGGTGGTGGTAGGAGTAGCATGTTCTGTGTTAGAAGTAGGAGTGCTCGTTGTGCTGGTAGGAGTTGCACAGTCTGTGGTAGAAGTAGGAGTGTTCGTGGTGGTGGTAGGAGTAGTAGTGTCTGTGGTAGAAGTGGGAGTGCCTGTGGTGGTGGTGGGAGTAGTTGTGTCTGTGCTAGAAGGAGGAGCACTCATCTTGGTGGTAAGTGTAGTGGTGTCTGTGGTAGAATTAGTATTGCTTGTGGTGGTGCTAGGTGTTGCATGTTCTGTGGTAAAAGTAGGAGTGCTCATGGTGGTGGTAGGTAGTAGTTTCTTTGATAGAAGTAGGAGCGCTCGCTGTGTTGGTAGGAGTAGTAGAGTCTTTGGTAGAAGTAGGAGCGCTTGTGGTGGTGCTTGGAGTAGTAGTGTCAGTTGTAGAAGTAGGATCTCCCGCGATTGTGGTAGGAGTAGCAGGACCTGTGGTAGAAATAGGTGCTCTCGTGGTGGTGCGAGGAGTAGGAGGTTTTGTGAGAGAAGTAGGATCGCTTGTGGTGGTGGTGGTAGTAGTAGTTCCTGGGGTAGAAGTATGAGCTCTGGTTGTGGTGGTAGGTGTAGTACCTTCTATGGTATAAGTAGGAGCGCTCGTGGTGGTGGTAGGCGTAGTACTGTCTGTGGTATAAGTAGTTGCGCTCGTGGCTCTGGTAGGAGTAGTAGTGTCTGTGGAAGAAAAAGGAGCAATCGTGGTCATGGTAGTGGTAGTTTCTCTGGTAGAAGTAGTAGAGCTCGTGGTGGTGTTAGGAGTAGTACATTCTTTGTTCGAAGTAGGAGCGCTGGTGGTAGTGGTAGGAGTAGTACAGTCTGTGGTACAAGTAGGAGCGCTCGTGTTGCTGGTGGGAGTAGTAGTGACTGTGGTAGAAGTAGGAACACTCGTCTTGGTGGTAGGAGTTGTAGTGTCTGTAGTAGAAGTAGTTGCGCTCGTACTGGTGGTAGGATTAGTCGTTTCTGTGGTAGAAGCAGGAGCGCTCGTGGTGGTGTTAATAGTAGTTAATACTGTGGTCAAATAGGAAAGCTCGTGGTGGTGGTAGGAGTCACAGGGCCGATGGTAGAATTGGGTGCTCTCTTGTTGGAGGTAGGAATAGCAGATTATGTGGTAGAGGTAGGTGCACTCGTGGTGGTGGTAGGAGTAGCAGGTTTTGTGTTAGAAGTACGAGCGCTTGTCATAGTTGTGGCAGTAGTAGTTCCTGGGGTAGAAGTAGGGGCTCTATTTGTGGTGGTAGGAATAGTTTCTGTGGTAGAAGTAGGAGCCATCATGGGGGTGGTAGGAGTAGTAGTGTCTTTGGTAGAAGTAGTTGTCCTCATGGTGGTGGTAGGACTAGTAGGTTCTGTGGTAGAAGTAGGAGCACTCTTGTTGTTGGTAGGAGTAGTAGATTCTGTGGTAGAAGTAGGATCGACCGTGATGGAGGTAGGTGTAGCAGGGCCTGTGGTAGAAGTAGGTGCTCTCATGGTGGTGGTAGGAGTAGCAGGTTTTGTGTTAGAAGTAGGAGTGCTTGTCGTAGTTCTGGTAGTAGTAGTTCCTGGGGTAGAAGTAGGGGCTCTTTTTGTGGTGGTTGGTATAGTTTCTGTGGTAGAAGTAGGAGCCGCCATGGGGGTGGTAGGAGTAGTAGTGTCTTTGGTAGAAGTAGTTGTCCTCATGGTGGTGGTAGGACTAGTAATTTCTGTGGTAGAAGTAGGAGCACTCTTGTTGTTGGTAGGAGTAGTAGATTCTGTGGTAGAAGTAGGATCGACCGTGATGGAGGTAGGTGTAGCGGGGCCTGTGGTAGAAGTAGGTGCTCCCGTGGTGGTGGTAGGAGTAGCAGGATTTGTGGTAAAAGTAGTTGAACTCGTGGTGGTGATAGGAGTAGCAGGCTTTGTGGTAGAAGTAGTATCGCCTGTGGTGGTGGTAGGAGTTGCCTGCTCTGTGGTAGAAGTAGGAGTGCTCATGTTTGTGGTAGGGTAGTAGTTTCTTTGGTAGAAGTAGGAGCGCTTGTGGTGGTGATTGGAGTAGTAGTGACTCTGGTAGAAGTAGGAGCACTAGTGGTTGTGTAAGGAGTAGTATTGTCTGTGGTAGTAGTAGTTGTGCTCGTGTTGGAGGTAGGAGTAGTAGTTTCTGTGGTAGAAGTAGGAGTGCTCTTGTTGGTGCTAGGAGTAGCAGGTATTGTGTTAGAAGTAGGAGCGCCTGTCGTAGTTGTGGTAGTAGTAGTTAATGGGGTAGTAGTAGGGGCTCTCTTTGTGGTGGTAGGAATAGTTTCTGTGGTAGAAGTAGGAGCCGTCATGGCGGTGGTAGGAGTATTAGTGTCTTTGGTAGAAGTAGTTGTCCTCATGGTGGTGGTAGGACTAGTAGTTTCGGTGGTAGAAGTAGGAGCATTCTTGTTGTTGGTAGGAGGAGTAGATTCTGTGGTAGAAGTAGGATTGCCCGTGATGGAGGTAGGTGTAGCGTGGCCTGTTTTAGAAGTAGGTGCTCTCGTGGTGGTGGTAGGAGTAGCAGGTTTTTGGTAGTGGTAGGTGCACACGTGGTGGTGGTAGAAGTACTAGTTTCTGTGGTAGAAGTAGGAGCACTCCTGGTTCTAGAGGTAGGCGGGTCAGTGGTAGAAGTAGGTGCTCTCGTGGTGGTGGTAGTATTATTAGTGTCTGTGATAGAAGTAGTGGTGCTCGAAGTGGTAGTATGAGTAATAATGTTTTCGGTAGAAGTATGAGCGCTCGTGGGGTTGGAAGGAGTACTACTGTCTCTGGTACAAGTATGAGTGCTCGTGGTGGTGTTAGGTGTAGTATTCTCTGCGGTAGAAGTAGGAGTGCTCGTTGTGGTTGTAGGAGTAGTAGTTTCTGTGGTAGAAGTCACAATGCTCGCGGTGGTGGTGGGAGTAGCAGTCTCTGTGTTAAAAATAGGAACTCTCGTGGTGGTGGTAGGAGTGGCAGGTTTTGTGGTAAAAGTAGTTGCACTCGTGGTGGTGATAGGTGTAGCACGTTTTGTGTTAGAAGTAGTATCGCCTGGGGTGGTGGTAGGAGTTGCATGCTCTGTGGTAGAAATAGGAGTGCTCATGGTTGTGGTAGGGTAGTAGTTTCTTTGGTAGAAGTAGGAGCACTTGTGGTGGTGCTTGGAGTAGTAGTGACTGTGGTAGAAGTACGTTCGCTAGTGGTGGGGTTAGGAGTAGTATTGTCTGTGGTAGTGGTAGTGGTGCTCGTGTTGGAGGTAGGAGTAGTAATTTCTGCGGTAGAATTAGGAGTGCCCTTGTTGGTGGTAGGATTAGTAGTATCTGTGGTAGAAGCAGGAGCGCTTGTGGTGGTGTTAGTGGTAGTTAATTCTGTGGTAGAAATAGGAAAGCTCGTGGTGTTGGTAGGAGTAACAGGGCCTATGGTAGAATTAGGTGCTCTCTTGTTGGAGGTAGGAGTAGCAGATTTTGTGGTAGAGGTAGGTGCACTCGTGGTGGTGGTAGGAGTACTAGTTTCTGTGGTAGAAGTAGGAGCGCTCATGGTGATGGTAGGAGGAGGCGGGTCAGTGGTAGAAGTAGGTGCTCTCGTGGTGGTGGTAGTATTATTAGTGTCTGTGATAGAAGTAGTGGTGCTTGAAGTGGTAGTAAGAGTAATAATGTTTTTGGTAGAAGTATGAGCGCTCCTGGGTGTGGCTGGAGTAGTAGTGTCTCTGGTAGAAGTATGAGCGCTCGTGGTGGTGATAGGAGTAGTATTCTCTGCGGTAGAGTTAGGAGTGCTCGTTGTGGTGGTAGGAGAAGTAGTTTCTGTGGTAGAAGTCACAATGCTCGCGGTGGTGGTGGGAGTAGCAGGGTCTGTGTTACAAATAGGTGCTCTCGTGGTGGTGGTAGGTGTAGTAGAGTCTGTGGTAAAAGCAGTGGTTCTCGTGGTGGTGGTAGGAGTAGTAATGTCTTTCGTAGTTATATGAGTGCTCGTGCTCGTGGCAGGAGTAGTAGTTTCTGTGGTAGAAGTAGTTGCACTCGTGGTGGTGGTAGGAGTAGCAGTTTCTGCCTTAGAAGTAGGAGCAGTCGTGGTGGTGGAAGTTGTTGCATGGTCTGTGGTAGAAGTAGGGGAGCTCATAGTGGTGATAAGAGAGGTAGTGTCTGTGGTAGGATTAGGAGCGATCATAGTGGTGGTAGGAGCAGCAGGACAGGTGGTAGAAGTACGTGCTCTCGTGGTTGTGGTAGGACTAGCAGGGTCTGTGGTAGAAGTAGTTGCAATCATGGTGGTATTAGGAGTAGAAGATTCTGTGGAAGAAGTAGGAGCACACATGGTGGTAGTAGGAGTAGTAGTGTCTCTGGTCAAAGTAGTGGCGCTCATGGTGATGGTAGGAGTAGCTGTGTCTGTGGTCGAAGAAGGAGCGCTCGTGGTGTTGGTAGGAGTTGTAGTGTCTGTGGTAGAATTAGGATCGCTCGTGGTGGTGGTAGGAGTAGTAGTTTATGTGGTAGAAGTACTTGCGCTCGTGGTGGAGGTAGGAGTAATGTTGTCTGTGGTATAAGTGGGCGTGCTAGTGTTGGTGGTAGGTGTTGCACGGTCTGTGGTAGAAGTAGCAGTGCTCGTGGTGGTGGTAGGAGTAGTAGTGACTTTGGTAGAAGTTGTTGCGCTCATCGTGGAAGTAGTAGTAGTAGTTTCTGTGGTAGGAGTAGGAGTGCTCGTGATAATGGCAGGAGTAGTAGTGTCTGTGCCAGAAGTAGTTGCACTCGTGATGGTTGTAGGAGTCCTAGTGTCTGTGGTAGAAGTAGCTCTGCTCGTGGGGGTGGTAGGAATAGTAATTTCTACTGTAGCAGTAGGAGCGCTCGTGGTGCTGTTAGAAGTTGCAGGGCCTGAGGTAGAAATAGGTGCTCTCCTGGTGGTTGTAGGAGTAGCAGGGTCTGTGTTAGAAGTAGTTTCGCTCATGGTGGTGGTAGGAGTAGCATGTTCTGTGTTAGAAGTAGGAGTGCTCGTTGTGCTGGTAGGAGTTGCACAGTCTGTGGTAGAAGTAGGAGTGCCTGTGGTGGTGGTGGGAGTAGTTGTGTCTGTGCTAGAAGGAGGAGCACTCATCTTGGTGGTAAGTGTAGTGGTGTCTGTGGTAGAATTAGTATTGCTTGTGGTGGTGCTAGGTGTTGCATGTTCTGTGGTAAAAGTAGGAGCGCTCATGGTGGTGGTAGGTAGTAGTTTCTTTGATAGAAGTAGGAGCGCTCGCTGTGTTGGTAGGAGTAGTAGAGTCTTTGGTAGAAGTAGGAGCGCTTGTGGTGGTGCTTGGAGTAGTAGTGTCAGTTGTAGAAGTAGGATCTCCCGCGATTGTGGTAGGAGTAGCAGGACCTGGGGTAGAAATAGGTGCTCTCGTGCTGGTGCGAGGAGTAGGAGGTTTTGTGAGAGAAGTAGGAGCGCTTGTGGTGGTGGTGGTAGTAGTAGTTCCTGGGGTAGAAGTATGAGCTCTGGTTGTGGTGGTAGGTGTAGTACCTTCTATGGTATAAGTAGGAGCGCTCGTGGTGGTGGTAGGTGTAGTACTGTCTGTGGTATAAGTAGTTGCGCTCGTGGCTCTGGTAGGAGTAGTAGTGTCTGTGGAAGAAGTAGGAGCAATCGTGGTCATGGTAGTGGTAGTTCTCTGGTAGAAGTAGTAGAGCTCGTGGTGGTGTTAGGAGTAGTACATTCTTTGTTCGAAGTAGGAGCGCTGGTGGTAGTGGTAGGAGTAGTACAGTCTGTGGTAGAAGTAGGAGCGCTCGTGTTGCTGGTGGGAGTAGTAGTGACTGTGGTAGAAGTAGGAACACTCGTCTTGGTGGTAGGAGTTGTAGTGTCTGTAGTAGAAGTAGTTGCGCTCGTACTGGTGGTAAGGTTAGTCGTTTCTTTGTTAGAAGCAGGAGCGCTCGTGGTGGTGTTAATAGTAGTTAATACTGTGGTCAAATAGGAAAGCTCGTGGTGGTGGTAGGAGTCACAGGGCCGATGGTAGAATTGGGTGCTCTCTTGTTGGAGGTAGGAATAGCAGATTATGTGGTAGAGGTAGGTGCACTCGTGGTGGTGGTAGGAGCAGCAGGTTTTGTGTTAGAAGTACGAGCGCTTGTCATAGTTGTGGCAGTAGTAGTTCCTGGGGTAGAAGTAGGGGCTCTTTTTGTGGTGGTAGGAATAGTTTCTGTGGTAGAAGTAGGAGCCACCATGGGGGTGGTAGGAGTAGTAGTGTCTTTGGTAGAAGTAGTTGTCCTCATGGTGGTGGTAGGAATAGTAATTTATGTGGTAGAAGTAGGAGCACTCTTGTTGTTGGTAGGAGTAGTAGATTCTGTGGTAGAAGTAGGATCGACCGTGATGGAGGTAGGTGTAGCGGGGCCTGTGGTAGAAGTAGGTGCTCCCGTGGTGGTGGTAGGAGTAGCAGGATTTGTGGTAAAAGTAGTTGAACTCGTGGTGGTGATAGGAGTAGCAGGCTTTGTGGTAGAAGTAGTATCGCCTGTGGTGGTGGTAGGAGTTGCCTGCTCTGTGGTAGAAGTAGGAGTGCTCATGTTTGTGGTAGGGTAGTAGTTTCTTTGGTAGAAGTAGGAGCGCTTGTGGTGGTGATTGGAGTAGTAGTGACTCTGGTAGAAGTAGGAGCACTAGTGGTTGTGTAAGGAGTAGTATTGTCTGTGGTAGTAGTAGTTGTGCTCGTGTTGGAGGTAGGAGTAGTAGTTTCTGTGGTAGAAGTAGGAGTGCTCTTGTTGGTGGTAGGAGTAGCAGGTATTGTGTTAGAAGTAGGAGCGCCTGTCGTAGTTGTGGTAGTAGTAGTTAATGGGGTAGTAGTAGGGGCTCTCTTTGTGGTGGTAGGAATAGTTTCTGTGGTAGAAGTAGGAGCCGTCATGGCGGTGGTAGGAGTATTAGTGTCTTTGGTAGAAGTAGTTGTCCTCATGGTGGTGGTAGGACTAGTGGTTTCGGTGGTAGAAGTAGGAGCATTCTTGTTGTTGGTAGGAGGAGTAGATTCTGTGGTAGAAGTAGGATTGCCCGTGATGGAGGTAGGTGTAGCGTGGCCTGTTTTAGAAGTAGGTGCTCTCGTGGTGGTGGTAGGAGTAGCAGGTTTTTGGTAGTGGTAGGTGCACACGTGGTGGTGGTAGAAGTACTAGTTTCTGTGGTAGAAGTAGGAGCACTCGTGGTGGTAGAAGTAGGCGGGTCAGTGGTAGAAGTAGGTGCTCTCGTGGTGGTGGTAGTATTATTAGTGTCTGTGATAGAAGTAGTGGTGCTCGAAGTGGTAGTATGAGTAATAATGTTTTCGGTAGAAGTATGAGCGCTCGTGGGGTTGGCAGGAGTAGTAGTGTCTCTGGTACAAGTATGAGCGCTCGTGGTGGTGTTAGGTGTAGTATACTCTGCGGTAGAAGTAGGAGTGCTCGTTGTGGTTGTAGGAGTAGTAGATTCTGTGGTAGAAGTCACAATGCTCGCAGTGGTGGTGGGAGTAGCAGTCTCTGTGTTAAAAATAGGAACTCTCGTGGTGGTGGTAGGAGTGGCAGGTTTTGTGGTAAAAGTAGTTGCACTCGTGGTGGTGATAGGTGTAGCACGTTTTGTGTTAGAAGTAGTATCGCCTGGGGTGGTGGTAGGAGTTGCATGCTCTGTGGTAGAAATAGGAGTGCTCATGGTTGTGGTAGGGTAGTAGTTTCTTCGGTAGAAGTAGGAGCACTTGTGGTGGTGCTTGGAGTAGTAGTGACTGTGGTAGAAGTACGTTCGCTAGTGGTGGGGTTAGGAGTAGTATTGTCTGTGGTAGTGGTAGTGGTGCTCGTGTTGGAGGTAGGAGTAGTAATTTCTGCGGTAGAATTAGGAGTGCCCTTGTTGGTGGTAGGATTAGTAGTATCTGTGGTAGAAGCAGGAGCGCTTGTGGTGGTGTTAGTGGTAGTTAATTCTGTGGTAGAAATAGGAAAGCTCGTGGTGTTGGTAGGAGTAACAGGGCCTATGGTAGAATTAGGTGCTCTCTTGTTGGAGGTAGGAGTAGCAGATTTTGTGGTAGAGGTAGGTGCACTCGTGGTGGTGGTAGGAGTACTAGTTTCTGTGGTAGAAGTAGGAGCGCTCATGGTGATGGTAGGAGGAGGCGGGTCAGTGGTAGAAGTAGGTGCTCTCGTGGTGGTGGTAGTATTATTAGTGTCTGTGATAGAAGTAGTGGTGCTTGAAGTGGTAGTAAGAGTAATAATGTTTTTGGTAGAAGTATGAGCGCTCCTGGGGGTGGCTGGAGTAGTAGTGTCTCTGGTAGAAGTATGAGCGCTCGTGGTGGTGATAGGAGTAGTATTCTCTGCGGTAGAGTTAGGAGTGCTCGTTGTGGTGGTAGGAGAAGTAGTTTCTGTGGTAGAAGTCACAATGCTCGCGGTGGTGGTGGGAGTAGCAGGGTCTGTGTTACAAATAGGTGCTCTCGTGGTGGTGGTAGGTGTAGTAGAGTCTGTGGTAAAAGCAGTGGTTCTCGTGGTGGTGGTAGGAGTAGTAATGTCTTTTGTAGTTGTATGAGTGCTCGTGCTCGTGGCAGGAGTAGTAGTTTCTGTGGTAGAGGTAGTTGCACTCGTGGTGGTGGTAGGAGTAGCAGTTTCTGCCTTAGAAGTAGGAGCAGTCGTGGTGGTGGAAGTTGTTGCATGGTCTGTGGTAGAAGTAGGGGAGCTCATAGTTGTGATAAGAGAGGTAGTGTCTGTGGTAGGATTAGGAGCGATCATAGTGGTGGTAGGAGCAGCAGGACAGGTGGTAGAAGTACGTGCTCTCGTGGTTGTGGTAGGACTAGCAGGGTCTGTGGTAGAAGTAGTTGCAATCATGGTGGTATTAGGAGTAGAAGATTCTGTGGAAGAAGTAGGAGCACACATGGTGGTAGTAGGAGTAGTAGTGTCTCTGGTCAAAGTAGTGGCGCTCGTGGTGATGGTAGGAGTAGCTGTGTCTGTGGTCGAAGTAGGAGCGCTCGTGGTGTTGGTAGGAGTTGTAGTGTCTGTGGTAGAATTAGGATCGCTCGTGGTGGTGGTAGGAGTAGTAGTTTATGTGGTAGAAGTACTTGCGCTCGTGGTGGAGGTAGGAGTAATGTTGTCTGTGGTATAAGTGGGCGTGCTAGTGTTGGTGGTAGGTGTTGCACGGTCTGTGGTAGAAGGAGCAGTGCTCGTGGTGGTGGTAGGAGTAGTAGTGACTTTGGTTGAAGTTGTTGCGCTCATCGTGGAAGTGGTAGTAGTAGTTTGTGTGGTAGGAGTTGGAGTGCTCGTGATAATGGCAGGAGTAGTAGTGTCTGTGCCAGAAGTAGTTGCACTCGTGATGGTGGTAGGTGTCCTAGTGTCTGTGGTAGAAGTAGCTCCGCTCGTGGGGGTGGTAGGAATAGTAATTTCTACTGTAGCAGTAGGAGCGCTCGTGGTGCTGTTAGAAGTTGCAGGGCCTGAGGTAGAAATAGGTGCTCTCCTGGTGGTTGTAGGAGTAGCAGGGTCTGTGTTAGAAGTAGTTTCGCTCATGGTGGTGGTAGGAGTAGCATGTTCTGTGTTAGAAGTAGGAGTGCTCGTTGTGCTGGTAGGAGTTGCACAGTCTGTGGTAGAAGTAGGAGTGTTCGTGGTGGTGGTAGGAGTAGTAGTGTCTGTGGTAGAAGTGGGAGTGCCTGTGGTGGTGGTGGGAGTAGTTGTGTCTGTGCTAGAAGGAGGAGCGCTCATCTTGGTGGTAAGTGTAGTGGTGTCTGTGGTAGAATTAGTATTGCTTGTGGTGGTGCTAAGTGTTGCATGTTCTGTGGTAAAAGTAGGAGTGCTCATGGTGGTGGTAGGTAGTAGTTTCTTTGATAGAAGTAGGAGCGCTCACTGTGTTGGTAGGAGTAGTAGAGTCTTTGGTAGAAGTAGGAGCGCTTGTGGTGGTGCTTGGAGTAGTAGTGTCAGTTGTAGAAGTAGGATCTCCCGCGATTGTGGTAGGAGTAGCAGGACCTGTGGTAGAAATAGGTGCTCTCGTGGTGGTGCGAGGAGTAGGAGGTTTTGTGAGAGAAGTAGGAGCGCTTGTGGTGGTGGTGGTAGTAGTAGTTCCTGGGGTAGAAGTATGAGCTCTGGTTGTGGTGGTAGGTGTAGTACCTTCTATGGTATAAGTAGGAGCGCTCGTGGTGGTGGTAGGTGTAGTACTGTCTGTGGTATAAGTAGTTGCGCTCGTGGCTCTGGTAGGAGTAGTAGTGTCTGTGGAAGAAGTAGGAGCAATCGTGGTCATGGTAGTGGTAGTTCTCTGGTAGAAGTAGTAGAGCTCGTGGTGGTGTTAGGAGTAGTACATTCTTTGTTCGAAGTAGGAGCGCTGGTGGTAGTGGTAGGAGTAGTACAGTCTGTGGTAGAAGTAGGAGCGCTCGTGTTGCTGGTGGGAGTAGTAGTGACTGTGGTAGAAGTAGGAACACTCGTCTTGGTGGTAGGAGTTGTAGTGTCTGTAGTAGAAGTAGTTGCGCTCGTACTGGTGGTAAGGTTAGTCGTTTCTTTGTTAGAAGCAGGAGCGCTCGTGGTGGTGTTAATAGTAGTTAATACTGTGGTCAAATAGGAAAGCTCGTGGTGGTGGTAGGAGTCACAGGGCCGATGGTAGAATTGGGTGCTCTCTTGTTGGAGGTAGGAATAGCAGATTATGTGGTAGAGGTAGGTGCACTCGTGGTGGTGGTAGGAGTAGCAGGTTTTGTGTTAGAAGTACGAGCGCTTGTCATAGTTGTGGCAGTAGTAGTTCCTGGGGTAGAAGTAGGGGCTCTCTTTGTGGTGGTAGGAATAGTTTCTGTGGTAGAAGTAGGAGCCATCATGGGGGTGGTAGGAGTAGTAGTGTCTTTGGTAGAAGTAGTTGTCCTCATGGTGGTGGTAGGACTAGTAGGTTCTGTGGTAGAAGTAGGAGCACTCTTGTTGTTGGTAGGAGTAGTAGATTCTGTGGTAGAAGTAGGATCGACCGTGATGGAGGTAGGTGTAGCAGGGCCTGTGGTAGAAGTAGGTGCTCTCGTGGTGGTGGTAGGAGTAGCAGGTTTTTTGTTAGAAGTAAGAGTGCTTGTCGTAGTTCTGGTAGTAGTAGTTCCTGGGGTAGAAGTAGGGGCTCTTTTTGTGGTGGTAGGAATAGTTTCTGTGGTAGAAGTAGGAGCCACCATGGGGGTGGTAGGAGTAGTAGTGTCTTTGGTAGAAGTAGTTGTCCTCATGGTGGTGGTAGGACTAGTAATTTCTGTGGTAGAAGTAGGAGCACTCTTGTTGTTGGTAGGAGTAGTAGATTCTGTGGTAGAAGTAGGATCGACCGTGATGGAGGTAGGTGTAGCGGGGCCTGTGGTAGAAGTAGGTGCTCCCGTGGTGGTGGTAGGAGTAGCAGGATTTGTGGTAAAAGTAGTTGAACTCGTGGTGGTGATAGGAGTAGCAGGCTTTGTGGTAGAAGTAGTATCGCCTGTGGTGGTGGTAGGAGTTGCCTGCTCTGTGGTAGAAGTAGGAGTGCTCATGTTTGTGGTAGGGTAGTAGTTTCTTTGGTAGAAGTAGGAGCGCTTGTGGTGGTGATTGGAGTAGTAGTGACTCTGGTAGAAGTAGGAGCACTAGTGGTTGTGTAAGGAGTAGTATTGTCTGTGGTAGTAGTAGTTGTGCTCGTGTTGGAGGTAGGAGTAGTAGTTTCTGTGGTAGAAGTAGGAGTGCTCTTGTTGGTGGTAGGAGTAGCAGGTATTGTGTTAGAAGTAGGAGCGCCTGTCGTAGTTGTGGTAGTAGTAGTTAATGGGGTAGTAGTAGGGGCTCTCTTTGTGGTGGTAGGAATAGTTTCTGTGGTAGAAGTAGGAGCCGTCATGGCGGTGGTAGGAGTATTAGTGTCTTTGGTAGAAGTAGTTGTCCTCATGGTGGTGGTAGGACTAGTAGTTTCGGTGGTAGAAGTAGGAGCATTCTTGTTGTTGGTAGGAGGAGTAGATTCTGTGGTAGAAGTAGGATTGCCCGTGATGGAGGTAGGTGTAGCGTGGCCTGTTTTAGAAGTAGGTGCTCTCGTGGTGGTGGTAGGAGTAGCAGGTTTTTGGTAGTGGTAGGTGCACACGTGGTGGTGGTAGAAGTACTAGTTTCTGTGGTAGAAGTAGGAGCACTCGTGGTGGTAGAAGTAGGCGGGTCAGTGGTAGAAGTAGGTGCTCTCGTGGTGGTGGTAGTATTATTAGTGTCTGTGATAGAAGTAGTGGTGCTCGAAGTGGTAGTATGAGTAATAATGTTTTCGGTAGAAGTATGAGCGCTCGTGGGGTTGGCAGGAGTAGTAGTGTCTCTGGTAGAAGTATGAGCGCTCGTGGTGGTGTTAGGTGTAGTATACTCTGCGGTAGAAGTAGGAGTGCTCGTTGTGGTTGTAGGAGTAGTAGTTTCTGTGGTAGAAGTCACAATGCTCGCAGTGGTGGTGGGAGTAGCAGTCTCTGTGTTAAAAATAGGAACTCTCGTGGTGGTGGTAGGAGTGGCAGGTTTTGTGGTAAAAGTAGTTGCACTCGTGGTGGTGATAGGTGTAGCACGTTTTGTGTTAGAAGTAGTATCGCCTGGGGTGGTGGTAGGAGTTGCATGCTCTGTGGTAGAAATAGGAGTGCTCATGGTTGTGGTAGGGTAGTAGTTTCTTTGGTAGAAGTAGGAGCACTTGTGGTGGTGCTTGGAGTAGTAGTGACTGTGGTAGAAGTACGTTCGCTAGTGGTGGGGTTAGGAGTAGTATTGTCTGTGGTAGTGGTAGTGGTGCTCGTGTTGGAGGTAGGAGTAGTAATTTCTGCGGTAGAATTAGGAGTGCCCTTGTTGGTGGTAGGATTAGTAGTATCTGTGGTAGAAGCAGGAGCGCTTGTGGTGGTGTTAGTGGTAGTTAATTCTGTGGTAGAAATAGGAAAGCTCGTGGTGTTGGTAGGAGTAACAGGGCCTATGGTAGAATTAGGTGCTCTCTTGTTGGAGGTAGGAGTAGCAGATTTTGTGGTAGAGGTAGGTGCACTCGTGGTGGTGGTAGGAGTACTAGTTTCTGTGGTAGAAGTAGGAGCGCTCATGGTGATGGTAGGAGGAGGCGGGTCAGTGGTAGAAGTAGGTGCTCTCGTGGTGGTGGTAGTATTATTAGTGTCTGTGATAGAAGTAGTGGTGCTTGAAGTGGTAGTAAGAGTAATAATGTTTTTGGTAGAAGTATGAGCGCTCCTGGGGGTGGCTGGAGTAGTAGTGTCTCTGGTAGAAGTATGAGCGCTCGTGGTGGTGATAGGAGTAGTATTCTCTGTGGTAGAGTTAGGAGTGCTCGTTGTGGTGGTAGGAGAAGTAGTTTCTGTGGTAGAAGTCACAATGCTCGCGGTGGTGGTGGGAGTAGCAGGGTCTGTGTTACAAATAGGTGCTCTCGTGGTGGTGGTAGGTGTAGTAGAGTCTGTGGTAAAAGCAGTGGTTCTCGTGGTGGTGGTAGGAGTAGTAATGTCTTTTGTAGTTGTATGAGTGCTCGTGCTCGTGGCAGGAGTAGTAGTTTCTGTGGTAGAGGTAGTTGCACTCGTGGTGGTGGTAGGAGTAGCAGTTTCTGCCTTAGAAGTAGGAGCAGTCGTGGTGGTGGAAGTTGTTGCATGGTCTGTGGTAGAAGTAGGGGAGCTCATAGTTGTGATAAGAGAGGTAGTGTCTGTGGTAGGATTAGGAGCGATCATAGTGGTGGTAGGAGCAGCAGGACAGGTGGTAGAAGTACGTGCTCTCGTGGTTGTGGTAGGACTAGCAGGGTCTGTGGTAGAAGTAGTTGCAATCATGGTGGTATTAGGAGTAGAAGATTCTGTGGAAGAAGTAGGAGCACACATGGTGGTAGTAGGAGTAGTAGTGTCTCTGGTCAAAGTAGTGGCGCTCGTGGTGATGGTAGGAGTAGCTGTGTCTGTGGTCGAAGTAGGAGCGCTCGTGGTGTTGGTAGGAGTTGTAGTGTCTGTGGTAGAATTAGGATCGCTCGTGGTGGTGGTAGGAGTAGTAGTTTATGTGGTAGAAGTACTTGCGCTCGTGGTGGAGGTAGGAGTAATGTTGTCTGTGGTATAAGTGGGCGTGCTAGTGTTGGTGGTAGGTGTTGCACGGTCTGTGGTAGAAGGAGCAGTGCTCGTGGTGGTGGTAGGAGTAGTAGTGACTTTGGTTGAAGTTGTTGCGCTCATCGTGGAAGTGGTAGTAGTAGTTTGTGTGGTAGGAGTTGGAGTGCTCGTGATAATGGCAGGAGTAGTAGTGTCTGTGCCAGAAGTAGTTGCACTCGTGATGGTGGTAGGTGTCCTAGTGTCTGTGGTAGAAGTAGCTCCGCTCGTGGGGGTGGTAGGAATAGTAATTTCTACTGTAGCAGTAGGAGCGCTCGTGGTGCTGTTAGAAGTTGCAGGGCCTGAGGTAGAAATAGGTGCTCTCCTGGTGGTTGTAGGAGTAGCAGGGTCTGTGTTAGAAGTAGTTTCGCTCATGGTGGTGGTAGGAGTAGCATGTTCTGTGTTAGAAGTAGGAGTGCTCGTTGTGCTGGTAGGAGTTGCACAGTCTGTGGTAGAAGTAGGAGTGTTCGTGGTGGTGGTAGGAGTAGTAGTGTCTGTGGTAGAAGTGGGAGTGCCTGTGGTGGTGGTGGGAGTAGTTGTGTCTGTGCTAGAAGGAGGAGCGCTCATCTTGGTGGTAAGTGTAGTGGTGTCTGTGGTAGAATTAGTATTGCTTGTGGTGGTGCTAGGTGTTGCATGTTCTGTGGTAAAAGTAGGAGTGCTCATGGTGGTGGTAGGTAGTAGTTTCTTTGATAGAAGTAGGAGCGCTCGCTGTGTTGGTAGGAGTAGTAGAGTCTTTGGTAGAAGTAGGAGCGCTTGTGGTGGTGCTTGGAGTAGTAGTGTCAGTTGTAGAAGTAGGATCTCCCGCGATTGTGGTAGGAGTAGCAGGACCTGTGGTAGAAATAGGTGCTCTCGTGGTGGTGCGAGGAGTAGGAGGTTTTGTGAGAGAAGTAGGATCGCTTGTGGTGGTGGTGGTAGTAGTAGTTCCTGGGGTAGAAGTATGAGCTCTGGTTGTGGTGGTAGGTGTAGTACCTTCTATGGTATAAGTAGGAGCGCTCGTGGTGGTGGTAGGCGTAGTACTGTCTGTGGTATAAGTAGTTGCGCTCGTGGCTCTGGTAGGAGTAGTAGTGTCTGTGGAAGAAAAAGGAGCAATCGTGGTCATGGTAGTGGTAGTTTCTCTGGTAGAAGTAGTAGAGCTCGTGGTGGTGTTAGGAGTAGTACATTCTTTGTTCGAAGTAGGAGCGCTGGTGGTAGTGGTAGGAGTAGTACAGTCTGTGGTAGAAGTAGGAGCGCTCGTGTTGCTGGTGGGAGTAGTAGTGACTGTGGTAGAAGTAGGAACACTCGTCTTGGTGGTAGGAGTTGTAGTGTCTGTAGTAGAAGTAGTTGCGCTCGTACTGGTGGTAGGATTAGTCGTTTCTGTGGTAGAAGCAGGAGCGCTCGTGGTGGTGTTAATAGTAGTTAATACTGTGGTCAAATAGGAAAGCTCGTGGTGGTGGTAGGAGTCACAGGGCCGATGGTAGAATTGGGTGCTCTCTTGTTGGAGGTAGGAATAGCAGATTATGTGGTAGAGGTAGGTGCACTCGTGGTGGTGGTAGGAGTAGCAGGTTTTGTGTTAGAAGTACGAGCGCTTGTCATAGTTGTGGCAGTAGTAGTTCCTGGGGTAGAAGTAGGGGCTCTATTTGTGGTGGTAGGAATAGTTTCTGTGGTAGAAGTAGGAGCCATCATGGGGGTGGTAGGAGTAGTAGTGTCTTTGGTAGAAGTAGTTGTCCTCATGGTGGTGGTAGGACTAGTAGGTTCTGTGGTAGAAGTAGGAGCACTCTTGTTGTTGGTAGGAGTAGTAGATTCTGTGGTAGAAGTAGGATCGACCGTGATGGAGGTAGGTGTAGCAGGGCCTGTGGTAGAAGTAGGTGCTCTCATGGTGGTGGTAGGAGTAGCAGGTTTTGTGTTAGAAGTAGGAGTGCTTGTCGTAGTTCTGGTAGTAGTAGTTCCTGGGGTAGAAGTAGGGGCTCTTTTTGTGGTGGTAGGTATAGTTTCTGTGGTAGAAGTAGGAGCCGCCATGGGGGTGGTAGGAGTAGTAGTGTCTTTGGTAGAAGTAGTTGTCCTCATGGTGGTGGTAGGACTAGTAATTTCTGTGGTAGAAGTAGGAGCACTCTTGTTGTTGGTAGGAGTAGTAGATTCTGTGGTAGAAGTAGGATCGACCGTGATGGAGGTAGGTGTAGCGGGGCCTGTGGTAGAAGTAGGTGCTCCCGTGGTGGTGGTAGGAGTAGCAGGATTTGTGGTAAAAGTAGTTGAACTCGTGGTGGTGATAGGAGTAGCAGGCTTTGTGGTAGAAGTAGTATCGCCTGTGGTGGTGGTAGGAGTTGCCTGCTCTGTGGTAGAAGTAGGAGTGCTCATGTTTGTGGTAGGGTAGTAGTTTCTTTGGTAGAAGTAGGAGCGCTTGTGGTGGTGATTGGAGTAGTAGTGACTCTGGTAGAAGTAGGAGCACTAGTGGTTGTGTAAGGTGTAGTATTGTCTGTGGTAGTAGTAGTTGTGCTCGTGTTGGAGGTAGGAGTAGTAGTTTCTGTGGTAGAAGTAGGAGTTCTCTTGTTGGTGCTAGGAGTAGCAGGTATTGTGTTAGAAGTAGGAGCGCCTGTCGTAGTTGTGGTAGTAGTAGTTAATGGGGTAGTAGTAGGGGCTCTCTTTGTGGTGGTAGGAATAGTTTCTGTGGTAGAAGTAGGAGCCGTCATGGCGGTGGTAGGAGTATTAGTGTCTTTGGTAGAAGTAGTTGTCCTCATGGTGGTGGAAGGACTAGTAGTTTCGGTGGTAGAAGTAGGAGCATTCTTGTTGTTGGTAGGAGGAGTAGATTCTGTGGTAGAAGTAGGATTGCCCGTGATGGAGGTAGGTGTAGCGTGGCCTGTTTTAGAAGTAGGTGCTCTCGTGGTGGTGGTAGGAGTAGCAGGTTTTTGGTAGTGGTAGGTGCACACGTGGTGGTGGTAGAAGTACTAGTTTCTGTGGTAGAAGTAGGAGCACTCCTGGTTCTAGAGGTAGGCGGGTCAGTGGTAGAAGTAGGTGCTCTCGTGGTGGTGGTAGTATTATTAGTGTCTGTGATAGAAGTAGTGGTGCTCGAAGTGGTAGTATGAGTAATAATGTTTTCGGTAGAAGTATGAGCGCTCGTGGGGTTGGAAGGAGTAGTACTGTCTCTGGTACAAGTATGAGTGCTCGTGGTGGTGTTAGGTGTAGTATTCTCTGCGGTAGAAGTAGGAGTGCTCGTTGTGGTTGTAGGAGTAGTAGTTTCTGTGGTAGAAGTCACAATGCTCGCGGTGGTGGTGGGAGTAGCAGTCTCTGTGTTAAAAATAGGAACTCTCGTGGTGGTGGTAGGAGTGGCAGGTTTTGTGGTAAAAGTAGTTGCACTCGTGGTGGTGATAGGTGTAGCACGTTTTGTGTTAGAAGTAGTATCGCCTGGGGTGGTGGTAGGAGTTGCATGCTCTGTGGTAGAAATAGGAGTGCTCATGGTTGTGGTAGGGTAGTAGTTTCTTTGGTAGAAGTAGGAGCACTTGTGGTGGTGCTTGGAGTAGTAGTGACTGTGGTAGAAGTACGTTCGCTAGTGGTGGGGTTAGGAGTAGTATTGTCTGTGGTAGTGGTAGTGGTGCTCGTGTTGGAGGTAGGAGTAGTAATTTCTGCGGTAGAATTAGGAGTGCCCTTGTTGGTGGTAGGATTAGTAGTATCTGTGGTAGAAGCAGGAGCGCTTGTGGTGGTGTTAGTGGTAGTTAATTCTGTGGTAGAAATAGGAAAGCTCGTGGTGTTGGTAGGAGTAACAGGGCCTATGGTAGAATTAGGTGCTCTCTTGTTGGAGGTAGGAGTAGCAGATTTTGTGGTAGAGGTAGGTGCACTCGTGGTGGTGGTAGGAGTACTAGTTTCTGTGGTAGAAGTAGGAGCGCTCATGGTGATGGTAGGAGGAGGCGGGTCAGTGGTAGAAGTAGGTGCTCTCGTGGTGGTGGTAGTATTATTAGTGTCTGTGATAGAAGTAGTGGTGCTTGAAGTGGTAGTAAGAGTAATAATGTTTTTGGTAGAAGTATGAGCGCTCCTGGGTGTGGCTGGAGTAGTAGTGTCTCTGGTAGAAGTATGAGCGCTCGTGGTGGTGATAGGAGTAGTATTCTCTGCGGTAGAGTTAGGAGTGCTCGTTGTGGTGGTAGGAGAAGTAGTTTCTGTGGTAGAAGTCACAATGCTCGCGGTGGTGGTGGGAGTAGCAGGGTCTGTGTTACAAATAGGTGCTCTCGTGGTGGTGGTAGGTGTAGTAGAGTCTGTGGTAAAAGCAGTGGTTCTCGTGGTGGTGGTAGGAGTAGTAATGTCTTTCGTAGTTATATGAGTGCTCGTGCTCGTGGCAGGAGTAGTAGTTTCTGTGGTAGAAGTAGTTGCACTCGTGGTGGTGGTAGGAGTAGCAGTTTCTGCCTTAGAAGTAGGAGCAGTCGTGGTGGTGGAAGTTGTTGCATGGTCTGTGGTAGAAGTAGGGGAGCTCATAGTGGTGATAAGAGAGGTAGTGTCTGTGGTAGGATTAGGAGCGATCATAGTGGTGGTAGGAGCAGCAGGACAGGTGGTAGAAGTACGTGCTCTCGTGGTTGTGGTAGGACTAGCAGGGTCTGTGGTAGAAGTAGTTGCAATCATGGTGGTATTAGGAGTAGAAGATTCTGTGGAAGAAGTAGGAGCACACATGGTGGTAGTAGGAGTAGTAGTGTCTCTGGTCAAAGTAGTGGCGCTCATGGTGATGGTAGGAGTAGCTGTGTCTGTGGTCGAAGAAGGAGCGCTCGTGGTGTTGGTAGGAGTTGTAGTGTCTGTGGTAGAATTAGGATCGCTCGTGGTGGTGGTAGGAGTAGTAGTTTATGTGGTAGAAGTACTTGCGCTCGTGGTGGAGGTAGGAGTAATGTTGTCTGTGGTATAAGTGGGCGTGCTAGTGTTGGTGGTAGGTGTTGCACGGTCTGTGGTAGAAGGAGCAGTGCTCGTGGTGGTGGTAGGAGTAGTAGTGACTTTGGTAGAAGTTGTTGCGCTCATCGTGGAAGTGGTAGTAGTAGTTTGTGTGGTAGGAGTAGGAGTGCTCGTGATAATGGCAGGAGTAGTAGTGTCTGTGCCAGAAGTAGTTGCACTCGTGATGGTGGTAGGAGTCCTAGTGTCTGTGGTAGAAGTAGCTCCGCTCGTGGGGGTGGTAGGAATAGTAATTTCTACTGTAGCAGTAGGAGCGCTCGTGGTGCTGTTAGAAGTTGCAGGGCCTGAGGTAGAAATAGGTGCTCTCCTGGTGGTTGTAGGAGTAGCAGGGTCTGTGTTAGAAGTAGTTTCGCTCATGGTGGTGGTAGGAGTAGCATGTTCTGTGTTAGAAGTAGGAATGCTCGTTGTGCTGGTAGGAGTTGCACAGTCTGTGGTAGAAGTAGGAGTGTTCGTGGTGGTGGTAGGAGTAGTAGTGTCTGTGGTAGAAGTGGGAGTGCCTGTGGTGGTGGTGGGAGTAGTTGTGTCTGTGCTAGAAGGAGGAGCGCTCATCTTGGTGGTAAGTGTAGTGGTGTCTGTGGTAGAATTAGTATTGCTTGTGGTGGTGCTAGGTGTTGCATGTTCTGTGGTAAAAGTAGGAGTGCTCATGGTGGTGGTAGGTAGTAGTTTCTTTGATAGAAGTAGGAGCGCTCGCTGTGTTGGTAGGAGTAGTAGAGTCTTTGGTAGAAGTAGGAGCGCTTGTGGTGGTGCTTGGAGTAGTAGTGTCAGTTGTAGAAGTAGGATCTCCCGCGATTGTGGTAGGAGTAGCAGGACCTGTGGTAGAAATAGGTGCTCTCGTGGTGGTGCGAGGAGTAGGAGGTTTTGTGAGAGAAGTAGGAGCGCTTGTGGTGGTGGTGGTAGTAGTAGTTCCTGGGGTAGAAATATGAGCTCTGGTTGTGGTGGTAGGTGTAGTACCTTCTATGGTATAAGTAGGAGCGCTCGTGGTGGTGGTAGGTGTAGTACTGTCTGTGGTATAAGTAGTTGCGCTCGTGGCTCTGGTAGGAGTAGTAGTGTCTGTGGAAGAAGTAGGAGCAATCGTGGTCATGGTAGTGGTAGTTTCTCTGGTAGTAGTAGTAGAGCTCGTGGTGGTGTTAGGAGTAGTACATTCTTTGTTCGAAGTAGGAGCGCTGGTGGTAGTGGTAGGAGTAGTACAGTCTGTGGTAGAAGTAGGAGCGCTCGTGTTGCTGGTGGGAGTAGTAGTGACTGTGTTAGAAGTAGGAACACTCGTCTTGGTGGTAGGAGTTGTAGTGTCTGTAGTAGAAGTAGTTGCGCTCGTACTGCTGGTAGCATTAGTCGTTTCTGTGGTAGAAGCAGGAGCGTTCGTGGTGGTGTTAATAGTAGTTAATACTGTGGTCAAATAGGAAAGCTCGTGGTGGTGGTAGGAGTCACAGGGCCGATGGTAGAAGTAGGTGCTCTCTTGTTGGAGGTAGGAATAGCAGATTATGTGGTAGAGGTAGGTGCACTCGTGGTGGTGGTAGGAGTAGCAGGTTTTGTGTTAGAAGTACGAGCGCTTGTCATAGTTGTGGCAGTAGTAGTTCCTGGGGTAGAAGTAGGAGCTCTATTTGTGGTGGTAGGAATAGTTTCTGTGGTAGAAGTAGGAGCCATCATGGGGGTGGTAGGAGTAGTAGTGTCCTTGGTAGAAGTAGTTGTCCTCATGGTGGTGGTAGGACTAGTAGTTTCTGTGGTAGAAGTAGGAGCACTCTTGTTGTTGGTAGGAGTAGTAGATTCTGTGGTAGAAGAAGGATCGTCCGTGATGGAGGTAGGTGTAGCAGGGCCTGTGGTAGAAGTAGGTGCTCTCGTGGTGGTGGTAGGTGTAGCAGGTTTTGGTAGTGGTAGGTGCACACGTGGTGGTGGTAGAAGTACTAGTTTCTGTGGTAGAAGTAGGAGCACTCGTGGTGGTAGAAGTAGGCGGGTCAGTGGTAGAAGTAGGTGCTCTCGTGGTGGTGGTAGTATTATTAGTGTCTGTGATAGAAGTAGTGGTGCTCGAAGTGGTAGTATGAGTAATAATGTTTTCGGTAGAAGTATGAGCGCTCGTGGGGTTGGCAGGAGTAGTAGTGTCTCTGGTAGAAGTATGAGCGCTCGTGGTGGTGTTAGGTGTAGTATTCTCTGCGGTAGAAGTAGGAGTGCTCCTTGTGGTTGTAGGAGTAGTAGTTTCTGTGGTAGAAGTCACAATGCTCGCGGTGGTGGTGGGAGTAGCAGTCTCTGTGTTAAAAATAGGAACTCTCGTGGTGGTGGTAGGAGTGGCAGGTTTTGTGGTAAAAGTAGTTGCACTCGTGGTGGTGATAGGTGTAGCACGTTTTGTGTTAGAAGTAGTATCGCCTGGGGTGGTGGTAGGAGTTGCATGCTCTGTGGTAGAAATAGGAGTGCTCATGGTTGTGGTAGGGTAGTAGTTTCTTTGGTAGAAGTAGGAGCACTTGTGGTGGTGCTTGGAGTAGTAGTGACTGTGGTAGAAGTACGTTCGCTAGTGGTGGGGTTAGGAGTAGTATTGTCTGTGGTAGTGGTAGTGGTGCTCGTGTTGGAGGTAGGAGTAGTAATTTCTGCGGTAGAATTAGGAGTGCCCTTGTTGGTGGTAGGATTAGTAGTATCTGTGGTAGAAGCAGGAGCGCTTGTGGTGGTGTTAGTGGTAGTTAATTCTGTGGTAGAAATAGGAAAGCTCGTGGTGTTGGTAGGAGTAACAGGGCCTATGGTAGAATTAGGTGCTCTCTTGTTGGAGGTAGGAGTAGCAGATTTTGTGGTAGAGGTAGGTGCACTCGTGGTGGTGGTAGGAGTACTAGTTTCTGTGGTAGAAGTAGGAGCGCTCATGGTGATGGTAGGAGGAGGCGGGTCAGTGGTAGAAGTAGGTGCTCTCGTGGTGGTGGTAGTATTATTAGTGTCTGTGATAGAAGTAGTGGTGCTTGAAGTGGTAGTAAGAGTAATAATGTTTTTGGTAGAAGTATGAGCGCTCCTGGGGGTTGCTGGAGTAGTAGTGTCTCTGGTAGAAGTATGAGCGCTCGTGGTGGTGATAGGAGTAGTATTCTCTGCGGTAGAGTTAGGAGTGCTCGTTGTGGTGGTAGGAGAAGTAGTTTCTGTGGTAGAAGTCACAATGCTCGCGGTGGTGGTGGGAGTAGCAGGGTCTGTGTTACAAATAGGTGCTCTCGTGGTGGTGGTAGGTGTAGTAGAGTCTGTGGTAAAAGCAGTGGTTCTCGTGGTGGTGGTAGGAGTTGCAGGTTTTGTGTTAGAAGTAGGAGTGCTTGTCGTATTTCTGGTAGTAGTAGTTCCTGGGGTAGAAGGAGGGGCTCTTTTTGTGGTGGTAGGAATAGTTTCTGTGGTAGAAGTAGGAGCCGCCATGGGGGTGGTAGGAGTAGTAGTGTCTTTGGTAGAAGTAGTTGTCCTCATGGTGGTGGTAGGACTAGTAATTTCTGTGGTAGAAGTAGGAGCACTCTTGTTGTTGGTAGGAGTAGTAGATTCTGTGGTAGAAGTAGGATCGACCGTGATGGAGGTGGGTGTAGCGGGGCCTGTGGTAGAAGTAGGTGCTCCCGTGGTGGTGGTAGGAGTAGCAGGATTTGTGGTAAAAGTAGTTGAACTCGTGGTGGTGATAGGAGTAGCAGGCTTTGTGGTAGAAGTAGTATCGCCTGTGGTGGTGGTAGGAGTTGCCTGCTCTGTGGTAGAAGTAGGAGTGCTCATGTTTGTGGTAGGGTAGTAGTTTCTTTGGTAGAAGTAGGAGCGCTTGTGGTGGTGATTGGAGTAGTAGTGACTCTGGTAGAAGTAGGAGCACTAGTGATTGTGTAAGGAGTAGTATTGTCTGTGGTAGTAGTAGTTGTGCTCGTGTTGGAGGTAGGAGTAGTAGTTTCTGTGGTAGAAGTAGGAGTGCTCTTGTTGGTGGTAGGAGTAGCAGGTATTGTGTTAGAAGTAGGAGCGCCTGTCGTAGTTGTGGTAGTAGTAGTTAATGGGGTAGTAGTAGGGGCTCTCTTTGTGGTGGTAGGAATAGTTTCTGTGGTAGAAGTAGGAGCCGTCATGGCGGTGGTAGGAGTATTAGTGTCTTTGGTAGAAGTAGTTGTCCTCATGGTTTTGGTAGGACTAGTAGTTTCGGTGGTAGAAGTAGGAGCATTCTTGTTGTTGGTAGGAGGAGTAGATTCTGTGGTAGAAGTAGGATTGCCCGTGATGGAGGTAGGTGTAGTGTGGCCTGTTTTAGAAGTAGGTGCTCTCGTGGTGGTGGTAGGAGTAGCAGGTTTTTGGTAGTGGTAGGTGCACACGTGGTGGTGGTAGAAGTACTAGTTTCTGTGGTAGAAGTAGGAGCACTCGTGGTGGTAGAAGTAGGCGGGTCAGTGGTAGAAGTAGGTGCTCTCGTGGTGGTGGTAGTATTAGTAGTGTCTGTGATAGAAGTAGTGGTGCTCGAAGTGGTAGTATGAGTAATAATGTTTTCGGTAGAAGTATGAGCGCTCGTGGGGTTGGAAGGAGTAGTAGTGTCTCTGGTACAAGTATGAGCGCTCGTGGTGGTGTTAGGTGTAGTATACTCTGCGGTAGAAGTAGGAGTGCTCCTTGTGGTTGTAGGAGTAGTAGTTTCTGTGGTAGAAGTCACAATGCTCGCGGTGGTGGTGGGAGTAGCAGTCTCTGTGTTAAAAATAGGAACTCTCGTGGTGGTGGTAGGAGTGGCAGGTTTTGTGGTAAAAGTAGTTGCACTCGTGGTGGTGATAGGTGTAGCACGTTTTGTGTTAGAAGTAGTATCGCCTGGGGTGGTGGTAGGAGTTGCATGCTCTGTGGTAGAAATAGGAGTGCTCATGGTTGTGGTAGGGTAGTAGTTTCTTTGGTAGAAGTAGGAGCACTTGTGGTGGTGCTTGGAGTAGTAGTGACTGTGGTAGAAGTACGTTCGCTAGTGGTGGTGTTAGGAGTAGTATTGTCTGTGGTAGTGGTAGTGGTGCTCGTGTTGGAGGTAGGAGTAGTAATTTCTGCGGTAGAATTAGGAGTGCCCTTGTTGGTGGTAGGATTAGTAGTATCTGTGGTAGAAGCAGGAGCGCTTGTGGTGGTGTTAGTGGTAGTTAATTCTGTGGTAGAAATAGGAAAGCTCGTGGTGTTGGTAGGAGTAACAGGGCCTATGGTAGAATTAGGTGCTCTCTTGTTGGAGGTAGGAGTAGCAGATTTTGTGGTAGAGGTAGGTGCACTCGTGGTGGTGGTAGGAGTACTAGTTTCTGTGGTAGAAGTAGGAGCGCTCGTGGTGATGGTAGGAGGAGGCGGGTCAGTGGTAGAAGTAGGTGCTCTCGTGGTGGTGGTAGTATTATTAGTGTCTGTGATAGAAGTAGTGGTGCTTGAAGTGGTAGTAAGAGTAATAATGTTTTTGGTAGAAGTATGAGCGCTCCTGGGGGTGGCTGGAGTAGTAGTGTCTCTGGTAGAAGTATGAGCGCTCGTGGTGGTGATAGGAGTAGTATTCACTGCGGTAGAGTTAGGAGTGCTCGTTGTGGTGGTAGGAGAAGTAGTTTCTGTGGTAGAAGTCACAATGCTTGCGGTGGTGGTGGGAGTAGCATGTCTGTGTTACAAATAGGTGCTCTCGTGGTGGTGGTAGGTGTAGTAGAGTCTGTGGTAAAAGCAGTGGTTCTCGTGGTGGTGGTAGGAGTAGTAATGTCTTTTGTAGTTGTATGAGTGCTCGTGCTCGTGGCAGGAGTAGTAGTTTCTGTGGTAGAAGTAGTTGCACTCGTGGTGGTGGTAGGAGTAGCAGTTTCTGCCTTAGAAGTAGGAGCAGTCGTGGTGGTGGAAGTTGTTGCATGGTCTGTGGTAGAAGTAGGGGAGCTCATAGTTGTGATAAGAGAGGTAGTGTCTGTGGTAGGATTAGGAGCGATCATAGTGGTGGTAGGAGCAGCAGGACAGGTGGTAGAAGTACGTGCTCTCGTGGTTGTGGTAGGACTAGCAGGGTCTGTGGTAGAAGTAGTTGCAATCATGGTGGTATTAGGAGTAGAAGATTCTGTGGAAGAAGTAGGAGCACACATGGTGGTAGTAGGAGTAGTAGTGTCTCTGGTCAAAGTAGTGGCGCTCGTGGTGATGGTAGGAGTAGCTGTGTCTGTGGTCGAAGTAGGAGCGCTCGTGGTGTTGGTAGGAGTTGTAGTGTCTGTGGTAGAATTAGGATCGCTCGTGGTGGTGGTAGGAGTAGTAGTTTATGTGGTAGAAGTACTTGCGCTCGTGGTGGAGGTAGGAGTAATGTTGTCTGTGGTATAAGTGGGCGTGCTAGTGTTGGTGGTAGGTGTTGCACGGTCTGTGGTAGAAGGAGCAGTGCTCGTGGTGGTGGTTGGAGTAGTAGTGACTTTGGTAGAAGTTGTTGCGCTCATCGTGGAAGTGGTAGTAGTAGTTTCTGTGGTAGGAGTAGGAGTGCTCGTGATAATGGCAGGAGTAGTAGTGTCTGTGCCAGAAGTAGTTGCACTCGTGATGGTGGTAGGAGTCCTAGTGTCTGTGGTAGAAGTAGCTCCGCTCGTGGGGGTGGTAGGAATAGTAATTTCTACTGTAGCAGTAGGAGCGCTCGTGGTGCTGTTAGAAGTTGCAGGGCCTGAGGTAGAAATAGGTGCTCTCCTGGTGGTTGTAGGAGTAGCAGGGTCTGTGTTAGAAGTAGTTTCGCTCATGGTGGTGGTAGGAGTAGCATGTTCTGTGTTAGAAGTAGGAGTGCTCGTTGTGCTGGTAGGAGTTGCACAGTCTGTGGTAGAAGTAGGAGTGTTCGTGGTGGTGGTAGGAGTAGTAGTGTCTGTGGTAGAAGTGGGAGTGCCTGTGGTGGTGGTGGGAGTAGTTGTGTCTGTGCTAGAAGGAGGAGCACTCATCTTGGTGGTAAGTGTAGTGGTGTCTGTGGTAGAATTAGTATTGCTTGTGGTGGTGCTAGGTGTTGCATGTTCTGTGGTAAAAGTAGGAGTGCTCATGGTGGTGGTAGGTAGTAGTTTCTTTGATAGAAGTAGGAGCGCTCGCTGTGTTGGTAGGAGTAGTAGAGTCTTTGGTAGAAGTAGGAGCGCTTGTGGTGGTGCTTGGAGTAGTAGTGTCAGTTGTAGAAGTAGGATCTCCCGCGATTGTGGTAGGAGTAGCAGGACCTGTGGTAGAAATAGGTGCTCTCGTGGTGGTGCGAGGAGTAGGAGGTTTTGTGAGAGAAGTAGGATCGCTTGTGGTGGTGGTGGTAGTAGTAGTTCCTGGGGTAGAAGTATGAGCTCTGGTTGTGGTGGTAGGTGTAGTACCTTCTATGGTATAAGTAGGAGCGCTCGTGGTGGTGGTAGGCGTAGTACTGTCTGTGGTATAAGTAGTTGCGCTCGTGGCTCTGGTAGGAGTAGTAGTGTCTGTGGAAGAAAAAGGAGCAATCGTGGTCATGGTAGTGGTAGTTTCTCTGGTAGAAGTAGTAGAGCTCGTGGTGGTGTTAGGAGTAGTACATTCTTTGTTCGAAGTAGGAGCGCTGGTGGTAGTGGTAGGAGTAGTACAGTCTGTGGTACAAGTAGGAGCGCTCGTTTTGCTGGTGGGAGTAGTAGTGACTGTGGTAGAAGTAGGAACACTCGTCTTGGTGGTAGGAGTTGTAGTGTCTGTAGTAGAAGTAGTTGCGCTCGTACTGGTGGTAGGATTAGTCGTTTCTGTGGTAGAAGCAGGAGCGCTCGTGGTGGTGTTAATAGTAGTTAATACTGTGGTCAAATAGGAAAGCTCGTGGTGGTGGTAGGAGTCACAGGGCCGATGGTAGAATTGGGTGCTCTCTTGTTGGAGGTAGGAATAGCAGATTATGTGGTAGAGGTAGGTGCACTCGTGGTGGTGGTAGGAGTAGCAGGTTTTGTGTTAGAAGTACGAGCGCTTGTCATAGTTGTGGCAGTAGTAGTTCCTGGGGTAGAAGTAGGGGCTCTATTTGTGGTGGTAGGAATAGTTTCTGTGGTAGAAGTAGGAGCCATCATGGGGGTGGTAGGAGTAGTAGTGTCTTTGGTAGAAGTAGTTGTCCTCATGGTGGTGGTAGGACTAGTAGGTTCTGTGGTAGAAGTAGGAGCACTCTTGTTGTTGGTAGGAGTAGTAGATTCTGTGGTAGAAGTAGGATCGACCGTGATGGAGGTAGGTGTAGCAGGGCCTGTGGTAGAAGTAGGTGCTCTCATGGTGGTGGTAGGAGTAGCAGGTTTTGTGTTAGAAGTAGGAGTGCTTGTCGTAGTTCTGGTAGTAGTAGTTCCTGGGGTAGAAGTAGGGGCTCTTTTTGTGGTGGTTGGTATAGTTTCTGTGGTAGAAGTAGGAGCCGCCATGGGGGTGGTAGGAGTAGTAGTGTCTTTGGTAGAAGTAGTTGTCCTCATGGTGGTGGTAGGACTAGTAATTTCTGTGGTAGAAGTAGGAGCACTCTTGTTGTTGGTAGGAGTAGTAGATTCTGTGGTAGAAGTAGGATCGACCGTGATGGAGGTAGGTGTAGCGGGGCCTGTGGTAGAAGTAGGTGCTCCCGTGGTGGTGGTAGGAGTAGCAGGATTTGTGGTAAAAGTAGTTGAACTCGTGGTGGTGATAGGAGTAGCAGGCTTTGTGGTAGAAGTAGTATCGCCTGTGGTGGTGGTAGGAGTTGCCTGCTCTGTGGTAGAAGTAGGAGTGCTCATGTTTGTGGTAGGGTAGTAGTTTCTTTGGTAGAAGTAGGAGCGCTTGTGGTGGTGATTGGAGTAGTAGTGACTCTGGTAGAAGTAGGAGCACTAGTGGTTGTGTAAGGAGTAGTATTGTCTGTGGTAGTAGTAGTTGTGCTCGTGTTGGAGGTAGGAGTAGTAGTTTCTGTGGTAGAAGTAGGAGTGCTCTTGTTGGTGCTAGGAGTAGCAGGTATTGTGTTAGAAGTAGGAGCGCCTGTCGTAGTTGTGGTAGTAGTAGTTAATGGGGTAGTAGTAGGGGCTCTCTTTGTGGTGGTAGGAATAGTTTCTGTGGTAGAAGTAGGAGCCGTCATGGCGGTGGTAGGAGTATTAGTGTCTTTGGTAGAAGTAGTTGTCCTCATGGTGGTGGTAGGACTAGTAGTTTCGGTGGTAGAAGTAGGAGCATTCTTGTTGTTGGTAGGAGGAGTAGATTCTGTGGTAGAAGTAGGATTGCCCGTGATGGAGGTAGGTGTAGCGTGGCCTGTTTTAGAAGTAGGTGCTCTCGTGGTGGTGGTAGGAGTAGCAGGTTTTTGGTAGTGGTAGGTGCACACGTGGTGGTGGTAGAAGTACTAGTTTCTGTGGTAGAAGTAGGAGCACTCCTGGTTCTAGAGGTAGGCGGGTCAGTGGTAGAAGTAGGTGCTCTCGTGGTGGTGGTAGTATTATTAGTGTCTGTGATAGAAGTAGTGGTGCTCGAAGTGGTAGTATGAGTAATAATGTTTTCGGTAGAAGTATGAGCGCTCGTGGGGTTGGAAGGAGTACTACTGTCTCTGGTACAAGTATGAGTGCTCGTGGTGGTGTTAGGTGTAGTATTCTCTGCGGTAGAAGTAGGAGTGCTCGTTGTGGTTGTAGGAGTAGTAGTTTCTGTGGTAGAAGTCACAATGCTCGCGGTGGTGGTGGGAGTAGCAGTCTCTGTGTTAAAAATAGGAACTCTCGTGGTGGTGGTAGGAGTGGCAGGTTTTGTGGTAAAAGTAGTTGCACTCGTGGTGGTGATAGGTGTAGCACGTTTTGTGTTAGAAGTAGTATCGCCTGGGGTGGTGGTAGGAGTTGCATGCTCTGTGGTAGAAATAGGAGTGCTCATGGTTGTGGTAGGGTAGTAGTTTCTTTGGTAGAAGTAGGAGCACTTGTGGTGGTGCTTGGAGTAGTAGTGACTGTGGTAGAAGTACGTTCGCTAGTGGTGGGGTTAGGAGTAGTATTGTCTGTGGTAGTGGTAGTGGTGCTCGTGTTGGAGGTAGGAGTAGTAATTTCTGCGGTAGAATTAGGAGTGCCCTTGTTGGTGGTAGGATTAGTAGTATCTGTGGTAGAAGCAGGAGCGCTTGTGGTGGTGTTAGTGGTAGTTAATTCTGTGGTAGAAATAGGAAAGCTCGTGGTGTTGGTAGGAGTAACAGGGCCTATGGTAGAATTAGGTGCTCTCTTGTTGGAGGTAGGAGTAGCAGATTTTGTGGTAGAGGTAGGTGCACTCGTGGTGGTGGTAGGAGTACTAGTTTCTGTGGTAGAAGTAGGAGCGCTCATGGTGATGGTAGGAGGAGGCGGGTCAGTGGTAGAAGTAGGTGCTCTCGTGGTGGTGGTAGTATTATTAGTGTCTGTGATAGAAGTAGTGGTGCTTGAAGTGGTAGTAAGAGTAATAATGTTTTTGGTAGAAGTATGAGCGCTCCTGGGTGTGGCTGGAGTAGTAGTGTCTCTGGTAGAAGTATGAGCGCTCGTGGTGGTGATAGGAGTAGTATTCTCTGCGGTAGAGTTAGGAGTGCTCGTTGTGGTGGTAGGAGAAGTAGTTTCTGTGGTAGAAGTCACAATGCTCGCGGTGGTGGTGGGAGTAGCAGGGTCTGTGTTACAAATAGGTGCTCTCGTGGTGGTGGTAGGTGTAGTAGAGTCTGTGGTAAAAGCAGTGGTTCTCGTGGTGGTGGTAGGAGTAGTAATGTCTTTCGTAGTTATATGAGTGCTCGTGCTCGTGGCAGGAGTAGTAGTTTCTGTGGTAGAAGTAGTTGCACTCGTGGTGGTGGTAGGAGTAGCAGTTTCTGCCTTAGAAGTAGGAGCAGTCGTGGTGGTGGAAGTTGTTGCATGGTCTGTGGTAGAAGTAGGGGAGCTCATAGTGGTGATAAGAGAGGTAGTGTCTGTGGTAGGATTAGGAGCGATCATAGTGGTGGTAGGAGCAGCAGGACAGGTGGTAGAAGTACGTGCTCTCGTGGTTGTGGTAGGACTAGCAGGGTCTGTGGTAGAAGTAGTTGCAATCATGGTGGTATTAGGAGTAGAAGATTCTGTGGAAGAAGTAGGAGCACACATGGTGGTAGTAGGAGTAGTAGTGTCTCTGGTCAAAGTAGTGGCGCTCATGGTGATGGTAGGAGTAGCTGTGTCTGTGGTCGAAGAAGGAGCGCTCGTGGTGTTGGTAGGAGTTGTAGTGTCTGTGGTAGAATTAGGATCGCTCGTGGTGGTGGTAGGAGTAGTAGTTTATGTGGTAGAAGTACTTGCGCTCGTGGTGGAGGTAGGAGTAATGTTGTCTGTGGTATAATTGGGCGTGCTAGTGTTGGTGGTAGGTGTTGCACGGTCTGTGGTAGAAGTAGCAGTGCTCGTGGTGGTGGTAGGAGTAGTATTGACTTTGGTAGAAGTTGTTGCGCTCATCGTGGAAGTAGTAGTAGTAGTTTCTGTGGTAGGAGTAGGAGTGCTCGTGATAATGGCAGGAGTAGTAGTGTCTGTGCCAGAAGTAGTTGCACTCGTGATGGTTGTAGGAGTCCTAGTGTCTGTGGTAGAAGTAGCTCTGCTCGTGGGGGTGGTAGGAATAGTAATTTCTACTGTAGCAGTAGGAGCGCTCGTGGTGCTGTTAGAAGTTGCAGGGCCTGAGGTAGAAATAGGTGCTCTCCTGGTGGTTGTAGGAGTAGCAGGGTCTGTGTTAGAAGTAGTTTCGCTCATGGTGGTGGTAGGAGTAGCATGTTCTGTGTTAGAAGTAGGAGTGCTCGTTGTGCTGGTAGGAGTTGCACAGTCTGTGGTAGAAGTAGGAGTGCCTGTGGTGGTGGTGGGAGTAGTTGTGTCTGTGCTAGAAGGAGGAGCACTCATCTTGGTGGTAAGTGTAGTGGTGTCTGTGGTAGAATTAGTATTGCTTGTGGTGGTGCTAGGTGTTGCATGTTCTGTGGTAAAAGTAGGAGCGCTCATGGTGGTGGTAGGTAGTAGTTTCTTTGATAGAAGTAGGAGCGCTCGCTGTGTTGGTAGGAGTAGTAGAGTCTTTGGTAGAAGTAGGAGCGCTTGTGGTGGTGCTTGGAGTAGTAGTGTCAGTTGTAGAAGTAGGATCTCCCGCGATTGTGGTAGGAGTAGCAGGACCTGGGGTAGAAATAGGTGCTCTCGTGCTGGTGCGAGGAGTAGGAGGTTTTGTGAGAGAAGTAGGAGCGCTTGTGGTGGTGGTGGTAGTAGTAGTTCCTGGGGTAGAAGTATGAGCTCTGGTTGTGGTGGTAGGTGTAGTACCTTCTATGGTATAAGTAGGAGCGCTCGTGGTGGTGGTAGGTGTAGTACTGTCTGTGGTATAAGTAGTTGCGCTCGTGGCTCTGGTAGGAGTAGTAGTGTCTGTGGAAGAAGTAGGAGCAATCGTGGTCATGGTAGTGGTAGTTCTCTGGTAGAAGTAGTAGAGCTCGTGGTGGTGTTAGGAGTAGTACATTCTTTGTTCGAAGTAGGAGCGCTGGTGGTAGTGGTAGGAGTAGTACAGTCTGTGGTAGAAGTAGGAGCGCTCGTGTTGCTGGTGGGAGTAGTAGTGACTGTGGTAGAAGTAGGAACACTCGTCTTGGTGGTAGGAGTTGTAGTGTCTGTAGTAGAAGTAGTTGCGCTCGTACTGGTGGTAAGGTTAGTCGTTTCTTTGTTAGAAGCAGGAGCGCTCGTGGTGGTGTTAATAGTAGTTAATACTGTGGTCAAATAGGAAAGCTCGTGGTGGTGGTAGGAGTCACAGGGCCGATGGTAGAATTGGGTGCTCTCTTGTTGGAGGTAGGAATAGCAGATTATGTGGTAGAGGTAGGTGCACTCGTGGTGGTGGTAGGAGCAGCAGGTTTTGTGTTAGAAGTACGAGCGCTTGTCATAGTTGTGGCAGTAGTAGTTCCTGGGGTAGAAGTAGGGGCTCTCTTTGTGGTGGTAGGAATAGTTTCTGTGGTAGAAGTAGGAGCCATCATGGGGGTGGTAGGAGTAGTAGTGTCTTTGGTAGAAGTAGTTGTCCTCATGGTGGTGGTAGGACTAGTAGGTTCTGTGGTAGAAGTAGGAGCACTCTTGTTGTTGGTAGGAGTAGTAGATTCTGTGGTAGAAGTAGGATCGACCGTGATGGAGGTAGGTGTAGCAGGGCCTGTGGTAGAAGTAGGTGCTCTCGTGGTGGTGGTAGGAGTAGCAGGTTTTGTGTTAGAAGTAGGAGTGCTTGTCGTAGTTCTGGTAGTAGTAGTTCCTGGGGTAGAAGTAGGGGCTCTTTTTGTGGTGGTAGGAATAGTTTCTGTGGTAGAAGTAGGAGCCACCATGGGGGTGGTAGGAGTAGTAGTGTCTTTGGTAGAAGTAGTTGTCCTCATGGTGGTGGTAGGACTAGTAATTTATGTGGTAGAAGTAGGAGCACTCTTGTTGTTGGTAGGAGTAGTAGATTCTGTGGTAGAAGTAGGATCGACCGTGATGGAGGTAGGTGTAGCGGGGCCTGTGGTAGAAGTAGGTGCTCCCGTGGTGGTGGTAGGAGTAGCAGGATTTGTGGTAAAAGTAGTTGAACTCGTGGTGGTGATAGGAGTAGCAGGCTTTGTGGTAGAAGTAGTATCGCCTGTGGTGGTGGTAGGAGTTGCCTGCTCTGTGGTAGAAGTAGGAGTGCTCATGTTTGTGGTAGGGTAGTAGTTTCTTTGGTAGAAGTAGGAGCGCTTGTGGTGGTGATTGGAGTAGTAGTGACTCTGGTAGAAGTAGGAGCACTAGTGGTTGTGTAAGGAGTAGTATTGTCTGTGGTAGTAGTAGTTGTGCTCGTGTTGGAGGTAGGAGTAGTAGTTTCTGTGGTAGAAGTAGGAGTGCTCTTGTTGGTGGTAGGAGTAGCAGGTATTGTGTTAGAAGTAGGAGCGCCTGTCGTAGTTGTGGTAGTAGTAGTTAATGGGGTAGTAGTAGGGGCTCTCTTTGTGGTGGTAGGAATAGTTTCTGTGGTAGAAGTAGGAGCCGTCATGGCGGTGGTAGGAGTATTAGTGTCTTTGGTAGAAGTAGTTGTCCTCATGGTGGTGGTAGGACTAGTGGTTTCGGTGGTAGAAGTAGGAGCATTCTTGTTGTTGGTAGGAGGAGTAGATTCTGTGGTAGAAGTAGGATTGCCCGTGATGGAGGTAGGTGTAGCGTGGCCTGTTTTAGAAGTAGGTGCTCTCGTGGTGGTGGTAGGAGTAGCAGGTTTTTGGTAGTGGTAGGTGCACACGTGGTGGTGGTAGAAGTACTAGTTTCTGTGGTAGAAGTAGGAGCACTCGTGGTGGTAGAAGTAGGCGGGTCAGTGGTAGAAGTAGGTGCTCTCGTGGTGGTGGTAGTATTATTAGTGTCTGTGATAGAAGTAGTGGTGCTCGAAGTGGTAGTATGAGTAATAATGTTTTCGGTAGAAGTATGAGCGCTCGTGGGGTTGGCAGGAGTAGTAGTGTCTCTGGTACAAGTATGAGCGCTCGTGGTGGTGTTAGGTGTAGTATACTCTGCGGTAGAAGTAGGAGTGCTCGTTGTGGTTGTAGGAGTAGTAGATTCTGTGGTAGAAGTCACAATGCTCGCAGTGGTGGTGGGAGTAGCAGTCTCTGTGTTAAAAATAGGAACTCTCGTGGTGGTGGTAGGAGTGGCAGGTTTTGTGGTAAAAGTAGTTGCACTCGTGGTGGTGATAGGTGTAGCACGTTTTGTGTTAGAAGTAGTATCGCCTGGGGTGGTGGTAGGAGTTGCATGCTCTGTGGTAGAAATAGGAGTGCTCATGGTTGTGGTAGGGTAGTAGTTTCTTCGGTAGAAGTAGGAGCACTTGTGGTGGTGCTTGGAGTAGTAGTGACTGTGGTAGAAGTACGTTCGCTAGTGGTGGGGTTAGGAGTAGTATTGTCTGTGGTAGTGGTAGTGGTGCTCGTGTTGGAGGTAGGAGTAGTAATTTCTGCGGTAGAATTAGGAGTGCCCTTGTTGGTGGTAGGATTAGTAGTATCTGTGGTAGAAGCAGGAGCGCTTGTGGTGGTGTTAGTGGTAGTTAATTCTGTGGTAGAAATAGGAAAGCTCGTGGTGTTGGTAGGAGTAACAGGGCCTATGGTAGAATTAGGTGCTCTCTTGTTGGAGGTAGGAGTAGCAGATTTTGTGGTAGAGGTAGGTGCACTCGTGGTGGTGGTAGGAGTACTAGTTTCTGTGGTAGAAGTAGGAGCGCTCATGGTGATGGTAGGAGGAGGCGGGTCAGTGGTAGAAGTAGGTGCTCTCGTGGTGGTGGTAGTATTATTAGTGTCTGTGATAGAAGTAGTGGTGCTTGAAGTGGTAGTAAGAGTAATAATGTTTTTGGTAGAAGTATGAGCGCTCCTGGGGGTGGCTGGAGTAGTAGTGTCTCTGGTAGAAGTATGAGCGCTCGTGGTGGTGATAGGAGTAGTATTCTCTGCGGTAGAGTTAGGAGTGCTCGTTGTGGTGGTAGGAGAAGTAGTTTCTGTGGTAGAAGTCACAATGCTCGCGGTGGTGGTGGGAGTAGCAGGGTCTGTGTTACAAATAGGTGCTCTCGTGGTGGTGGTAGGTGTAGTAGAGTCTGTGGTAAAAGCAGTGGTTCTCGTGGTGGTGGTAGGAGTAGTAATGTCTTTTGTAGTTGTATGAGTGCTCGTGCTCGTGGCAGGAGTAGTAGTTTCTGTGGTAGAGGTAGTTGCACTCGTGGTGGTGGTAGGAGTAGCAGTTTCTGCCTTAGAAGTAGGAGCAGTCGTGGTGGTGGAAGTTGTTGCATGGTCTGTGGTAGAAGTAGGGGAGCTCATAGTTGTGATAAGAGAGGTAGTGTCTGTGGTAGGATTAGGAGCGATCATAGTGGTGGTAGGAGCAGCAGGACAGGTGGTAGAAGTACGTGCTCTCGTGGTTGTGGTAGGACTAGCAGGGTCTGTGGTAGAAGTAGTTGCAATCATGGTGGTATTAGGAGTAGAAGATTCTGTGGAAGAAGTAGGAGCACACATGGTGGTAGTAGGAGTAGTAGTGTCTCTGGTCAAAGTAGTGGCGCTCGTGGTGATGGTAGGAGTAGCTGTGTCTGTGGTCGAAGTAGGAGCGCTCGTGGTGTTGGTAGGAGTTGTAGTGTCTGTGGTAGAATTAGGATCGCTCGTGGTGGTGGTAGGAGTAGTAGTTTATGTGGTAGAAGTACTTGCGCTCGTGGTGGAGGTAGGAGTAATGTTGTCTGTGGTATAAGTGGGCGTGCTAGTGTTGGTGGTAGGTGTTGCACGGTCTGTGGTAGAAGGAGCAGTGCTCGTGGTGGTGGTAGGAGTAGTAGTGACTTTGGTTGAAGTTGTTGCGCTCATCGTGGAAGTGGTAGTAGTAGTTTGTGTGGTAGGAGTTGGAGTGCTCGTGATAATGGCAGGAGTAGTAGTGTCTGTGCCAGAAGTAGTTGCACTCGTGATGGTGGTAGGTGTCCTAGTGTCTGTGGTAGAAGTAGCTCCGCTCGTGGGGGTGGTAGGAATAGTAATTTCTACTGTAGCAGTAGGAGCGCTCGTGGTGCTGTTAGAAGTTGCAGGGCCTGAGGTAGAAATAGGTGCTCTCCTGGTGGTTGTAGGAGTAGCAGGGTCTGTGTTAGAAGTAGTTTCGCTCATGGTGGTGGTAGGAGTAGCATGTTCTGTGTTAGAAGTAGGAGTGCTCGTTGTGCTGGTAGGAGTTGCACAGTCTGTGGTAGAAGTAGGAGTGTTCGTGGTGGTGGTAGGAGTAGTAGTGTCTGTGGTAGAAGTGGGAGTGCCTGTGGTGGTGGTGGGAGTAGTTGTGTCTGTGCTAGAAGGAGGAGCGCTCATCTTGGTGGTAAGTGTAGTGGTGTCTGTGGTAGAATTAGTATTGCTTGTGGTGGTGCTAAGTGTTGCATGTTCTGTGGTAAAAGTAGGAGTGCTCATGGTGGTGGTAGGTAGTAGTTTCTTTGATAGAAGTAGGAGCGCTCGCTGTGTTGGTAGGAGTAGTAGAGTCTTTGGTAGAAGTAGGAGCGCTTGTGGTGGTGCTTGGAGTAGTAGTGTCAGTTGTAGAAGTAGGATCTCCCGCGATTGTGGTAGGAGTAGCAGGACCTGTGGTAGAAATAGGTGCTCTCGTGGTGGTGCGAGGAGTAGGAGGTTTTGTGAGAGAAGTAGGAGCGCTTGTGGTGGTGGTGGTAGTAGTAGTTCCTGGGGTAGAAGTATGAGCTCTGGTTGTGGTGGTAGGTGTAGTACCTTCTATGGTATAAGTAGGAGCGCTCGTGGTGGTGGTAGGTGTAGTACTGTCTGTGGTATAAGTAGTTGCGCTCGTGGCTCTGGTAGGAGTAGTAGTGTCTGTGGAAGAAGTAGGAGCAATCGTGGTCATGGTAGTGGTAGTTCTCTGGTAGAAGTAGTAGAGCTCGTGGTGGTGTTAGGAGTAGTACATTCTTTGTTCGAAGTAGGAGCGCTGGTGGTAGTGGTAGGAGTAGTACAGTCTGTGGTAGAAGTAGGAGCGCTCGTGTTGCTGGTGGGAGTAGTAGTGACTGTGGTAGAAGTAGGAACACTCGTCTTGGTGGTAGGAGTTGTAGTGTCTGTAGTAGAAGTAGTTGCGCTCGTACTGGTGGTAAGGTTAGTCGTTTCTTTGTTAGAAGCAGGAGCGCTCGTGGTGGTGTTAATAGTAGTTAATACTGTGGTCAAATAGGAAAGCTCGTGGTGGTGGTAGGAGTCACAGGGCCGATGGTAGAATTGGGTGCTCTCTTGTTGGAGGTAGGAATAGCAGATTATGTGGTAGAGGTAGGTGCACTCGTGGTGGTGGTAGGAGTAGCAGGTTTTGTGTTAGAAGTACGAGCGCTTGTCATAGTTGTGGCAGTAGTAGTTCCTGGGGTAGAAGTAGGGGCTCTCTTTGTGGTGGTAGGAATAGTTTCTGTGGTAGAAGTAGGAGCCATCATGGGGGTGGTAGGAGTAGTAGTGTCTTTGGTAGAAGTAGTTGTCCTCATGGTGGTGGTAGGACTAGTAGGTTCTGTGGTAGAAGTAGGAGCACTCTTGTTGTTGGTAGGAGTAGTAGATTCTGTGGTAGAAGTAGGATCGACCGTGATGGAGGTAGGTGTAGCAGGGCCTGTGGTAGAAGTAGGTGCTCTCGTGGTGGTGGTAGGAGTAGCAGGTTTTTTGTTAGAAGTAAGAGTGCTTGTCGTAGTTCTGGTAGTAGTAGTTCCTGGGGTAGAAGTAGGGGCTCTTTTTGTGGTGGTAGGAATAGTTTCTGTGGTAGAAGTAGGAGCCACCATGGGGGTGGTAGGAGTAGTAGTGTCTTTGGTAGAAGTAGTTGTCCTCATGGTGGTGGTAGGACTAGTAATTTCTGTGGTAGAAGTAGGAGCACTCTTGTTGTTGGTAGGAGTAGTAGATTCTGTGGTAGAAGTAGGATCGACCGTGATGGAGGTAGGTGTAGCGGGGCCTGTGGTAGAAGTAGGTGCTCCCGTGGTGGTGGTAGGAGTAGCAGGATTTGTGGTAAAAGTAGTTGAACTCGTGGTGGTGATAGGAGTAGCAGGCTTTGTGGTAGAAGTAGTATCGCCTGTGGTGGTGGTAGGAGTTGCCTGCTCTGTGGTAGAAGTAGGAGTGCTCATGTTTGTGGTAGGGTAGTAGTTTCTTTGGTAGAAGTAGGAGCGCTTGTGGTGGTGATTGGAGTAGTAGTGACTCTGGTAGAAGTAGGAGCACTAGTGGTTGTGTAAGGAGTAGTATTGTCTGTGGTAGTAGTAGTTGTGCTCGTGTTGGAGGTAGGAGTAGTAGTTTCTGTGGTAGAAGTAGGAGTGCTCTTGTTGGTGGTAGGAGTAGCAGGTATTGTGTTAGAAGTAGGAGCGCCTGTCGTAGTTGTGGTAGTAGTAGTTAATGGGGTAGTAGTAGGGGCTCTCTTTGTGGTGGTAGGAATAGTTTCTGTGGTAGAAGTAGGAGCCGTCATGGCGGTGGTAGGAGTATTAGTGTCTTTGGTAGAAGTAGTTGTCCTCATGGTGGTGGTAGGACTAGTAGTTTCGGTGGTAGAAGTAGGAGCATTCTTGTTGTTGGTAGGAGGAGTAGATTCTGTGGTAGAAGTAGGATTGCCCGTGATGGAGGTAGGTGTAGCGTGGCCTGTTTTAGAAGTAGGTGCTCTCGTGGTGGTGGTAGGAGTAGCAGGTTTTTGGTAGTGGTAGGTGCACACGTGGTGGTGGTAGAAGTACTAGTTTCTGTGGTAGAAGTAGGAGCACTCGTGGTGGTAGAAGTAGGCGGGTCAGTGGTAGAAGTAGGTGCTCTCGTGGTGGTGGTAGTATTATTAGTGTCTGTGATAGAAGTAGTGGTGCTCGAAGTGGTAGTATGAGTAATAATGTTTTCGGTAGAAGTATGAGCGCTCGTGGGGTTGGCAGGAGTAGTAGTGTCTCTGGTACAAGTATGAGCGCTCGTGGTGGTGTTAGGTGTAGTATACTCTGCGGTAGAAGTAGGAGTGCTCGTTGTGGTTGTAGGAGTAGTAGTTTCTGTGGTAGAAGTCACAATGCTCGCAGTGGTGGTGGGAGTAGCAGTCTCTGTGTTAAAAATAGGAACTCTCGTGGTGGTGGTAGGAGTGGCAGGTTTTGTGGTAAAAGTAGTTGCACTCGTGGTGGTGATAGGTGTAGCACGTTTTGTGTTAGAAGTAGTATCGCCTGGGGTGGTGGTAGGAGTTGCATGCTCTGTGGTAGAAATAGGAGTGCTCATGGTTGTGGTAGGGTAGTAGTTTCTTTGGTAGAAGTAGGAGCACTTGTGGTGGTGCTTGGAGTAGTAGTGACTGTGGTAGAAGTACGTTCGCTAGTGGTGGGGTTAGGAGTAGTATTGTCTGTGGTAGTGGTAGTGGTGCTCGTGTTGGAGGTAGGAGTAGTAATTTCTGCGGTAGAATTAGGAGTGCCCTTGTTGGTGGTAGGATTAGTAGTATCTGTGGTAGAAGCAGGAGCGCTTGTGGTGGTGTTAGTGGTAGTTAATTCTGTGGTAGAAATAGGAAAGCTCGTGGTGTTGGTAGGAGTAACAGGGCCTATGGTAGAATTAGGTGCTCTCTTGTTGGAGGTAGGAGTAGCAGATTTTGTGGTAGAGGTAGGTGCACTCGTGGTGGTGGTAGGAGTACTAGTTTCTGTGGTAGAAGTAGGAGCGCTCATGGTGATGGTAGGAGGAGGCGGGTCAGTGGTAGAAGTAGGTGCTCTCGTGGTGGTGGTAGTATTATTAGTGTCTGTGATAGAAGTAGTGGTGCTTGAAGTGGTAGTAAGAGTAATAATGTTTTTGGTAGAAGTATGAGCGCTCCTGGGGGTGGCTGGAGTAGTAGTGTCTCTGGTAGAAGTATGAGCGCTCGTGGTGGTGATAGGAGTAGTATTCTCTGCGGTAGAGTTAGGAGTGCTCGTTGTGGTGGTAGGAGAAGTAGTTTCTGTGGTAGAAGTCACAATGCTCGCGGTGGTGGTGGGAGTAGCAGGGTCTGTGTTACAAATAGGTGCTCTCGTGGTGGTGGTAGGTGTAGTAGAGTCTGTGGTAAAAGCAGTGGTTCTCGTGGTGGTGGTAGGAGTAGTAATGTCTTTTGTAGTTGTATGAGTGCTCGTGCTCGTGGCAGGAGTAGTAGTTTCTGTGGTAGAGGTAGTTGCACTCGTGGTGGTGGTAGGAGTAGCAGTTTCTGCCTTAGAAGTAGGAGCAGTCGTGGTGGTGGAAGTTGTTGCATGGTCTGTGGTAGAAGTAGGGGAGCTCATAGTTGTGATAAGAGAGGTAGTGTCTGTGGTAGGATTAGGAGCGATCATAGTGGTGGTAGGAGCAGCAGGACAGGTGGTAGAAGTACGTGCTCTCGTGGTTGTGGTAGGACTAGCAGGGTCTGTGGTAGAAGTAGTTGCAATCATGGTGGTATTAGGAGTAGAAGATTCTGTGGAAGAAGTAGGAGCACACATGGTGGTAGTAGGAGTAGTAGTGTCTCTGGTCAAAGTAGTGGCGCTCGTGGTGATGGTAGGAGTAGCTGTGTCTGTGGTCGAAGTAGGAGCGCTCGTGGTGTTGGTAGGAGTTGTAGTGTCTGTGGTAGAATTAGGATCGCTCGTGGTGGTGGTAGGAGTAGTAGTTTATGTGGTAGAAGTACTTGCGCTCGTGGTGGAGGTAGGAGTAATGTTGTCTGTGGTATAAGTGGGCGTGCTAGTGTTGGTGGTAGGTGTTGCACGGTCTGTGGTAGAAGGAGCAGTGCTCGTGGTGGTGGTAGGAGTAGTAGTGACTTTGGTTGAAGTTGTTGCGCTCATCGTGGAAGTGGTAGTAGTAGTTTGTGTGGTAGGAGTTGGAGTGCTCGTGATAATGGCAGGAGTAGTAGTGTCTGTGCCAGAAGTAGTTGCACTCGTGATGGTGGTAGGTGTCCTAGTGTCTGTGGTAGAAGTAGCTCCGCTCGTGGGGGTGGTAGGAATAGTAATTTCTACTGTAGCAGTAGGAGCGCTCGTGGTGCTGTTAGAAGTTGCAGGGCCTGAGGTAGAAATAGGTGCTCTCCTGGTGGTTGTAGGAGTAGCAGGGTCTGTGTTAGAAGTAGTTTCGCTCATGGTGGTGGTAGGAGTAGCATGTTCTGTGTTAGAAGTAGGAGTGCTCGTTGTGCTGGTAGGAGTTGCACAGTCTGTGGTAGAAGTAGGAGTGTTCGTGGTGGTGGTAGGAGTAGTAGTGTCTGTGGTAGAAGTGGGAGTGCCTGTGGTGGTGGTGGGAGTAGTTGTGTCTGTGCTAGAAGGAGGAGCGCTCATCTTGGTGGTAAGTGTAGTGGTGTCTGTGGTAGAATTAGTATTGCTTGTGGTGGTGCTAGGTGTTGCATGTTCTGTGGTAAAAGTAGGAGTGCTCATGGTGGTGGTAGGTAGTAGTTTCTTTGATAGAAGTAGGAGCGCTCGCTGTGTTGGTAGGAGTAGTAGAGTCTTTGGTAGAAGTAGGAGCGCTTGTGGTGGTGCTTGGAGTAGTAGTGTCAGTTGTAGAAGTAGGATCTCCCGCGATTGTGGTAGGAGTAGCAGGACCTGTGGTAGAAATAGGTGCTCTCGTGGTGGTGCGAGGAGTAGGAGGTTTTGTGAGAGAAGTAGGATCGCTTGTGGTGGTGGTGGTAGTAGTAGTTCCTGGGGTAGAAGTATGAGCTCTGGTTGTGGTGGTAGGTGTAGTACCTTCTATGGTATAAGTAGGAGCGCTCGTGGTGGTGGTAGGCGTAGTACTGTCTGTGGTATAAGTAGTTGCGCTCGTGGCTCTGGTAGGAGTAGTAGTGTCTGTGGAAGAAAAAGGAGCAATCGTGGTCATGGTAGTGGTAGTTTCTCTGGTAGAAGTAGTAGAGCTCGTGGTGGTGTTAGGAGTAGTACATTCTTTGTTCGAAGTAGGAGCGCTGGTGGTAGTGGTAGGAGTAGTACAGTCTGTGGTAGAAGTAGGAGCGCTCGTGTTGCTGGTGGGAGTAGTAGTGACTGTGGTAGAAGTAGGAACACTCGTCTTGGTGGTAGGAGTTGTAGTGTCTGTAGTAGAAGTAGTTGCGCTCGTACTGGTGGTAGGATTAGTCGTTTCTGTGGTAGAAGCAGGAGCGCTCGTGGTGGTGTTAATAGTAGTTAATACTGTGGTCAAATAGGAAAGCTCGTGGTGGTGGTAGGAGTCACAGGGCCGATGGTAGAATTGGGTGCTCTCTTGTTGGAGGTAGGAATAGCAGATTATGTGGTAGAGGTAGGTGCACTCGTGGTGGTGGTAGGAGTAGCAGGTTTTGTGTTAGAAGTACGAGCGCTTGTCATAGTTGTGGCAGTAGTAGTTCCTGGGGTAGAAGTAGGGGCTCTATTTGTGGTGGTAGGAATAGTTTCTGTGGTAGAAGTAGGAGCCATCATGGGGGTGGTAGGAGTAGTAGTGTCTTTGGTAGAAGTAGTTGTCCTCATGGTGGTGGTAGGACTAGTAGGTTCTGTGGTAGAAGTAGGAGCACTCTTGTTGTTGGTAGGAGTAGTAGATTCTGTGGTAGAAGTAGGATCGACCGTGATGGAGGTAGGTGTAGCAGGGCCTGTGGTAGAAGTAGGTGCTCTCATGGTGGTGGTAGGAGTAGCAGGTTTTGTGTTAGAAGTAGGAGTGCTTGTCGTAGTTCTGGTAGTAGTAGTTCCTGGGGTAGAAGTAGGGGCTCTTTTTGTGGTGGTAGGTATAGTTTCTGTGGTAGAAGTAGGAGCCGCCATGGGGGTGGTAGGAGTAGTAGTGTCTTTGGTAGAAGTAGTTGTCCTCATGGTGGTGGTAGGACTAGTAATTTCTGTGGTAGAAGTAGGAGCACTCTTGTTGTTGGTAGGAGTAGTAGATTCTGTGGTAGAAGTAGGATCGACCGTGATGGAGGTAGGTGTAGCGGGGCCTGTGGTAGAAGTAGGTGCTCCCGTGGTGGTGGTAGGAGTAGCAGGATTTGTGGTAAAAGTAGTTGAACTCGTGGTGGTGATAGGAGTAGCAGGCTTTGTGGTAGAAGTAGTATCGCCTGTGGTGGTGGTAGGAGTTGCCTGCTCTGTGGTAGAAGTAGGAGTGCTCATGTTTGTGGTAGGGTAGTAGTTTCTTTGGTAGAAGTAGGAGCGCTTGTGGTGGTGATTGGAGTAGTAGTGACTCTGGTAGAAGTAGGAGCACTAGTGGTTGTGTAAGGAGTAGTATTGTCTGTGGTAGTAGTAGTTGTGCTCGTGTTGGAGGTAGGAGTAGTAGTTTCTGTGGTAGAAGTAGGAGTTCTCTTGTTGGTGCTAGGAGTAGCAGGTATTGTGTTAGAAGTAGGAGCGCCTGTCGTAGTTGTGGTAGTAGTAGTTAATGGGGTAGTAGTAGGGGCTCTCTTTGTGGTGGTAGGAATAGTTTCTGTGGTAGAAGTAGGAGCCGTCATGGCGGTGGTAGGAGTATTAGTGTCTTTGGTAGAAGTAGTTGTCCTCATGGTGGTGGAAGGACTAGTAGTTTCGGTGGTAGAAGTAGGAGCATTCTTGTTGTTGGTAGGAGGAGTAGATTCTGTGGTAGAAGTAGGATTGCCCGTGATGGAGGTAGGTGTAGCGTGGCCTGTTTTAGAAGTAGGTGCTCTCGTGGTGGTGGTAGGAGTAGCAGGTTTTTGGTAGTGGTAGGTGCACACGTGGTGGTGGTAGAAGTACTAGTTTCTGTGGTAGAAGTAGGAGCACTCCTGGTTCTAGAGGTAGGCGGGTCAGTGGTAGAAGTAGGTGCTCTCGTGGTGGTGGTAGTATTATTAGTGTCTGTGATAGAAGTAGTGGTGCTCGAAGTGGTAGTATGAGTAATAATGTTTTCGGTAGAAGTATGAGCGCTCGTGGGGTTGGAAGGAGTAGTACTGTCTCTGGTACAAGTATGAGTGCTCGTGGTGGTGTTAGGTGTAGTATTCTCTGCGGTAGAAGTAGGAGTGCTCGTTGTGGTTGTAGGAGTAGTAGTTTCTGTGGTAGAAGTCACAATGCTCGCGGTGGTGGTGGGAGTAGCAGTCTCTGTGTTAAAAATAGGAACTCTCGTGGTGGTGGTAGGAGTGGCAGGTTTTGTGGTAAAAGTAGTTGCACTCGTGGTGGTGATAGGTGTAGCACGTTTTGTGTTAGAAGTAGTATCGCCTGGGGTGGTGGTAGGAGTTGCATGCTCTGTGGTAGAAATAGGAGTGCTCATGGTTGTGGTAGGGTAGTAGTTTCTTTGGTAGAAGTAGGAGCACTTGTGGTGGTGCTTGGAGTAGTAGTGACTGTGGTAGAAGTACGTTCGCTAGTGGTGGGGTTAGGAGTAGTATTGTCTGTGGTAGTGGTAGTGGTGCTCGTGTTGGAGGTAGGAGTAGTAATTTCTGCGGTAGAATTAGGAGTGCCCTTGTTGGTGGTAGGATTAGTAGTATCTGTGGTAGAAGCAGGAGCGCTTGTGGTGGTGTTAGTGGTAGTTAATTCTGTGGTAGAAATAGGAAAGCTCGTGGTGTTGGTAGGAGTAACAGGGCCTATGGTAGAATTAGGTGCTCTCTTGTTGGAGGTAGGAGTAGCAGATTTTGTGGTAGAGGTAGGTGCACTCGTGGTGGTGGTAGGAGTACTAGTTTCTGTGGTAGAAGTAGGAGCGCTCATGGTGATGGTAGGAGGAGGCGGGTCAGTGGTAGAAGTAGGTGCTCTCGTGGTGGTGGTAGTATTATTAGTGTCTGTGATAGAAGTAGTGGTGCTTGAAGTGGTAGTAAGAGTAATAATGTTTTTGGTAGAAGTATGAGCGCTCCTGGGTGTGGCTGGAGTAGTAGTGTCTCTGGTAGAAGTATGAGCGCTCGTGGTGGTGATAGGAGTAGTATTCTCTGCGGTAGAGTTAGGAGTGCTCGTTGTGGTGGTAGGAGAAGTAGTTTCTGTGGTAGAAGTCACAATGCTCGCGGTGGTGGTGGGAGTAGCAGGGTCTGTGTTACAAATAGGTGCTCTCGTGGTGGTGGTAGGTGTAGTAGAGTCTGTGGTAAAAGCAGTGGTTCTCGTGGTGGTGGTAGGAGTAGTAATGTCTTTCGTAGTTATATGAGTGCTCGTGCTCGTGGCAGGAGTAGTAGTTTCTGTGGTAGAAGTAGTTGCACTCGTGGTGGTGGTAGGAGTAGCAGTTTCTGCCTTAGAAGTAGGAGCAGTCGTGGTGGTGGAAGTTGTTGCATGGTCTGTGGTAGAAGTAGGGGAGCTCATAGTGGTGATAAGAGAGGTAGTGTCTGTGGTAGGATTAGGAGCGATCATAGTGGTGGTAGGAGCAGCAGGACAGGTGGTAGAAGTACGTGCTCTCGTGGTTGTGGTAGGACTAGCAGGGTCTGTGGTAGAAGTAGTTGCAATCATGGTGGTATTAGGAGTAGAAGATTCTGTGGAAGAAGTAGGAGCACACATGGTGGTAGTAGGAGTAGTAGTGTCTCTGGTCAAAGTAGTGGCGCTCATGGTGATGGTAGGAGTAGCTGTGTCTGTGGTCGAAGAAGGAGCGCTCGTGGTGTTGGTAGGAGTTGTAGTGTCTGTGGTAGAATTAGGATCGCTCGTGGTGGTGGTAGGAGTAGTAGTTTATGTGGTAGAAGTACTTGCGCTCGTGGTGGAGGTAGGAGTAATGTTGTCTGTGGTATAAGTGGGCGTGCTAGTGTTGGTGGTAGGTGTTGCACGGTCTGTGGTAGAAGGAGCAGTGCTCGTGGTGGTGGTAGGAGTAGTAGTGACTTTGGTAGAAGTTGTTGCGCTCATCGTGGAAGTGGTAGTAGTAGTTTGTGTGGTAGGAGTAGGAGTGCTCGTGATAATGGCAGGAGTAGTAGTGTCTGTGCCAGAAGTAGTTGCACTCGTGATGGTGGTAGGAGTCCTAGTGTCTGTGGTAGAAGTAGCTCCGCTCGTGGGGGTGGTAGGAATAGTAATTTCTACTGTAGCAGTAGGAGCGCTCGTGGTGCTGTTAGAAGTTGCAGGGCCTGAGGTAGAAATAGGTGCTCTCCTGGTGGTTGTAGGAGTAGCAGGGTCTGTGTTAGAAGTAGTTTCGCTCATGGTGGTGGTAGGAGTAGCATGTTCTGTGTTAGAAGTAGGAATGCTCGTTGTGCTGGTAGGAGTTGCACAGTCTGTGGTAGAAGTAGGAGTGTTCGTGGTGGTGGTAGGAGTAGTAGTGTCTGTGGTAGAAGTGGGAGTGCCTGTGGTGGTGGTGGGAGTAGTTGTGTCTGTGCTAGAAGGAGGAGCGCTCATCTTGGTGGTAAGTGTAGTGGTGTCTGTGGTAGAATTAGTATTGCTTGTGGTGGTGCTAGGTGTTGCATGTTCTGTGGTAAAAGTAGGAGTGCTCATGGTGGTGGTAGGTAGTAGTTTCTTTGATAGAAGTAGGAGCGCTCGCTGTGTTGGTAGGAGTAGTAGAGTCTTTGGTAGAAGTAGGAGCGCTTGTGGTGGTGCTTGGAGTAGTAGTGTCAGTTGTAGAAGTAGGATCTCCCGCGATTGTGGTAGGAGTAGCAGGACCTGTGGTAGAAATAGGTGCTCTCGTGGTGGTGCGAGGAGTAGGAGGTTTTGTGAGAGAAGTAGGAGCGCTTGTGGTGGTGGTGGTAGTAGTAGTTCCTGGGGTAGAAATATGAGCTCTGGTTGTGGTGGTAGGTGTAGTACCTTCTATGGTATAAGTAGGAGCGCTCGTGGTGGTGGTAGGTGTAGTACTGTCTGTGGTATAAGTAGTTGCGCTCGTGGCTCTGGTAGGAGTAGTAGTGTCTGTGGAAGAAGTAGGAGCAATCGTGGTCATGGTAGTGGTAGTTTCTCTGGTAGTAGTAGTAGAGCTCGTGGTGGTGTTAGGAGTAGTACATTCTTTGTTCGAAGTAGGAGCGCTGGTGGTAGTGGTAGGAGTAGTACAGTCTGTGGTAGAAGTAGGAGCGCTCGTGTTGCTGGTGGGAGTAGTAGTGACTGTGTTAGAAGTAGGAACACTCGTCTTGGTGGTAGGAGTTGTAGTGTCTGTAGTAGAAGTAGTTGCGCTCGTACTGCTGGTAGCATTAGTCGTTTCTGTGGTAGAAGCAGGAGCGTTCGTGGTGGTGTTAATAGTAGTTAATACTGTGGTCAAATAGGAAAGCTCGTGGTGGTGGTAGGAGTCACAGGGCCGATGGTAGAAGTAGGTGCTCTCTTGTTGGAGGTAGGAATAGCAGATTATGTGGTAGAGGTAGGTGCACTCGTGGTGGTGGTAGGAGTAGCAGGTTTTGTGTTAGAAGTACGAGCGCTTGTCATAGTTGTGGCAGTAGTAGTTCCTGGGGTAGAAGTAGGAGCTCTATTTGTGGTGGTAGGAATAGTTTCTGTGGTAGAAGTAGGAGCCATCATGGGGGTGGTAGGAGTAGTAGTGTCCTTGGTAGAAGTAGTTGTCCTCATGGTGGTGGTAGGACTAGTAGTTTCTGTGGTAGAAGTAGGAGCACTCTTGTTGTTGGTAGGAGTAGTAGATTCTGTGGTAGAAGAAGGATCGTCCGTGATGGAGGTAGGTGTAGCAGGGCCTGTGGTAGAAGTAGGTGCTCTCGTGGTGGTGGTAGGTGTAGCAGGTTTTGGTAGTGGTAGGTGCACACGTGGTGGTGGTAGAAGTACTAGTTTCTGTGGTAGAAGTAGGAGCACTCGTGGTGGTAGAAGTAGGCGGGTCAGTGGTAGAAGTAGGTGCTCTCGTGGTGGTGGTAGTATTATTAGTGTCTGTGATAGAAGTAGTGGTGCTCGAAGTGGTAGTATGAGTAATAATGTTTTCGGTAGAAGTATGAGCGCTCGTGGGGTTGGCAGGAGTAGTAGTGTCTCTGGTAGAAGTATGAGCGCTCGTGGTGGTGTTAGGTGTAGTATTCTCTGCGGTAGAAGTAGGAGTGCTCCTTGTGGTTGTAGGAGTAGTAGTTTCTGTGGTAGAAGTCACAATGCTCGCGGTGGTGGTGGGAGTAGCAGTCTCTGTGTTAAAAATAGGAACTCTCGTGGTGGTGGTAGGAGTGGCAGGTTTTGTGGTAAAAGTAGTTGCACTCGTGGTGGTGATAGGTGTAGCACGTTTTGTGTTAGAAGTAGTATCGCCTGGGGTGGTGGTAGGAGTTGCATGCTCTGTGGTAGAAATAGGAGTGCTCATGGTTGTGGTAGGGTAGTAGTTTCTTTGGTAGAAGTAGGAGCACTTGTGGTGGTGCTTGGAGTAGTAGTGACTGTGGTAGAAGTACGTTCGCTAGTGGTGGGGTTAGGAGTAGTATTGTCTGTGGTAGTGGTAGTGGTGCTCGTGTTGGAGGTAGGAGTAGTAATTTCTGCGGTAGAATTAGGAGTGCCCTTGTTGGTGGTAGGATTAGTAGTATCTGTGGTAGAAGCAGGAGCGCTTGTGGTGGTGTTAGTGGTAGTTAATTCTGTGGTAGAAATAGGAAAGCTCGTGGTGTTGGTAGGAGTAACAGGGCCTATGGTAGAATTAGGTGCTCTCTTGTTGGAGGTAGGAGTAGCAGATTTTGTGGTAGAGGTAGGTGCACTCGTGGTGGTGGTAGGAGTACTAGTTTCTGTGGTAGAAGTAGGAGCGCTCATGGTGATGGTAGGAGGAGGCGGGTCAGTGGTAGAAGTAGGTGCTCTCGTGGTGGTGGTAGTATTATTAGTGTCTGTGATAGAAGTAGTGGTGCTTGAAGTGGTAGTAAGAGTAATAATGTTTTTGGTAGAAGTATGAGCGCTCCTGGGGGTTGCTGGAGTAGTAGTGTCTCTGGTAGAAGTATGAGCGCTCGTGGTGGTGATAGGAGTAGTATTCTCTGCGGTAGAGTTAGGAGTGCTCGTTGTGGTGGTAGGAGAAGTAGTTTCTGTGGTAGAAGTCACAATGCTCGCGGTGGTGGTGGGAGTAGCAGGGTCTGTGTTACAAATAGGTGCTCTCGTGGTGGTGGTAGGTGTAGTAGAGTCTGTGGTAAAAGCAGTGGTTCTCGTGGTGGTGGTAGGAGTTGCAGGTTTTGTGTTAGAAGTAGGAGTGCTTGTCGTATTTCTGGTAGTAGTAGTTCCTGGGGTAGAAGGAGGGGCTCTTTTTGTGGTGGTAGGAATAGTTTCTGTGGTAGAAGTAGGAGCCGCCATGGGGGTGGTAGGAGTAGTAGTGTCTTTGGTAGAAGTAGTTGTCCTCATGGTGGTGGTAGGACTAGTAATTTCTGTGGTAGAAGTAGGAGCACTCTTGTTGTTGGTAGGAGTAGTAGATTCTGTGGTAGAAGTAGGATCGACCGTGATGGAGGTGGGTGTAGCGGGGCCTGTGGTAGAAGTAGGTGCTCCCGTGGTGGTGGTAGGAGTAGCAGGATTTGTGGTAAAAGTAGTTGAACTCGTGGTGGTGATAGGAGTAGCAGGCTTTGTGGTAGAAGTAGTATCGCCTGTGGTGGTGGTAGGAGTTGCCTGCTCTGTGGTAGAAGTAGGAGTGCTCATGTTTGTGGTAGGGTAGTAGTTTCTTTGGTAGAAGTAGGAGCGCTTGTGGTGGTGATTGGAGTAGTAGTGACTCTGGTAGAAGTAGGAGCACTAGTGATTGTGTAAGGAGTAGTATTGTCTGTGGTAGTAGTAGTTGTGCTCGTGTTGGAGGTAGGAGTAGTAGTTTCTGTGGTAGAAGTAGGAGTGCTCTTGTTGGTGGTAGGAGTAGCAGGTATTGTGTTAGAAGTAGGAGCGCCTGTCGTAGTTGTGGTAGTAGTAGTTAATGGGGTAGTAGTAGGGGCTCTCTTTGTGGTGGTAGGAATAGTTTCTGTGGTAGAAGTAGGAGCCGTCATGGCGGTGGTAGGAGTATTAGTGTCTTTGGTAGAAGTAGTTGTCCTCATGGTTTTGGTAGGACTAGTAGTTTCGGTGGTAGAAGTAGGAGCATTCTTGTTGTTGGTAGGAGGAGTAGATTCTGTGGTAGAAGTAGGATTGCCCGTGATGGAGGTAGGTGTAGTGTGGCCTGTTTTAGAAGTAGGTGCTCTCGTGGTGGTGGTAGGAGTAGCAGGTTTTTGGTAGTGGTAGGTGCACACGTGGTGGTGGTAGAAGTACTAGTTTCTGTGGTAGAAGTAGGAGCACTCGTGGTGGTAGAAGTAGGCGGGTCAGTGGTAGAAGTAGGTGCTCTCGTGGTGGTGGTAGTATTATTAGTGTCTGTGATAGAAGTAGTGGTGCTCGAAGTGGTAGTATGAGTAATAATGTTTTCGGTAGAAGTATGAGCGCTCGTGGGGTTGGAAGGAGTAGTAGTGTCTCTGGTACAAGTATGAGCGCTCGTGGTGGTGTTAGGTGTAGTATACTCTGCGGTAGAAGTAGGAGTGCTCCTTGTGGTTGTAGGAGTAGTAGTTTCTGTGGTAGAAGTCACAATGCTCGCGGTGGTGGTGGGAGTAGCAGTCTCTGTGTTAAAAATAGGAACTCTCGTGGTGGTGGTAGGAGTGGCAGGTTTTGTGGTAAAAGTAGTTGCACTCGTGGTGGTGATAGGTGTAGCACGTTTTGTGTTAGAAGTAGTATCGCCTGGGGTGGTGGTAGGAGTTGCATGCTCTGTGGTAGAAATAGGAGTGCTCATGGTTGTGGTAGGGTAGTAGTTTCTTTGGTAGAAGTAGGAGCACTTGTGGTGGTGCTTGGAGTAGTAGTGACTGTGGTAGAAGTACGTTCGCTAGTGGTGGTGTTAGGAGTAGTATTGTCTGTGGTAGTGGTAGTGGTGCTCGTGTTGGAGGTAGGAGTAGTAATTTCTGCGGTAGAATTAGGAGTGCCCTTGTTGGTGGTAGGATTAGTAGTATCTGTGGTAGAAGCAGGAGCGCTTGTGGTGGTGTTAGTGGTAGTTAATTCTGTGGTAGAAATAGGAAAGCTCGTGGTGTTGGTAGGAGTAACAGGGCCTATGGTAGAATTAGGTGCTCTCTTGTTGGAGGTAGGAGTAGCAGATTTTGTGGTAGAGGTAGGTGCACTCGTGGTGGTGGTAGGAGTACTAGTTTCTGTGGTAGAAGTAGGAGCGCTCGTGGTGATGGTAGGAGGAGGCGGGTCAGTGGTAGAAGTAGGTGCTCTCGTGGTGGTGGTAGTATTATTAGTGTCTGTGATAGAAGTAGTGGTGCTTGAAGTGGTAGTAAGAGTAATAATGTTTTTGGTAGAAGTATGAGCGCTCCTGGGGGTGGCTGGAGTAGTAGTGTCTCTGGTAGAAGTATGAGCGCTCGTGGTGGTGATAGGAGTAGTATTCACTGCGGTAGAGTTAGGAGTGCTCGTTGTGGTGGTAGGAGAAGTAGTTTCTGTGGTAGAAGTCACAATGCTTGCGGTGGTGGTGGGAGTAGCATGTCTGTGTTACAAATAGGTGCTCTCGTGGTGGTGGTAGGTGTAGTAGAGTCTGTGGTAAAAGCAGTGGTTCTCGTGGTGGTGGTAGGAGTAGTAATGTCTTTTGTAGTTGTATGAGTGCTCGTGCTCGTGGCAGGAGTAGTAGTTTCTGTGGTAGAAGTAGTTGCACTCGTGGTGGTGGTAGGAGTAGCAGTTTCTGCCTTAGAAGTAGGAGCAGTCGTGGTGGTGGAAGTTGTTGCATGGTCTGTGGTAGAAGTAGGGGAGCTCATAGTTGTGATAAGAGAGGTAGTGTCTGTGGTAGGATTAGGAGCGATCATAGTGGTGGTAGGAGCAGCAGGACAGGTGGTAGAAGTACGTGCTCTCGTGGTTGTGGTAGGACTAGCAGGGTCTGTGGTAGAAGTAGTTGCAATCATGGTGGTATTAGGAGTAGAAGATTCTGTGGAAGAAGTAGGAGCACACATGGTGGTAGTAGGAGTAGTAGTGTCTCTGGTCAAAGTAGTGGCGCTCGTGGTGATGGTAGGAGTAGCTGTGTCTGTGGTCGAAGTAGGAGCGCTCGTGGTGTTGGTAGGAGTTGTAGTGTCTGTGGTAGAATTAGGATCGCTCGTGGTGGTGGTAGGAGTAGTAGTTTATGTGGTAGAAGTACTTGCGCTCGTGGTGGAGGTAGGAGTAATGTTGTCTGTGGTATAAGTGGGCGTGCTAGTGTTGGTGGTAGGTGTTGCACGGTCTGTGGTAGAAGGAGCAGTGCTCGTGGTGGTGGTTGGAGTAGTAGTGACTTTGGTAGAAGTTGTTGCGCTCATCGTGGAAGTGGTAGTAGTAGTTTCTGTGGTAGGAGTAGGAGTGCTCGTGATAATGGCAGGAGTAGTAGTGTCTGTGCCAGAAGTAGTTGCACTCGTGATGGTGGTAGGAGTCCTAGTGTCTGTGGTAGAAGTAGCTCCGCTCGTGGGGGTGGTAGGAATAGTAATTTCTACTGTAGCAGTAGGAGCGCTCGTGGTGCTGTTAGAAGTTGCAGGGCCTGAGGTAGAAATAGGTGCTCTCCTGGTGGTTGTAGGAGTAGCAGGGTCTGTGTTAGAAGTAGTTTCGCTCATGGTGGTGGTAGGAGTAGCATGTTCTGTGTTAGAAGTAGGAGTGCTCGTTGTGCTGGTAGGAGTTGCACAGTCTGTGGTAGAAGTAGGAGTGTTCGTGGTGGTGGTAGGAGTAGTAGTGTCTGTGGTAGAAGTGGGAGTGCCTGTGGTGGTGGTGGGAGTAGTTGTGTCTGTGCTAGAAGGAGGAGCACTCATCTTGGTGGTAAGTGTAGTGGTGTCTGTGGTAGAATTAGTATTGCTTGTGGTGGTGCTAGGTGTTGCATGTTCTGTGGTAAAAGTAGGAGTGCTCATGGTGGTGGTAGGTAGTAGTTTCTTTGATAGAAGTAGGAGCGCTCGCTGTGTTGGTAGGAGTAGTAGAGTCTTTGGTAGAAGTAGGAGCGCTTGTGGTGGTGCTTGGAGTAGTAGTGTCAGTTGTAGAAGTAGGATCTCCCGCGATTGTGGTAGGAGTAGCAGGACCTGTGGTAGAAATAGGTGCTCTCGTGGTGGTGCGAGGAGTAGGAGGTTTTGTGAGAGAAGTAGGATCGCTTGTGGTGGTGGTGGTAGTAGTAGTTCCTGGGGTAGAAGTATGAGCTCTGGTTGTGGTGGTAGGTGTAGTACCTTCTATGGTATAAGTAGGAGCGCTCGTGGTGGTGGTAGGCGTAGTACTGTCTGTGGTATAAGTAGTTGCGCTCGTGGCTCTGGTAGGAGTAGTAGTGTCTGTGGAAGAAAAAGGAGCAATCGTGGTCATGGTAGTGGTAGTTTCTCTGGTAGAAGTAGTAGAGCTCGTGGTGGTGTTAGGAGTAGTACATTCTTTGTTCGAAGTAGGAGCGCTGGTGGTAGTGGTAGGAGTAGTACAGTCTGTGGTACAAGTAGGAGCGCTCGTTTTGCTGGTGGGAGTAGTAGTGACTGTGGTAGAAGTAGGAACACTCGTCTTGGTGGTAGGAGTTGTAGTGTCTGTAGTAGAAGTAGTTGCGCTCGTACTGGTGGTAGGATTAGTCGTTTCTGTGGTAGAAGCAGGAGCGCTCGTGGTGGTGTTAATAGTAGTTAATACTGTGGTCAAATAGGAAAGCTCGTGGTGGTGGTAGGAGTCACAGGGCCGATGGTAGAATTGGGTGCTCTCTTGTTGGAGGTAGGAATAGCAGATTATGTGGTAGAGGTAGGTGCACTCGTGGTGGTGGTAGGAGTAGCAGGTTTTGTGTTAGAAGTACGAGCGCTTGTCATAGTTGTGGCAGTAGTAGTTCCTGGGGTAGAAGTAGGGGCTCTATTTGTGGTGGTAGGAATAGTTTCTGTGGTAGAAGTAGGAGCCATCATGGGGGTGGTAGGAGTAGTAGTGTCTTTGGTAGAAGTAGTTGTCCTCATGGTGGTGGTAGGACTAGTAGGTTCTGTGGTAGAAGTAGGAGCACTCTTGTTGTTGGTAGGAGTAGTAGATTCTGTGGTAGAAGTAGGATCGACCGTGATGGAGGTAGGTGTAGCAGGGCCTGTGGTAGAAGTAGGTGCTCTCATGGTGGTGGTAGGAGTAGCAGGTTTTGTGTTAGAAGTAGGAGTGCTTGTCGTAGTTCTGGTAGTAGTAGTTCCTGGGGTAGAAGTAGGGGCTCTTTTTGTGGTGGTTGGTATAGTTTCTGTGGTAGAAGTAGGAGCCGCCATGGGGGTGGTAGGAGTAGTAGTGTCTTTGGTAGAAGTAGTTGTCCTCATGGTGGTGGTAGGACTAGTAATTTCTGTGGTAGAAGTAGGAGCACTCTTGTTGTTGGTAGGAGTAGTAGATTCTGTGGTAGAAGTAGGATCGACCGTGATGGAGGTAGGTGTAGCGGGGCCTGTGGTAGAAGTAGGTGCTCCCGTGGTGGTGGTAGGAGTAGCAGGATTTGTGGTAAAAGTAGTTGAACTCGTGGTGGTGATAGGAGTAGCAGGCTTTGTGGTAGAAGTAGTATCGCCTGTGGTGGTGGTAGGAGTTGCCTGCTCTGTGGTAGAAGTAGGAGTGCTCATGTTTGTGGTAGGGTAGTAGTTTCTTTGGTAGAAGTAGGAGCGCTTGTGGTGGTGATTGGAGTAGTAGTGACTCTGGTAGAAGTAGGAGCACTAGTGGTTGTGTAAGGAGTAGTATTGTCTGTGGTAGTAGTAGTTGTGCTCGTGTTGGAGGTAGGAGTAGTAGTTTCTGTGGTAGAAGTAGGAGTGCTCTTGTTGGTGCTAGGAGTAGCAGGTATTGTGTTAGAAGTAGGAGCGCCTGTCGTAGTTGTGGTAGTAGTAGTTAATGGGGTAGTAGTAGGGGCTCTCTTTGTGGTGGTAGGAATAGTTTCTGTGGTAGAAGTAGGAGCCGTCATGGCGGTGGTAGGAGTATTAGTGTCTTTGGTAGAAGTAGTTGTCCTCATGGTGGTGGTAGGACTAGTAGTTTCGGTGGTAGAAGTAGGAGCATTCTTGTTGTTGGTAGGAGGAGTAGATTCTGTGGTAGAAGTAGGATTGCCCGTGATGGAGGTAGGTGTAGCGTGGCCTGTTTTAGAAGTAGGTGCTCTCGTGGTGGTGGTAGGAGTAGCAGGTTTTTGGTAGTGGTAGGTGCACACGTGGTGGTGGTAGAAGTACTAGTTTCTGTGGTAGAAGTAGGAGCACTCCTGGTTCTAGAGGTAGGCGGGTCAGTGGTAGAAGTAGGTGCTCTCGTGGTGGTGGTAGTATTATTAGTGTCTGTGATAGAAGTAGTGGTGCTCGAAGTGGTAGTATGAGTAATAATGTTTTCGGTAGAAGTATGAGCGCTCGTGGGGTTGGAAGGAGTACTACTGTCTCTGGTACAAGTATGAGTGCTCGTGGTGGTGTTAGGTGTAGTATTCTCTGCGGTAGAAGTAGGAGTGCTCGTTGTGGTTGTAGGAGTAGTAGTTTCTGTGGTAGAAGTCACAATGCTCGCGGTGGTGGTGGGAGTAGCAGTCTCTGTGTTAAAAATAGGAACTCTCGTGGTGGTGGTAGGAGTGGCAGGTTTTGTGGTAAAAGTAGTTGCACTCGTGGTGGTGATAGGTGTAGCACGTTTTGTGTTAGAAGTAGTATCGCCTGGGGTGGTGGTAGGAGTTGCATGCTCTGTGGTAGAAATAGGAGTGCTCATGGTTGTGGTAGGGTAGTAGTTTCTTTGGTAGAAGTAGGAGCACTTGTGGTGGTGCTTGGAGTAGTAGTGACTGTGGTAGAAGTACGTTCGCTAGTGGTGGGGTTAGGAGTAGTATTGTCTGTGGTAGTGGTAGTGGTGCTCGTGTTGGAGGTAGGAGTAGTAATTTCTGCGGTAGAATTAGGAGTGCCCTTGTTGGTGGTAGGATTAGTAGTATCTGTGGTAGAAGCAGGAGCGCTTGTGGTGGTGTTAGTGGTAGTTAATTCTGTGGTAGAAATAGGAAAGCTCGTGGTGTTGGTAGGAGTAACAGGGCCTATGGTAGAATTAGGTGCTCTCTTGTTGGAGGTAGGAGTAGCAGATTTTGTGGTAGAGGTAGGTGCACTCGTGGTGGTGGTAGGAGTACTAGTTTCTGTGGTAGAAGTAGGAGCGCTCATGGTGATGGTAGGAGGAGGCGGGTCAGTGGTAGAAGTAGGTGCTCTCGTGGTGGTGGTAGTATTATTAGTGTCTGTGATAGAAGTAGTGGTGCTTGAAGTGGTAGTAAGAGTAATAATGTTTTTGGTAGAAGTATGAGCGCTCCTGGGTGTGGCTGGAGTAGTAGTGTCTCTGGTAGAAGTATGAGCGCTCGTGGTGGTGATAGGAGTAGTATTCTCTGCGGTAGAGTTAGGAGTGCTCGTTGTGGTGGTAGGAGAAGTAGTTTCTGTGGTAGAAGTCACAATGCTCGCGGTGGTGGTGGGAGTAGCAGGGTCTGTGTTACAAATAGGTGCTCTCGTGGTGGTGGTAGGTGTAGTAGAGTCTGTGGTAAAAGCAGTGGTTCTCGTGGTGGTGGTAGGAGTAGTAATGTCTTTCGTAGTTATATGAGTGCTCGTGCTCGTGGCAGGAGTAGTAGTTTCTGTGGTAGAAGTAGTTGCACTCGTGGTGGTGGTAGGAGTAGCAGTTTCTGCCTTAGAAGTAGGAGCAGTCGTGGTGGTGGAAGTTGTTGCATGGTCTGTGGTAGAAGTAGGGGAGCTCATAGTGGTGATAAGAGAGGTAGTGTCTGTGGTAGGATTAGGAGCGATCATAGTGGTGGTAGGAGCAGCAGGACAGGTGGTAGAAGTACGTGCTCTCGTGGTTGTGGTAGGACTAGCAGGGTCTGTGGTAGAAGTAGTTGCAATCATGGTGGTATTAGGAGTAGAAGATTCTGTGGAAGAAGTAGGAGCACACATGGTGGTAGTAGGAGTAGTAGTGTCTCTGGTCAAAGTAGTGGCGCTCATGGTGATGGTAGGAGTAGCTGTGTCTGTGGTCGAAGAAGGAGCGCTCGTGGTGTTGGTAGGAGTTGTAGTGTCTGTGGTAGAATTAGGATCGCTCGTGGTGGTGGTAGGAGTAGTAGTTTATGTGGTAGAAGTACTTGCGCTCGTGGTGGAGGTAGGAGTAATGTTGTCTGTGGTATAAGTGGGCGTGCTAGTGTTGGTGGTAGGTGTTGCACGGTCTGTGGTAGAAGGAGCAGTGCTCGTGGTGGTGGTAGGAGTAGTAGTGACTTTGGTAGAAGTTGTTGCGCTCATCGTGGAAGTGGTAGTAGTAGTTTCTGTGGTAGGAGTAGGAGTGCTCGTGATAATGGCAGGAGTAGTAGTGTCTGTGCCAGAAGTAGTTGCACTCGTGATGGTGGTAGGAGTCCTAGTGTCTGTGGTAGAAGTAGCTCCGCTCGTGGGGGTGGTAGGAATAGTAATTTCTACTGTAGCAGTAGGAGCGCTCGTGGTGCTGTTAGAAGTTGCAGGGCCTGAGGTAGAAATAGGTGCTCTCCTGGTGGTTGTAGGAGTAGCAGGGTCTGTGTTAGAAATAGTTTCGCTCATGGTGGTGGTAGGAGTAGCATGTTCTGTGTTAGAAGTAGGAGTGCTCGTTGTGCTGGTAGGAGTTGCACAGTCTGTGGTAGAAGTAGGAGTGTTCGTGGTGGTGGTAGGAGTAGTAGTGTCTGTGGTAGAAGTGGGAGTGCCTGTGGTGGTGGTGGGAGTAGTTGTGTCTGTGCTAGAAGGAGGAGCGCTCATCTTGGTGGTAAGTGTAGTGGTGTCTGTGGTAGAATTAGTATTGCTTGTGGTGGTGCTAGGTGTTGCATGTTCTGTGGTAAAAGTAGGAGTGCTCATGGTGGTGGTAGGTAGTAGTTTCTTTGATAGAAGTAGGAGCGCTCGCTGTGTTGGTAGGAGTAGTAGAGTCTTTGGTAGAAGTAGGAGCGCTTTTGGTGGTGCTTGGAGTAGTAGTGTCAGTTGTAGAAGTAGGATCTCCCGCGATTGTGGTAGGAGTAGCAGGACCTGTGGTAGAAATAGGTGCTCTCGTGGTGGTGCGAGGAGTAGGAGGTTTTGTGAGAGAAGTAGGAGCGCTTGTGGTGGTGGTGGTAGTAGTAGTTCCTGGGGTAGAAATATGAGCTCTGGTTGTGGTGGTAGGTGTAGTACCTTCTATGGTATAAGTAGGAGCGCTCGTGGTGGTGGTAGGTGTAGTACTGTCTGTGGTATAAGTAGTTGCGCTCGTGGCTCTGGTAGGAGTAGTAGTGTCTGTGGAAGAAGTAGGAGCAATCGTGGTCATGGTAGTGGTAGTTTCTCTGGTAGTAGTAGTAGAGCTCGTGGTGGTGTTAGGAGTAGTACATTCTTTGTTCGAAGTAGGAGCGCTGGTGGTAGTGGTAGGAGTAGTACAGTCTGTGGTAGAAGTAGGAGCGCTCGTGTTGCTGGTGGGAGTAGTAGTGACTGTGTTAGAAGTAGGAACACTCGTCTTGGTGGTAGGAGTTGTAGTGTCTGTAGTAGAAGTAGTTGCGCTCGTACTGCTGGTAGCATTAGTCGTTTCTGTGGTAGAAGCAGGAGCGCTCGTGGTGGTGTTAATAGTAGTTAATACTGTGGTCAAATAGGAAAGCTCTTGGTGGTGGTAGGGGTAACAGGGCCGATGGTAGAATTGGGTGCTCTCTTGTTGGAGGTAGGAATAGCAGATTATGTGGTAGAGGTAGGTGCACTCGTGGTGGTGGTAGGAGTAGCAGGTTTTGTGGTAGAAGTATGAGCGCTTGTCATAGTTGTGGCAGTAGTAGTTCCTGGGGTAGAAGTAGGGGCTCTATTTGTGGTGGTAGGAATAGTTTCTGTGGTAGAAGTAGGAGCCATCATGGGGGTGGTAGGAGTAGTAGTGTCTTTGGTAGAAGTAGTTGTCCTCATGGTGGTGGTAGGACTAGTAGTTTCTGTGGTAGAAGTAGGAGCACTCTTGTTGTTGGTAGGAGTAGTAGATTCTTTGGTAGAAGTAGGATCGTCCGTGATGGAGGTAGGTGTAGCAGGGCCTGTGGTAGAAGTAGGTGCTCTCGTGGTGGTGGTAGCAGTAGCAGGTTCTGTGTTAGAAGTAGGAGTGCTTGTCGTAGTTCTGGTAGTAGTAGTTCCTGGAGTAGAAGTAGGGGCTCTTTTTGTGGTGGTAGCAATAGTTTCTGTGGTAGAAGTAGGAGCCGTCATGGCGTTGGTGGGAGTAGTAGTGTCTTTGGTAGAAGTAGTTGTCCTCATGGTGGTGGTAGGACTAGTAATTTCGGTGGTAGAAGTAGGAGCATTCTTGTTGTTGGTAGGAGGAGTAGATTCTGTGGTAGAAGTAGGATTGCCCGTGATGGAGGTAGGTGTAGCGTGGCCTGTGGTAGAAGTAGGTGCTCTCGTGGCGGTGGTAGGTGTAGCAGGTTTTTGGTAGTGGTAGGTGCACACGTGGTGGTGGTAGAAGTACTAGTTTCTGTGGTAGAAGTAGGAGCACTCGTGGTGGTAGAAGTAGGCGGGTCAGTGGTAGAAGTAGGTGCTCTCGTGGTGGTGGTAGTATTATTAGTGTCTGTGATAGAAGTAGTGGTGCTCGAAGTGGTAGTATGAGTAATAATGTTTTCGGTAGAAGTATGAGCGCTCGTGGGGTTGGCAGGAGTAGTAGTGTCTCTGGTAGAAGTATGAGCGCTCGTGGTGGTGTTAGGTGTAGTATTCTCTGCGGTAGAAGTAGGAGTGCTCGTTGTGGTTGTAGGAGTAGTAGTTTCTGTGGTAGAAGTCACAATGCTCGCGGTGGTGGTGGGAGTAGCAGTCTCTGTGTTAAAAATAGGAACTCTCGTGGTGGTGGTAGGAGTGGCAGGTTTTGTGGTAAAAGTAGTTGCACTCGTGGTGGTGATAGGTGTAGCACGTTTTGTGTTAGAAGTAGTATCGCCTGGGGTGGTGGTAGGAGTTGCATGCTCTGTGGTAGAAATAGGAGTGCTCATGGTTGTGGTAGGGTAGTAGTTTCTTTGGTAGAAGTAGGAGCACTTGTGGTGGTGCTTGGAGTAGTAGTGACTGTGGTAGAAGTACGTTCGCTAGTGGTGGGGTTAGGAGTAGTATTGTCTGTGGTAGTGGTAGTGGTGCTCGTGTTGGAGGTAGGAGTAGTAATTTCTGCGGTAGAATTAGGAGTGCCCTTGTTGGTGGTAGGATTAGTAGTATCTGTGGTAGAAGCAGGAGCGCTTGTGGTGGTGTTAGTGGTAGTTAATTCTGTGGTAGAAATAGGAAAGCTCGTGGTGTTGGTAGGAGTAACAGGGCCTATGGTAGAATTAGGTGCTCTCTTGTTGGAGGTAGGAGTAGCAGATTTTGTGGTAGAGGTAGGTGCACTCGTGGTGGTGGTAGGAGTACTAGTTTCTGTGGTAGAAGTAGGAGCGCTCATGGTGATGGTAGGAGGAGGCGGGTCAGTGGTAGAAGTAGGTGCTCTCGTGGTGGTGGTAGTATTATTAGTGTCTGTGATAGAAGTAGTGGTGCTTGAAGTGGTAGTAAGAGTAATAATGTTTTTGGTAGAAGTATGAGCGCTCCTGGGTGTGGCTGGAGTAGTAGTGTCTCTGGTAGAAGTATGAGCGCTCGTGGTGGTGATAGGAGTAGTATTCTCTGCGGTAGAGTTAGGAGTGCTCGTTGTGGTGGTAGGAGAAGTAGTTTCTGTGGTAGAAGTCACAATGCTCGCGGTGGTGGTGGGAGTAGCAGGGTCTGTGTTACAAATAGGTGCTGTCGTGGTGGTGGTAGGTGTAGTAGAGTCTGTGGTAAAAGCAGTGGTTCTCGTGGTGGTGGTAGGAGTAGTAATGTCTTTCGTAGTTATATGAGTGCTCGTGCTCGTGGCAGGAGTAGTAGTTTCTGTGGTAGAAGTAGTTGCACTCGTGGTGGTGGTAGGAGTAGCAGTTTCTGCCTTAGAAGTAGGAGCAGTCGTGGTGGTGGAAGTTGTTGCATGGTCTGTGGTAGAAGTAGGGGAGCTCATAGTGGTGATAAGAGAGGTAGTGTCTGTGGTAGGATTAGGAGCGATCATAGTGGTGGTAGGAGCAGCAGGACAGGTGGTAGAAGTACGTGCTCTCGTGGTTGTGGTAGGACTAGCAGGGTCTGTGGTAGAAGTAGTTGCAATCATGGTGGTATTAGGAGTAGAAGATTCTGTGGAAGAAGTAGGAGCACACATGGTGGTAGTAGGAGTAGTAGTGTCTCTGGTCAAAGTAGTGGCGCTCATGGTGATGGTAGGAGTAGCTGTGTCTGTGGTCGAAGAAGGAGCGCTCGTGGTGTTGGTAGGAGTTGTAGTGTCTGTGGTAGAATTAGGATCGCTCGTGGTGGTGGTAGGAGTAGTAGTTTATGTGGTGGAAGTACTTGCGCTCGTGATGGAGGTAGGAGTAATGTTGTCTGTGGTATAAGTGGGCGTGCTAGTGTTGGTGGTAGGTGTTGCACGGTCTGTGGTAGAAGGAGCAGTGCTCGTGGTGGTGGTAGGAGTAGTAGTGACTTTGGTAGAAGTTGTTGCGCTCATCGTGGAAGTGGTAGTAGTAGTTTGTGTGGTAGGAGTAGGAGTGCTCGTGATAATGGCAGGAGTAGTAGTGTCTGTGCCAGAAGTAGTTGCACTCGTGATGCTGGTAGGAGTCCTAGTGTCTGTGGTAGAAGTAGCTCCGCTCGTGGGGGTGGTAGGAATAGTAATTTCTACTGTAGCAGTAGGAGCGCTCGTGGTGCTGTTAGAAGTTGCAGGGCCTGAGGTAGAAATAGGTGCTCTCCTGGTGGTTGTAGGAGTAGCAGGGTCTGTGTTAGAAGTAGTTTCGCTCATGGTGGTGGTAGGAGTAGCATGTTCTGTGTTAGAAGTAGGAGTGCTCGTTGTGCTGGTAGGAGTTGCACAGTCTGTGGTAGAAGTAGGAGTGTTCGTGGTGGTGGTAGGAGTAGTAGTGTCTGTGGTAGAAGTGGGAGTGCCTGTGGTGGTGGTGGGAGTAGTTGTGTCTGTGCTAGAAGGAGGAGCGCTCATCTTGGTGGTAAGTGTAGTGGTGTCTGTGGTAGAATTAGTATTGCTTGTGGTTGTGCTAGGTGTTGCATGTTCTGTGGTAAAAGTAGGAGTGCTCATGGTGGTGGTAGGTAGTAGTTTCTTTGATAGAAGTAGGAGCGCTCGCTGTGTTGGTAGGAGTAGTAGAGTCTTTGGTAGAAGTAGGAGCGCTTGTGGTGGTGCTTGGAGTAGTAGTGTCAGTTGTAGAAGTAGGATCTCCCGCGATTGTGGTAGGAGTAGCAGGACCTGTGGTAGAAATAGGTGCTCTCGTGGTGGTGTGAGGAGTAGGAGGTTTTGTGAGAGAAGTAGGAGCGCTTGTGGTGGTGGTGGTAGTAGTAGTTCCTGGGGTAGAAATATGAGCTCTGGTTGTGGTGGTAGGTGTAGTACCTTCTATGGTATAAGTAGGAGCGCTCGTGGTGGTGGTAGGTGTAGTACTGTCTGTGGTATAAGTAGTTGCGCTCGTGGCTCTGGTAGGAGTAGTAGTGTCTGTGGAAGAAGTAGGAGCAATCGTGGTCATGGTAGTGGTAGTTTCTCTGGTAGTAGTAGTAGAGCTCGTGGTGGTGTTAGGAGTAGTACATTCTTTGTTCGAAGTAGGAGCGCTGGTGGTAGTGGTAGGAGTAGTACAGTCTGTGGTAGAAGTAGGAGCGCTCGTGTTGCTGGTGGGAGTAGTAGTGACTGTGTTAGAAGTAGGAACACTCGTCTTGGTGGTAGGAGTTGTAGTGTCTGTAGTAGAAGTAGTTGCGCTCGTACTGCTGGTAGCATTAGTCGTTTCTGTGGTAGAAGCAGGAGCGCTCGTGGTGGTGTTAATAGTAGTTAATACTGTGGTCAAATAGGAAAGCTCTTGGTGGTGGTAGGGGTAACAGGGCCGATGGTAGAATTGGGTGCTCTCTTGTTGGAGGTAGGAATAGCAGATTATGTGGTAGAGGTAGGTGCACTCGTGGTGGTGGTAGGAGTAGCAGGTTTTGTGGTAGAAGTATGAGCGCTTGTCATAGTTGTGGCAGTAGTAGTTCCTGGGGTAGAAGTAGGGGCTCTATTTGTGGTGGTAGGAATAGTTTCTGTGGTAGAAGTAGGAGCCATCATGGGGGTGGTAGGAGTAGTAGTGTCTTTGGTAGAAGTAGTTGTCCTCATGGTGGTGGTAGGACTAGTAGTTTCTGTGGTAGAAGTAGGAGCACTCTTGTTGTTGGTAGGAGTAGTAGATTCTTTGGTAGAAGTAGGATCGTCCGTGATGGAGGTAGGTGTAGCAGGGCCTGTGGTAGAAGTAGGTGCTCTCGTGGTGGTGGTAGCAGTAGCAGGTTCTGTGTTAGAAGTAGGAGTGCTTGTCGTAGTTCTGGTAGTAGTAGTTCCTGGAGTAGAAGTAGGGGCTCTTTTTGTGGTGGTAGCAATAGTTTCTGTGGTAGAAGTAGGAGCCGTCATGGCGTTGGTGGGAGTAGTAGTGTCTTTGGTAGAAGTAGTTGTCCTCATGGTGGTGGTAGGACTAGTAATTTCGGTGGTAGAAGTAGGAGCATTCTTGTTGTTGGTAGGTGGAGTAGATTCTGTGGTAGAAGTAGGATTGCCCGTGATGGAGGTAGGTGTAGCGTGGCCTGTGGTAGAAGTAGGTGCTCTCGTGGCGGTGGTAGGTGTAGCAGGTTTTTGGTAGTGGTAGGTGCACACGTGGTGGTGGTAGAAGTACTAGTTTCTGTGGTAGAAGTAGGAGCACTCGTGGTGGTAGAAGTAGGCGGGTCAGTGGTAGAAGTAGGTGCTCTCGTGGTGGTGGTAGTATTATTAGTGTCTGTGATAGAAGTAGTGGTGCTCGAAGTGGTAGTATGAGTAATAATGTTTTCGGTAGAAGTATGAGCGCTCGTGGGGTTGGCAGGAGTAGTAGTGTCTCTGGTAGAAGTATGAGCGCTCGTGGTGGTGTTAGGTGTAGTATTCTCTGCGGTAGAAGTAGGAGTGCTCGTTGTGGTTGTAGGAGTAGTAGTTTCTGTGGTAGAAGTCACAATGCTCGCGGTGGTGGTGGGAGTAGCAGTCTCTGTGTTAAAAATAGGAACTCTCGTGGTGGTGGTAGGAGTGGCAGGTTTTGTGGTAAAAGTAGTTGCACTCGTGGTGGTGATAGGTGTAGCACGTTTTGTGTTAGAAGTAGTATCGCCTGGGGTGGTGGTAGGAGTTGCATGCTCTGTGGTAGAAATAGGAGTGCTCATGGTTGTGGTAGGGTAGTAGTTTCTTTGGTAGAAGTAGGAGCACTTGTGGTGGTGCTTGGAGTAGTAGTGACTGTGGTAGAAGTACGTTCGCTAGTGGTGGGGTTAGGAGTAGTATTGTCTGTGGTAGTGGTAGTGGTGCTCGTGTTGGAGGTAGGAGTAGTAATTTCTGCGGTAGAATTAGGAGTGCCCTTGTTGGTGGTAGGATTAGTAGTATCTCTGGTAGAAGCAGGAGCGCTTGTGGTGGTGTTAGTGGTAGTTAATTCTGTGGTAGAAATAGGAAAGCTCGTGGTGTTGGTAGGAGTAACAGGGCCTATGGTAGAATTAGGTGCTCTCTTGTTGGAGGTAGGAGTAGCAGATTTTGTGGTAGAGGTAGGTGCACTCGTGGTGGTGGTAGGAGTACTAGTTTCTGAGGTAGAAGTAGGAGCGCTCATGGTGATGGTAGGAGGAGGCGGGTCAGTGGTAGAAGTAGGTGCTCTCGTGGTGGTGGTAGTATTATTAGTGTCTGTGATAGAAGTAGTGGTGCTTGAAGTGGTAGTAAGAGTAATAATGTTTTTGGTAGAAGTATGAGCGCTCCTGGGTGTGGCTGGAGTAGTAGTGTCTCTGGTAGAAGTATGAGCGCTCGTGGTGGTGATAGGAGTAGTATTCTCTGCGGTAGAGTTAGGAGTGCTCGTTGTGGTGGTAGGAGAAGTAGTTTCTGTGGTAGAAGTCACAATGCTCGCGGTGGTGGTGGGAGTAGCAGGGTCTGTGTTACAAATAGGTGCTCTCGTGGTGGTGGTAGGTGTAGTAGAGTCTGTGGTAAAAGCAGTGGTTCTCGTGGTGGTGGTAGGAGTAGTAATGTCTTTCGTAGTTATATGAGTGCTCGTGCTCGTGGCAGGAGTAGTAGTTTCTGTGGTAGAAGTAGTTGCACTCGTGGTGGTGGTAGGAGTAGCAGTTTCTGCCTTAGAAGTAGGAGCAGTCGTGGTGGTGGAAGTTGTTGCATGGTCTGTGGTAGAAGTAGGGGAGCTCATAGTGGTGATAAGAGAGGTAGTGTCTGTGGTAGGATTAGGAGCGATCATAGTGGTGGTAGGAGCAGCAGGACAGGTGGTAGAAGTACGTGCTCTCGTGGTTGTGGTAGGACTAGCAGGGTCTGTGGTAGAAGTAGTTGCAATCATGGTGGTATTAGGAGTAGAAGATTCTGTGGAAGAAGTAGGAGCACACATGGTGGTAGTAGGAGTAGTAGTGTCTCTGGTCAAAGTAGTGGCGCTCATGGTGATGGTAGGAGTAGCTGTGTCTGTGGTCGAAGAAGGAGCGCTCGTGGTGTTGGTAGGAGTTGTAGTGTCTGTGGTAGAATTAGGATCGCTCGTGGTGGTGGTAGGAGTAGTAGTTTATGTGGTGGAAGTACTTGCGCTCGTGATGGAGGTAGGAGTAATGTTGTCTGTGGTATAAGTGGGCGTGCTAGTGTTGGTGGTAGGTGTTGCACGGTCTGTGGTAGAAGGAGCAGTGCTCGTGGTGGTGGTAGGAGTAGTAGTGACTTTGGTAGAAGTTGTTGCGCTCATCGTGGAAGTGGTAGTAGTAGTTTGTGTGGTAGGAGTAGGAGTGCTCGTGATAATGGCAGGAGTAGTAGTGTCTGTGCCAGAAGTAGTTGCACTCGTGATGGTGGTAGGAGTCCTAGTGTCTGTGGTAGAAGTAGCTCCGCTCGTGGGGGTGGTAGGAATAGTAATTTCTACTGTAGCAGTAGGAGCGCTCGTGGTGCTGTTAGAAGTTGCAGGGCCTGAGGTAGAAATAGGTGCTCTCCTGGTGGTTGTAGGAGTAGCAGGGTCTGTGTTAGAAGTAGTTTCGCTCATGGTGGTGGTAGGAGTAGCATGTTCTGTGTTAGAAGTAGGAATGCTCGTTGTGCTGGTAGGAGTTGCACAGTCTGTGGTAGAAGTAGGAGTGTTCGTGGTGGTGGTAGGAGTAGTATTGTCTGTGGTAGAAGTGGGAGTGCCTGTGGTGGTGGTGGGAGTAGTTGTGTCTGTGCTAGAAGGAGGAGCGCTCATCTTGGTGGTAAGTGTAGTGGTGTCTGTGGTAGAATTAGTATTGCTTGTGGTGGTGCTAGGTGTTGCATGTTCTGTGGTAAAAGTAGGAGTGCTCATGGTGGTGGTAGGTAGTAGTTTCTTTGATAGAAGTAGGAGCGCTCGCTGTGTTGGTAGGAGTAGTAGAGTCTTTGGTAGAAGTAGGAGCGCTTGTGGTGGTGCTTGGAGTAGTAGTGTCAGTTGTAGAAGTAGGATCTCCCGCGATTGTGGTAGGAGTAGCAGGACCTGTGGTAGAAATAGGTGCTCTCGTGGTGGTGCGAGGAGTAGGAGGTTTTGTGAGAGAAGTAGGAGCGCTTGTGGTGGTGGTGGTAGTAGTAGTTCCTGGGGTAGAAATATGAGCTCTGGTTGTGGTGGTAGGTGTAGTACCTTCTATGGTATAAGTAGGAGCGCTCGTGGTGGTGGTAGGTGTAGTACTGTCTGTGGTATAAGTAGTTGCGCTCGTGGCTCTGGTAGGAGTAGTAGTGTCTGTGGAAGAAGTAGGAGCAATCGTGGTCATGGTAGTGGTAGTTTCTCTGGTAGTAGTAGTAGAGCTCGTGGTGGTGTTAGGAGTAGTACATTCTTTGTTCGAAGTAGGAGCGCTGGTGGTAGTGGTAGGAGTAGTACAGTCTGTGGTAGAAGTAGGAGCACTCGTGTTGCTGGTGGGAGTAGTAGTGACTGTGTTAGAAGTAGGAACACTCGTCTTGGTGGTAGGAGTTGTAGTGTCTGTAGTAGAAGTAGTTGCGCTCGTACTGCTCGTAGCATTAGTCGTTTCTGTGGTAGAAGCAGGAGCGTTCGTGGTGGTGTTAATAGTAGTTAATACTGTGGTCAAATAGGAAAGCTCGTGGTGGAGGTAGGAGTCACAGGGCCGATGGTAGAAGTAGGTGCTCTCTTGTTGGAGGTAGGAATAGCAGATTATGTGGTAGAGGTAGGTGCACTCGTGGTGGTGGTAGGAGTAGCAGGTTTTGTGTTAGAAGTACGAGCGCTTGTCATAGTTGTGGCAGTAGTAGTTCCTTGGGTACAAGTAGGAGCTCTATTTGTGGTGGTAGGAATAGTTTCTGTGGTAGAAGTAGGAGCCATCATGGGGGTGGTAGGAGTAGTAGTGTCCTTGGTAGAAGTAGTTGTCCTCATGGTGGTGGTAGGACTAGTAGTTTCTGTGGTAGAAGTAGGAGCACTCTTGTTGTTGGTAGGAGTAGTAGATTCTGTGGTAGAAGAAGGATCGTCCGTGATGGAGGTAGGTGTAGCAGGGCCTGTGGTAGAAGTAGGTGCTCTCGTGGTGGTGGTAGGTGTAGCAGGTTTTGGTAGTGGTAGGTGCACACGTGGTGGTGGTAGAAGTACTAGTTTCTGTGGTAGAAGTAGGAGCACTCGTGGTGGTAGAAGTAGGCGGGTCAGTGGTAGAAGTAGGTGCTCTCGTGGTGGTGGTAGTATTATTAGTATCTGTGATAGAAGTAGTGGTGCTCGAAGTGGTAGTATGAGTAATAATGTTTTCGGTAGAAGTATGAGCGCTCGTGGGGTTGGCAGGAGTAGTAGTGTCTCTGGTAGAAGTATGAGCGCTCGTGGTGGTGTTAGGTGTAGTATTCTCTGCGGTAGAAGTAGGAGTGCTCGTTGTGGTTGTAGGAGTAGTAGTTTCTGTGGTAGAAGTCACAATACTCGCAGTGGTGGTGGGAGTAGCAGTCTCTGTGTTAAAAATAGGAACTCTCGTGGTGGTGGTAGGAGTGGCAGGTTTTGTGGTAAAAGTAGTTGCACTCGTGGTGGTGATAGGTGTGGCACGTTTTGTGTTAGAAGTAGTATCGCCTGGGGTGGTGGTAGGAGTTGCATGCTCTGTGGTAGAAATAGGAGTGCTCATGGTTGTGGTAGGGTAGTAGTTTCTTTGGTAGAAGTAGGAGCACTTGTGGTGGTGCTTGGAGTAGTAGTGACTGTGGTAGAAGTACGTTCGCTAGTGGTGGGGTTAGGAGTAGTATTGTCTGTGGTAGTGGTAGTGGTGCTCGTGTTGGAGGTAGGAGTAGTAATTTCTGCGGTAGAATTAGGAGTGCCCTTGTTGGTGGTAGGATTAGTAGTATCTGTGGTAGAAGCAGGAGCGCTTGTGGTGGTGTTAGTGGTAGTTAATTCTGTGGTAGAAATAGGAAAGCTCGTGGTGTTGGTAGGAGTAACAGGGCCTATGGTAGAATTAGGTGCTCTCTTGTTGGAGGTAGGTGTAGCAGATTTTGTGGTAGAGGTAGGTGCACTCGTGGTGGTGGTAGGAGTACTAGTTTCTGTGGTAGAAGTAGGAGCGCTCATGGTGATGGTAGGAGGAGGCGGGTCAGTGGTAGAAGTAGGTGCTCTCGTGGTGGTGGTAGTATTATTAGTGTCTGTGATAGAAGTAGTGGTGCTTGAAGTGGTAGTAAGAGTAATAATGTTTTTGGTAGAAGTATGAGCGCTCCTGGGGGTGGCTGGAGTAGTAGTGTCTCTGGTAGAAGTATGAGCGCTCGTGGTGGTGATAGGAGTAGTATTCTCTGCGGTAGAGTTAGGAGTGCTCGTTGTGGTGGTAGGAGAAGTAGTTTCTGTGGTAGAAGTCACAATGCTCGCGGTGGTGGTGGGAGTAGCAGGGTCTGTGTTACAAATAGGTGCTCTCGTGGTGGTGGTAGGTGTAGTAGAGTCTGTGGTAAAAGCAGTGGTTCTCGTGGTGGTGGTAGGAGTAGTAATGTCTTTCGTAGTTGTATGAGTGCTCGTGCTCGTGGCAGGAGTAGTAGTTTCTGTGGTAGAAGTAGTTGCACTCGTGGTGGTGGTAGGAGTAGCAGTTTCTGCCTTAGAAGTAGGAGCAGTCGTGGTGGTGGAAGTTGTTGCATGGTCTGTGGTAGAAGTAGGGGAGCTCATAGTGGTGATAAGAGAGGTAGTGTCTGTGGTAGGATTAGGAGCGATCATAGTGGTGGTAGGAGCAGCAGGACAGGTGGTAGAAGTACGTGCTCTCGTGGTTGTGGTAGGACTATCAGGGTCTGTGGTAGAAGTAGTTGCAATCATGGTGGTATTAGGAGTAGAAGATTCTGTGGAAGAAGTAGGAGCACACATGGAGGTAGTAGGAGTAGTAGTGTCTCTGGTCAAAGTAGTGGTGCTCGTGGTGATGGTAGGAGTAGCTGTGTCTGTGGTCGAAGTAGGAGCGCTCGTGGTGTTGGTAGGAGTTGTAGTGTCTGTGGTAGAATTAGGATCGCTCGTGGTGGTGGTAGGAGTAGTAGTTTATGTGGTAGAAGTACTTGCGCTCGTGGTGGAGGTAGGAGTAATGTTGTCTGTGGTATAAGTGGGCGTGCTAGTGTTGGTGGTAGGTGTTGCACGGTCTGTGGTAGAAGTAGCAGTGCTCGTGGTGGTGGTAGGAGTAGTAGTGACTTTGGTAGAAGTTGTTGCGCTCATCGTGGAAGTGGTAGTAGTAGTTTCTGTGGTAGGAGTAGGAGTGCTCGTGATAATGGCAGGAGTAGTAGTGTCTGTGCCAGAAGTAGTTGCACTCGTGATGGTGGTAGGAGTCCTAGTGTCTGTGGTAGAAGTAGCTCCGCTCGTGGGGGTGGTAGGAATAGTAATTTCTACTGTAGCAGTAGGAGCGCTCGTGGTGCTGTTAGAAATTGCAGGGCCTGAGGTAGAAATAGGTGCTCTCCTGGTGGTTGTAGGAGTAGCAGGGTCTGTGTTAGAAGTAGTTTCGCTCATGGTGGTGGTAGGAGTAGCATGTTCTGTGTTAGAAGTAGGAGTGCTCGTTGTGCTGGTAGGAGTTGCACAGTCTGTGGTAGAAGTAGGAGTGTTCGTGGTGGTGGTAGGAGTAGTAGTGTCTGTGGTAGAAGTGGGAGTGCCTGTGGTGGTGGTGGGAGTAGTTGTGTCTGTGCTAGAAGGAGGAGCGCTCATCTTGGTGGTAAGTGTAGTGGTGTCTGTGGTAGAATTAGTATTGCTTGTGGTGGTGCTAGGTGTTGCATGTTCTGTGGTAAAAGTAGGAGTGCTCATGGTGGTGGTAGGTAGTAGTTTCTTTGATAGAAGTAGGAGCGCTCGCTGTGTTGGTAGGAGTAGTAGAGTCTTTGGTAGAAGTAGGAGCGCTTGTGGTGGTGCTTGGAGTAGTAGTGTCAGTTGTAGAAGTAGGATCTCCCGCGATTGTGGTAGGAGTAGCAGGACCTGTGGTAGAAATAGGTGCTCTCGTGCTGGTGCGAGGAGTAGGAGGTTTTGTGAGAGACGTAGGAGCGCTTGTGGTGGTGGTGGTAGTAGTAGTTCCTGGGGTAGAAGTATGAGCTCTTCTTGTGGTGGTAGGTGTAGTACCTTCTATGGTATAAGTAGGAGCGCTCGTGGTGGTGGTAGGTGTAGTACTGTCTGTGGTATAAGTAGTTGCGCTCGTGGCTCTGGTAGGAGTAGTAGTGTCTGTGGAAGAAGTAGGAGCAATCGTGGTCATGGTAGTGGTAGTTTCTCTGGTAGTAGTAGTAGAGCTCGTGGTGGTGTTAGGAGTAGTACATTCTTTGTTCGAAGTAGGAGCGCTGGTGGTAGTGGTAGGAGTAGTACAGTCTGTGGTAGAAGTAGGAGCGCTCGTGTTGCTGGTGGGAGTAGTAGTGACAGTGTTAGAAGTAGGAACACTCGTCTTGGTGGTAGGAGTTGTAGTGTCTGTAGTAGAAGTAGTTGCGCTCGTACTGCTGGTAGCATTAGTCGTTTCTGTGGTAGAAGCAGGAGCGCTCGTGGTGGTGTTAATAGTAGTTAATACTGTGGTCAAATAGGAAAGCTCTTGGTGGTGGTAGGGGTAACAGGGCCGATGGTAGAATTGGGTGCTCTCTTGTTGGAGGTAGGAATAGCAGATTATGTGGTAGAGGTAGGTGCACTCGTGGTGGTGGTAGGAGTAGCAGGTTTTGTGGTAGAAGTATGAGCGCTTGTCATAGTTGTGGCAGTAGTAGTTCCTGGGATAGAAGTAGGGGCTCTATTTGTGGTGGTAGGAATAGTTTCTGTGGTAGAAGTAGGAGCCATCATGGGGGTGGTAGGAGTAGTAGTGTCTTTGGTAGAAGTAGTTGTCCTCATGGTGGTGGTAGGACTAGTAGTTTCTGTGGTAGAAGTAGGAGCACTCTTGTTGTTGGTAGGAGTAGTAGATTCTTTGGTAGAAGTAGGATCGTCCGTGATGGAGGTAGGTGTAGCAGGGCCTGTGGTAGAAGTAGGTGCTCTCGTGGTGGTGGTAGCAGTAGCAGGTTCTGTGTTAGAAGTAGGAGTGCTTGTCGTAGTTCTGGTAGTAGTAGTTCCTGGAGTAGAAGTAGGGGCTCTTTTTGTGGTGGTAGCAATAGTTTCTGTGGTAGAAGTAGGAGCCGTCATGGCGTTGGTGGGAGTAGTAGTGTCTTTGGTAGAAGTAGTTGTCCTCATGGTGGTGGTAGGACTAGTAATTTCGGTGGTAGAAGTAGGAGCATTCTTGTTGTTGGTAGGAGGAGTAGATTCTGTGGTAGAAGTAGGATTGCCCGTGATGGAGGTAGGTGTAGCGTGGCCTGTGGTAGAAGTAGGTGCTCTCGTGGCGGTGGTAGGAGTAGCAGGTTTTTGGTAGTGGTAGGTGCACACGTGGTGGTGGTAGAAGTACTAGTTTCTGTGGTAGAAGTAGGAGCACTCGTGGTGGTAGAAGTAGGCGGGTCAGTGGTAGAAGTAGGTGCTCTCGTGGTGGTGGTAGTATTATTAGTGTCTGTGATAGAAGTAGTGGTGCTCGAAGTGGTAGTATGAGTAATAATGTTTTCGGTAGAAGTATGAGCGCTCGTGGGGTTGGCAGGAGTAGTAGTGTCTCTGGTAGAAGTATGAGCGCTCGTGGTGGTGTTAGGTGTAATATTCTCTGCGGTAGAAGTAGGAGTGCTCGTTGTGGTTGTAGGAGTAGTAGTTTCTGTGGTAGAAGTCACAATGCTCGCGGTGGTGGTGGGAGTAGCAGTCTCTGTGTTAAAAATAGGAACTCTCGTGGTGGTGGTAGGAGTGGCAGGTTTTGTGGTAAAAGTAGTTGCACTCGTGGTGGTGATAGGTGTAGCACGTTTTGTGTTAGAAGTAGTATCGCCTGGGGTGGTGGTAGGAGTTGCATGCTCTGTGGTAGAAATAGGAGTGCTCATGGTTGTGGTAGGGTAGTAGTTTCTTTGGTAGAAGTAGGAGCACTTGTGGTGGTGCTTGGAGTAGTAGTGACTGTGGTAGAAGTACGTTCGCTAGTGGTGGGGTTAGGAGTAGTATTGTCTGTGGTAGTGGTAGTGGTGCTCGTGTTGGAGGTAGGAGTAGTAATTTCTGCGGTAGAATTAGGAGTGCCCTTGTTGGTGGTAGGATTAGTAGTATCTGTGGTAGAAGCAGGAGCGCTTGTGGTGGTGTTAGTGGTAGTTAATTCTGTGGTAGAAATAGGAAAGCTCGTGGTGTTGGTAGGAGTAACAGGGCCTATGGTAGAATTAGGTGCTCTCTTGTTGGAGGTAGGAGTAGCAGATTTTGTGGTAGAGGTAGGTGCACTCGTGGTGGTGGTAGGAGTACTAGTTTCTGTGGTAGAAGTAGGAGCGCTCATGGTGATGGTAGGAGGAGGCGGGTCAGTGGTAGAAGTAGGTGCTCTCGTGGTGCTGGTAGTATTATTAGTGTCTGTGATAGAAGTAGTGGTGCTTGAAGTGGTAGTAAGAGTAATAATGTTTTTGGTAGAAGTATGAGCGCTCCTGGGTGTGGCTGGAGTAGTAGTGTCTCTGGTAGAAGTATGAGCGCTCGTGGTGGTGATAGGAGTAGTATTCTCTGCGGTAGAGTTAGGAGTGCTCGTTGTGGTGGTAGGAGAAGTAGTTTCTGTGGTAGAAGTCACAATGCTCGCGGTGGTGGTGGGAGTAGCAGGGTCTGTGTTACAAATAGGTGCTCTCGTGGTGGTGGTAGGTGTAGTAGAGTCTGTGGTAAAAGCAGTGGTTCTCGTGGTGGTGGTAGGAGTAGTAATGTCTTTCGTAGTTATATGAGTGCTCGTGCTCGTGGCAGGAGTAGTAGTTTCTGTGGTAGAAGTAGTTGCACTCGTGGTGGTGGTAGGAGTAGCAGTTTCTGCCTTAGAAGTAGGAGCAGTCGTGGTGGTGGAAGTTGTTGCATGGTCTGTGGTAGAAGTAGGGGAGCTCATAGTGGTGATAAGAGAGGTAGTGTCTGTGGTAGGATTAGGAGCGATCATAGTGGTGGTAGGAGCAGCAGGACAGGTGGTAGAAGTACGTGCTCTCGTGGTTGTGGTAGGACTAGCAGGGTCTGTGGTAGAAGTAGTTGCAATCATGGTGGTATTAGGAGTAGAAGATTCTGTGGAAGAAGTAGGAGCACACATGGTGGTAGTAGGAGTAGTAGTGTCTCTGGTCAAAGTAGTGGCGCTCATGGTGATGGTAGGAGTAGCTGTGTCTGTGGTCGAAGAAGGAGCGCTCGTGGTGTTGGTAGGAGTTGTAGTGTCTGTGGTAGAATTAGGATCGCTCGTGGTGGTGGTAGGAGTAGTAGTTTATGTGGTGGAAGTACTTGCGCTCGTGGTGGAGGTAGGAGTAATGTTGTCTGTGGTATAAGTGGGCGTGCTAGTGTTGGTGGTAGGTGTTGCACGGTCTGTGGTAGAAGTAGCAGTGCTCGTGGTGGTGGTAGGAGTAGTAGTGACTTTGGTAGAAGTTGTTGCGCTCATCGTGGAAGTGGTAGTAGTAGTTTGTGTGGTAGGAGTAGGAGTGCTCGTGATAATGGCAGGAGTAGTAGTGTCTGTGCCAGAAGTAGTTGCACTCGTGATGCTGGTAGGAGTCCTAGTGTCTGTGGTAGAAGTAGCTCCGCTCGTGGGGGTGGTAGGAATAGTAATTTCTACTGTAGCAGTAGGAGCGCTCGTGGTGCTGTTAGAAGTTGCAGGGCCTGAGGTAGAAATAGGTGCTCTCCTGGTGGTTGTAGGAGTAGCAGGGTCTGTGTTAGAAGTAGTTTCGCTCATGGTGGTGGTAGGAGTAGCATGTTCTGTGTTAGAAGTAGGAATGCTCGTTGTGCTGGTAGGAGTTGCACAGTCTGTGGTAGAAGTAGGAGTGTTCGTGGTGGTGGTAGGAGTAGTAGTGTCTGTGGTAGAAGTGGGAGTGCCTGTGGTGGTGGTGGGAGTAGTTGTGTCTGTGCTAGAAGGAGGAGCGCTCATCTTGGTGGTAAGTGTAGTGGTGTCTGTGGTAGAATTAGTATTGCTTGTGGTGGTGCTAGGTGTTGCATGTTCTGTGGTAAAAGTAGGAGTGCTCATGGTGGTGGTAGGTAGTAGTTTCTTTGATAGAAGTAGGAGCGCTCGCTGTGTTGGTAGGAGTAGTAGAGTCTTTGGTAGAAGTAGGAGCGCTTGTGGTGGTGCTTGGAGTAGTAGTGTCAGTTGTAGAAGTAGGATCTCCCGCGATTGTGGTAGGAGTAGCAGGACCTGTGGTAGAAATAGGTGCTCTCGTGGTGGTGCGAGGAGTAGGAGGTTTTGTGAGAGAAGTAGGAGCGCTTGTGGTGGTGGTGGTAGTAGTAGTTCCTGGGGTAGAAATATGAGCTCTGGTTGTGGTGGTAGGTGTAGTACCTTCTATGGTATAAGTAGGAGCGCTCGTGGTGGTGGTAGGTGTAGTACTGTCTGTGGTATAAGTAGTTGCGCTCGTGGCTCTGGTAGGAGTAGTAGTGTCTGTGGAAGAAGTAGGAGCAATCGTGGTCATGGTAGTGGTAGTTTCTCTGGTAGTAGTAGTAGAGCTCGTGGTGGTGTTAGGAGTAGTACATTCTTTGTTCGAAGTAGGAGCGCTGGTGGTAGTGGTAGGAGTAGTACAGTCTGTGGTAGAAGTAGGAGCACTCGTGTTGCTGGTGGGAGTAGTAGTGACTGTGTTAGAAGTAGGAACACTCGTCTTGGTGGTAGGAGTTGTAGTGTCTGTAGTAGAAGTAGTTGCGCTCGTACTGCTGGTAGCATTAGTCGTTTCTGTGGTAGAACAAGGAGCGTTCGTGGTGGTGTTAATAGTAGTTAATACTGTGGTCAAATAGGAAAGCTCGTGGTGGTGGTAGGAGTCACAGGGCCGATGGTAGAAGTAGGTGCTCTCTTGTTGGAGGTAGGAATAGCAGATTATGTGGTAGAGGTAGGTGCACTCGTGGTGGTGGTAGGAGTAGCAGGTTTTGTGTTAGAAGTACGAGTGCTTGTCATAGTTGTGGCAGTAGTAGTTCCTGGGGTACAAGTAGGAGCTCTATTTGTGGTGGTAGGAATAGTTTCTGTGGTAGAAGTAGGAGCCATCATGGGGGTGGTAGGAGTAGTAGTGTCCTTGGTAGAAGTAGTTGTCCTCATGGTGGTGGTAGGACTAGTAGTTTCTGTGGTAGAAGTAGGAGCACTCTTGTTGTTGGTAGGAGTAGTAGATTCTGTGGTAGAAGAAGGATCGTCCGTGATGGAGGTAGGTGTAGCAGGGCCTGTGGTAGAAGTAGGTGCTCTCGTGGTGGTGGTAGGTGTAGCAGGTTTTGGTAGTGGTAGGTGCACACGTGGTGGTGGTAGAAGTACTAGTTTCTGTGGTAGAAGTAGGAGCACTCGTGGTGGTAGAAGTAGGCGGGTCAGTGGTAGAAGTAGGTGCTCTCGTGGTGGTGGTAGTATTATTAGTGTCTGTGATAGAAGTAGTGGTGCTCGAAGTGGTAGTATGAGTAATAATGTTTTCGGTAGAAGTATGAGCGCTCGTGGGGTTGGCAGGAGTAGTAGTGTCTCTGGTAGAAGTATGAGCGCTCGTGGTGGTGTTAGGTGTAGTATTCTCTGCGGTAGAAGTAGGAGTGCTCGTTGTGGTTGTAGGAGTAGTAGTTTCTGTGGTAGAAGTCACAATGCTCGCGGTGGTGGTGGGAGTAGCAGTCTCTGTGTTAAAAATAGGAACTCTCGTGGTGGTGGTAGGAGTGGCAGGTTTTGTGGTAAAAGTAGTTGCACTCGTGGTGGTGATAGGTGTAGCACGTTTTGTGTTAGAAGTAGTATCGCCTGGGGTGGTGGTAGGAGTTGCATGCTCTGTGGTAGAAATAGGAGTGCTCATGGTTGTGGTAGGGTAGTAGTTTCTTTGGTAGAAGTAGGAGCACTTGTGGTGGTGCTTGGAGTAGTAGTGACTGTGGTAGAAGTACGTTCGCTAGTGGTGGGGTTAGGAGTAGTATTGTCTGTGGTAGTGGTAGTGGTGCTCGTGTTGGAGGTAGGAGTAGTAATTTCTGCGGTAGAATTAGGAGTGCCCTTGTTGGTGGTAGGATTAGTAGTATCTGTGGTAGAAGCAGGAGCGCTTGTGGTGGTGTTAGTGGTAGTTAATTCTGTGGTAGAAATAGGAAAGCTCGTGGTGTTGGTAGGAGTAACAGGGCCTATGGTAGAATTAGGTGCTCTCTTGTTGGAGGTAGGTGTAGCAGATTTTGTGGTAGAGGTAGGTGCACTCGTGGTGGTGGTAGGAGTACTAGTTTCTGTGGTAGAAGTAGGAGCGCTCATGGTGATGGTAGGAGGAGGCGGGTCAGTGGTAGAAGTAGGTGCTCTCGTGGTGGTGGTAGTATTATTAGTGTCTGTGATAGAAGTAGTGGTGCTTGAAGTGGTAGTAAGAGTAATAATGTTTTTGGTAGAAGTATGAGCGCTCCTGGGGGTGGCTGGAGTAGTAGTGTCTCTGGTAGAAGTATGAGCGCTCGTGGTGGTGATAGGAGTAGTATTCTCTGCGGTAGAGTTAGGAGTGCTCGTTGTGGTGGTAGGAGAAGTAGTTTCTGTGGTAGAAGTCACAATGCTCGTGGTGGTGGTGGGAGTAGCAGGGTCTGTGTTACAAATAGGTGCTCTCGTGGTGGTGGTAGGTGTAGTAGAGTCTGTGGTAAAAGCAGTGGTTCTCGTGGTGGTGGTAGGAGTAGTAATGTCTTTCGTAGTTGTATGAGTGCTCGTGCTCGTGGCAGGAGTAGTAGTTTCTGTGGTAGAAGTAGTTGCACTCGTGGTGGTGGTAGGAGTAGCAGTTTCTGCCTTAGAAGTAGGAGCAGTCATGGTGGTGGAAGTTGTTGCATGGTCTGTGGTAGAAGTAGGGGAGCTCATAGTGGTGCTAAGAGAGGTAGTGTCTGTGGTAGGATTAGGAGCGATCATAGTGGTGGTAGGAGCAGCAGGACAGGTGGTAGAAGTACGTGCTCTCGTGGTTGTGGTAGGACTAGCAGGGTCTGTGGTAGAAGTAGTTGCAATCATGGTGGTATTAGGAGTAGAAGATTCTGTGGAAGAAGTAGGAGCACACATGGAGGTAGTAGGAGTAGTAGTGTCTCTGGTCAAAGTAGTGGCGCTCGTGGTGATGGTAGGAGTAGCTGTGTTTGTGGTCGAAGTAGGAGCGCTCGTGGTGTTGGTAGGAGTTGTAGTGTCTGTGGTAGAATTAGGATCGCTCGTGGTGGTGGTAGGAGTAGTAGTTTATGTGGTAGAAGTACTTGCGCTCGTGGTGGAGGTAGGAGTAATGTTGTCTGTGGTATAAGTGGGCGTGCTAGTGTTGGTGGTAGGTGTTGCACGGTCTGTGGTAGAAGGAGCAGTGCTCGTGGTGGTGGTAGGAGTAGTAGTGACTTTGGTAGAAGTTGTTGCGCTCATCGTGGAAGTGGTAGTAGTAGTTTCTGTGGTAGGAGTAGGAGTGCTCGTGATAATGGCAGGAGTAGTAGTGTCTGTGCCAGAAGTAGTTGCACTCGTGATGGTGGTAGGAGTCCTAGTGTCTGTGGTAGAAGTAGCTCCGCTCGTGGGGGTGGTAGGAATAGTAATTTCTACTGTAGCAGTAGGAGCGCTCGTGGTGCTGTTAGAAGTTGCAGGGCCTGAGGTAGAAATAGGTGCTCTCCTGGTGGTTGTAGGAGTAGCAGGGTCTGTGTTAGAAGTAGTTTCGCTCATGGTGGTGGTAGGAGTAGCATGTTCTGTGTTAGAAGTAGGAGTGCTCGTTGTGCTGGTAGGAGTTGCACAGTCTGTGGTAGAAGTAGGAGTGTTCGTGGTGGTGGTAGGAGTAGTAGTGTCTGTGGTAGAAGTGGGAGTGCCTGTGGTGGTGGTGGGAGTAGTTGTGTCTGTGCTAGAAGGAGGAGCGCTCATCTTGGTGGTAATTGTAGTGGTGTCTGTGGTAGAATTAGTATTGCTTGTGGTGGTGCTAGGTGTTGCATGTTCTGTGGTAAAAGTAGGAGTGCTCATGGTGGTGGTAGGTAGTAGTTTCTTTGATAGAAGTAGGAGCGCTCGCTGTGTTGGTAGGAGTAGTAGAGTCTTTGGTAGAAGTAGGAGCGCTTGTGGTGGTGCTTGGAGTAGTAGTGTCAGTTGTAGAAGTAGGATCTCCCGCGATTGTGGTAGGAGTAGCAGGACCTGTGGTAGAAATAGGTGCTCTCGTGGTGGTGCGAGGAGTAGGAGGTTTTGTGAGAGAAGTAGGAGCGCTTGTGGTGGTGGTGGTAGTAGTAGTTCCTGGGGTAGAAGTATGAGCTCTGGTTGTGGTGGTAGGTGTAGTACCTTCTATGGTATAAGTAGGAGCGCTCGTGGTGGTGGTAGGTGTAGTACTGTCTGTGGTATAAGTAGTTGCGCTCGTGGCTCTGGTAGGAGTAGTAGTGTCTGTGGAAGAAGTAGGAGCAATCGTGGTCATGGTAGTGGTAGTTTCTCTGGTAGAAGTAGTAGAGCTCGTGGTGGTGTTAGGAGTAGTACATTCTTTGTTCGAAGTAGGAGCGCTGGTGGTAGTGGTAGGAGTAGTACAGTCTGTGGTAGAAGTAGGAGCGCTCGTGTTGCTGGTGGGAGTAGTAGTGACTGTGTTAGAAGTAGGAACACTCGTCTTGGTGGTAGGAGTTGTAGTGTCTGTAGTAGAAGTAGTTGCGCTCGTACTGGTGGTAGGATTAGTCGTTTCTGTGGTAGAAGCAGGAGCGCTCGTGGTGGTGTTAATAGTAGTTAATACTGTGGTCAAATAGGAAAGCTCGTGGTGGTGGTAGGAGTCACAGGGCCGATGGTAGAATTGGGTGCTCTCTTGTTGGAGGTAGGAATAGCAGATTATGTGGTAGAGGTAGGTGCACTCGTGGTGGTGGTAGGAGTAGCAGGTTTTGTGTTAGAAGTACGAGCGCTTGTCATAGTTGTGGCAGTAGTAGTTCCTGGGGTAGAAGTAGGGGCTCTATTTGTGGTGGTAGGAATAGTTTCTGTGGTAGAAGTAGGAGCCATCATGGGGGTGGTAGGAGTAGTAGTGTCTTTGGTAGAAGTAGTTGTCCTCATGGTGGTGGTAGGAGTAGTAGGTTCTGTGGTAGAAGTAGGAGCACTCTTGTTGTTGGCAGGAGTAGTAGATTCTGTGGTAGAAGTAGGATCGACCGTGATGGAGGTAGGTGTAGCAGGGCCTGTGGTAGAAGTAGGTGCTCCCGTGGTGGTGGTAGGAGTAGCAGGATTTGTGGTAAAAGTAGTTGAACTCGTGGTGGTGATAGGAGTAGCAGGCTTTGTGGTAGAAATAGTATCGCCTGTTGTGGTGGTAGGAGTTGCCTGCTCTGTGGTAGAAGTAGGAGTGCTCATGTTTGTGGTAGGGTAGTAGTTTCTTTGGTAGATGTAGGAGCGCTTGTGGTGGTGATTGGAGTAGTAGTGACTCTGGTAGAAGTAGGAGCACTAGTGGTTGTGTAAGGAGTAGTATTGTCTGTGGTAGTAGTAGTTGTGCTCGTGTTGGAGGTAGGAGTAGTAGTTTCTGTGGTAGAAGTAGGAGTGCTCTTGTTGGTGGTAGGAGTAGCAGGTATTGTGTTAGAAGTAGGAGCGCCTCTCGTAGTTGTTGTAGTAGTAGTTAATGGGGTAGTAGTAGGGGCTCTCTTTGTGGTGGTAGGAATAGTTTCTGTGGTAGAAGTAGGAGCCCTCATGGCGGTGGTAGGAGTATTAGTGTCTTTGGTAGAAGTAGTTGTCCTCATGGTGGTGGTAGGACTAGTAGTTTCGGTGGTAGAAGTAGGAGCATTCTTGTTGTTGGTAGGAGGAGTAGATTCTGTGGTAGAAGTAGGATTGCCCGTGATGGAGGTAGGTGTAGCGTGGCCTGTTTTAGAAGTAGGTGCTCTCGTGGTGGTGGTAGCAGTAGCAGGTTTTGTGTTAGAAGTAGGAGTGCTTGTCGTAGTTCTGGTAGTAATAGTTCCTGGGGTAGAAGTAGGGGCTCTTTTTGTGGTGGTAAGAATAGTTTCTGTGGTAGAAGTAGGAGCCGTCATGGCGTTGGTAGGAATAGTAGTGTCTTTGGTAGAAGTAGTTGTCCTCATGGTGGTGGTAGGACTAGTAGTTTCGGTGGTAGAAGTAGGAGCATTCTTGTTGTTGGTAGGAGGAGTAGATTCAGTGGTAGAAGTAGGATTGCCCGTGATGGAGGTAGGTGTAGCGTGGCCTGTGGTAGAAGTAGGTGCTCTCGTGGTGGTGGTAGGAGTAGCAGGTTTTTGGTAGTGGTAGGTGCACACGTGGTGGTGGTAGAAGTACTAGTTTCTGTGGTAGAAGTAGGAGCACTCGTGGTGGTAGAAGTAGGCGGGTCAGTGGTAGAAGTAGGTGCTCTTGTGGTGGTGGTAGTATTATTAGTGTCTGTGATAGAAGTAGTGGTGCTCGAAGTGGTAGTATGAGTAATAATGTTTTCGGTAGAAGTATGAGCGCTCGTGGGGTTGGCAGGAGTAGTAGTGTCTCTGGTAGAAGTATGAGCGCTCGTGGTGGTGTTAGGTGTAGTATTCTCTGCGGTAGAAGTAGGAGTGCTCGTTGTGGTTGTAGGAGTAGTAGTTTCTGTGGTAGAAGTCACAATGCTCGCGGTGGTGGTGGGAGTAGCAGTCTCTGTGCTAAAAATAGGAACTCTCGTGGTGGTGGTAGGAGTGGCAGGTTTTGTGGTAAAAGTAGTTGCACTCGTGGTGGTGATAGGTGTAGCACGTTTTGTGTTAGAAGTAGTATCGCCTGGGGTGGTGGTAGGAGTTTCATGCTCTGTGGTAGAAATAGGAGTGCTCATGGTTGTGGTAGTGTAGTAGTTTCTTTGGTAGAAGTAGGAGCACTTGTGGTGGTGCTTGGAGTAGTAATGACTGTGGTAGAAGTACGTTCGCTAGTGGTGGGGTTAGGAGTAGTATTGTCTGTGGTAGTGGTAGTGGTGCTCGTGTTGGAGGTAGGAGTAGTAATTTCTGCGGTAGAATTAGGAGTGCCCTTGTTGGTGGTAGGATTAGTAGTATCTGTGGTAGAAGCAGGAGCGCTTGTGGTGGTGTTAGTGGTAGTTAATTCTGTGGTAGAAATAGGAAAGCTCGTGGTATTGGTAGGAGTAACAGGGCCTATGGTAGAATTAGGTGATCTCTTGTTGGAGGTAGGAGTAGCAGATTTTGTGGTAGAGGTAGGTGCACTCGTGGTGGTGGTAGGAGTATTAGTTTCTGTGGTAGAAGTAGGAGCGCTCGTGGTGATGGTAGGAGGAGGCGGGTCAGTGGTAGAAGTAGGTGCTCTCGTGGTGGTGGTAGTATTATTAGTGTCTGTGATAGAAGTAGTGGTGCTTGAAGTGGTAGTAAGAGTAATAATGTTTTTGGTAGAAGTATGAGCGCTCCTGTGGGTGGCTGGAGTAGTAGTGTCTCTGGTAGAAGTATGAGCGCTCGTGGTGGTGATAGGAGTAGTATTCTCTGCGGTAGAGTTAGGAGTGCTTGTTGTGGTGGTAGGAGAAGTAGTTTCTGTGGTAGAAGTCACAATGCTCGTGGTGGTGGTGGGAGTAGCAGGGTCTGTGTTACAAATAGGTGCTCTCGTGGTGGTGGTAGGTGTAGTAGAGTCTGTGGTAAAAGCAGTGGTTCTCGTGGTGGTGGTAGGAGTAGTAATGTCTTTCGTAGTTGTATGAGTGCTCGTGCTCGTGGCAGGAGTAGTAGTTTCTGTGGTAGAAGTAGTTGCACTCGTGGTGGTGGTAGGAGTAGTAGTTTCTGCCTTAGAAGTAGGAGCAGTCGTGGTGGTGGAAGTTGTTGCATGGTCTGTGGTAGAAGTAGGGGAGCTCATAGTGGTGCTAAGAGAGGTAGTGTCTGTGGTAGGATTAGGAGCGATCATAGTGGTGGTAGGAGCAGCAGGACAGGTGGTAGAAGTACGTGCTCTCGTGGTTGTGGTAGGACTAGCAGGGTCTGTGGTAGAAGTAGTTGCAATCATGGTGGTATTAGGAGTAGAAGATTCTGTGGAAGAAGTAGGAGCACACATGGAGGTAGTAGGAGTAGTAGTGTCTCTGGTCAAAGTAGTGGCGCTCGTGGTGATGGTAGGAGTAGCTGTGTCTGTGGTCGAAGTAGGAGCGCTCGTGGTGTTGGTAGGAGTTGTAGTGTCTGTGGTAGAATTAGGATCGCTCGTGGTGGTGGTAGGAGTAGTAGTTTATGTGGTAGAAGTACTTGCGCTCGTGGTGGAGGTAGGAGTAATGTTGTCTGTGGTATAAGTGGGCGTGCTAGTGTTGGTGGTAGGTGTTGCACGGTCTGTGGTAGAAGGAGCAGTGCTCGTGGTGGTGGTAGGAGTAGTAGTGACTTTGGTAGAAGTTGTTGCGCTCATCGTGGAAGTGGTAGTAGTAGTTTCTGTGGTAGGAGTAGGAGTGCTCGTGATAATGGCAGGAGTAGTAGTGTCTGTGCCAGAAGTAGTTGCACTCGTGATGGTGGTAGGAGTCCTAGTGTCTGTGGTAGAAGTAGCTCCGCTCGTGGGGGTGGTAGGAATAGTAATTTCTACTGTAGCAGTAGGAGCGCTCGTGGTGCTGTTAGAAGTTGCAGGGCCTGAGGTAGAAATAGGTGCTCTCCTGGTGGTTGTAGGAGTAGCAGGGTCTGTGTTAGAAGTAGTTTCGCTCATGGTGGTGGTAGGAGTAGCATGTTCTGTGTTAGAAGTAGGAGTGCTCGTTGTGCTGGTAGGAGTTGCACAGTCTGTGGTAGAAGTAGGAGTGTTCGTGGTGGTGGTAGGAGTAGTAGTGTCTGTGGTAGAAGTGGGAGTGCCTGTGGTGGTGGTGGGAGTAGTTGTGTCTGTGCTAGAAGGAGGAGCGCTCATCTTGGTGGTAATTGTAGTGGTGTCTGTGGTAGAATTAGTATTGCTTGTGGTGGTGCTAGGTGTTGCATGTTCTGTGGTAAAAGTAGGAGTGCTCATGGTGGTGGTAGGTAGTAGTTTCTTTGATAGAAGTAGGAGCGCTCGCTGTGTTGGTAGGAGTAGTAGAGTCTTTGGTAGAAGTAGGAGCGCTTGTGGTGGTGCTTGGAGTAGTAGTGTCAGTTGTAGAAGTAGGATCTCCCGCGATTGTGGTAGGAGTAGCAGGACCTGTGGTAGAAATAGGTGCTCTCGTGGTGGTGCGAGGAGTAGGAGGTTTTGTGAGAGAAGTAGGAGCGCTTGTGGTGGTGGTGGTAGTAGTAGTTCCTGGGGTAGAAGTATGAGCTCTGGTTGTGGTGGTAGGTGTAGTACCTTCTATGGTATAAGTAGGAGCGCTCGTGGTGGTGGTAGGTGTAGTACTGTCTGTGGTATAAGTAGTTGCGCTCGTGGCTCTGGTAGGAGTAGTAGTGTCTGTGGAAGAAGTAGGAGCAATCGTGGTCATGGTAGTGGTAGTTTCTCTGGTAGAAGTAGTAGAGCTCGTGGTGGTGTTAGGAGTAGTACATTCTTTGTTCGAAGTAGGAGCGCTGGTGGTAGTGGTAGGAGTAGTACAGTCTGTGGTAGAAGTAGGAGCGCTCGTGTTGCTGGTGGGAGTAGTAGTGACTGTGTTAGAAGTAGGAACACTCGTCTTGGTGGTAGGAGTTGTAGTGTCTGTAGTAGAAGTAGTTGCGCTCGTACTGGTGGTAGGATTAGTCGTTTCTGTGGTAGAAGCAGGAGCGCTCGTGGTGGTGTTAATAGTAGTTAATACTGTGGTCAAATAGGAAAGCTCGTGGTGGTGGTAGGAGTCACAGGGCCGATGGTAGAATTGGGTGCTCTCTTGTTGGAGGTAGGAATAGCAGATTATGTGGTAGAGGTAGGTGCACTCGTGGTGGTGGTAGGAGTAGCAGGTTTTGTGTTAGAAGTACGAGCGCTTGTCATAGTTGTGGCAGTAGTAGTTCCTGGGGTAGAAGTAGGGGCTCTATTTGTGGTGGTAGGAATAGTTTCTGTGGTAGAAGTAGGAGCCATCATGGGGGTGGTAGGAGTAGTAGTGTCTTTGGTAGAAGTAGTTGTCCTCATGGTGGTGGTAGGAGTAGTAGGTTCTGTGGTAGAAGTAGGAGCACTCTTGTTGTTGGCAGGAGTAGTAGATTCTGTGGTAGAAGTAGGATCGACCGTGATGGAGGTAGGTGTAGCAGGGCCTGTGGTAGAAGTAGGTGCTCCCGTGGTGGTGGTAGGAGTAGCAGGATTTGTGGTAAAAGTAGTTGAACTCGTGGTGGTGATAGGAGTAGCAGGCTTTGTGGTAGAAATAGTATCGCCTGTTGTGGTGGTAGGAGTTGCCTGCTCTGTGGTAGAAGTAGGAGTGCTCATGTTTGTGGTAGGGTAGTAGTTTCTTTGGTAGATGTAGGAGCGCTTGTGGTGGTGATTGGAGTAGTAGTGACTCTGGTAGAAGTAGGAGCACTAGTGGTTGTGTAAGGAGTAGTATTGTCTGTGGTAGTAGTAGTTGTGCTCGTGTTGGAGGTAGGAGTAGTAGTTTCTGTGGTAGAAGTAGGAGTGCTCTTGTTGGTGGTAGGAGTAGCAGGTATTGTGTTAGAAGTAGGAGCGCCTCTCGTAGTTGTTGTAGTAGTAGTTAATGGGGTAGTAGTAGGGGCTCTCTTTGTGGTGGTAGGAATAGTTTCTGTGGTAGAAGTAGGAGCCCTCATGGCGGTGGTAGGAGTATTAGTGTCTTTGGTAGAAGTAGTTGTCCTCATGGTGGTGGTAGGACTAGTAGTTTCGGTGGTAGAAGTAGGAGCATTCTTGTTGTTGGTAGGAGGAGTAGATTCTGTGGTAGAAGTAGGATTGCCCGTGATGGAGGTAGGTGTAGCGTGGCCTGTTTTAGAAGTAGGTGCTCTCGTGGTGGTGGTAGCAGTAGCAGGTTTTGTGTTAGAAGTAGGAGTGCTTGTCGTAGTTCTGGTAGTAATAGTTCCTGGGGTAGAAGTAGGGGCTCTTTTTGTGGTGGTAAGAATAGTTTCTGTGGTAGAAGTAGGAGCCGTCATGGCGTTGGTAGGAATAGTAGTGTCTTTGGTAGAAGTAGTTGTCCTCATGGTGGTGGTAGGACTAGTAGTTTCGGTGGTAGAAGTAGGAGCATTCTTGTTGTTGGTAGGAGGAGTAGATTCAGTGGTAGAAGTAGGATTGCCCGTGATGGAGGTAGGTGTAGCGTGGCCTGTGGTAGAAGTAGGTGCTCTCGTGGTGGTGGTAGGAGTAGCAGGTTTTTGGTAGTGGTAGGTGCACACGTGGTGGTGGTAGAAGTACTAGTTTCTGTGGTAGAAGTAGGAGCACTCGTGGTGGTAGAAGTAGGCGGGTCAGTGGTAGAAGTAGGTGCTCTTGTGGTGGTGGTAGTATTATTAGTGTCTGTGATAGAAGTAGTGGTGCTCGAAGTGGTAGTATGAGTAATAATGTTTTCGGTAGAAGTATGAGCGCTCGTGGGGTTGGCAGGAGTAGTAGTGTCTCTGGTAGAAGTATGAGCGCTCGTGGTGGTGTTAGGTGTAGTATTCTCTGCGGTAGAAGTAGGAGTGCTCGTTGTGGTTGTAGGAGTAGTAGTTTCTGTGGTAGAAGTCACAATGCTCGCGGTGGTGGTGGGAGTAGCAGTCTCTGTGCTAAAAATAGGAACTCTCGTGGTGGTGGTAGGAGTGGCAGGTTTTGTGGTAAAAGTAGTTGCACTCGTGGTGGTGATAGGTGTAGCACGTTTTGTGTTAGAAGTAGTATCGCCTGGGGTGGTGGTAGGAGTTTCATGCTCTGTGGTAGAAATAGGAGTGCTCATGGTTGTGGTAGTGTAGTAGTTTCTTTGGTAGAAGTAGGAGCACTTGTGGTGGTGCTTGGAGTAGTAATGACTGTGGTAGAAGTACGTTCGCTAGTGGTGGGGTTAGGAGTAGTATTGTCTGTGGTAGTGGTAGTGGTGCTCGTGTTGGAGGTAGGAGTAGTAATTTCTGCGGTAGAATTAGGAGTGCCCTTGTTGGTGGTAGGATTAGTAGTATCTGTGGTAGAAGCAGGAGCGCTTGTGGTGGTGTTAGTGGTAGTTAATTCTGTGGTAGAAATAGGAAAGCTCGTGGTGTTGGTAGGAGTAACAGGGCCTATGGTAGAATTAGGTGATCTCTTGTTGGAGGTAGGAGTAGCAGATTTTGTGGTAGAGGTAGGTGCACTCGTGGTGGTGGTAGGAGTATTAGTTTCTGTGGTAGAAGTAGGAGCGCTCGTGGTGATGGTAGGAGGAGGCGGGTCAGTGGTAGAAGTAGGTGCTCTCGTGGTGGTGGTAGTATTATTAGTGTCTGTGATAGAAGTAGTGGTGCTTGAAGTGGTAGTAAGAGTAATAATGTTTTTGGTAGAAGTATGAGCGCTCCTGGGGGTGGCTGGAGTAGTAGTGTCTCTGGTAGAAGTATGAGCGCTCGTGGTGGTGATAGGAGTAGTATTCTCTGCGGTAGAGTTAGGAGTGCTTGTTGTGGTGGTAGGAGAAGTAGTTTCTGTGGTAGAAGTCACAATGCTCGTGGTGGTGGTGGGAGTAGCAGGGTCTGTGTTACAAATAGGTGCTCTCGTGGTGGTGGTAGGTGTAGTAGAGTCTGTGGTAAAAGCAGTGGTTCTCGTGGTGGTGGTAGGAGTAGTAATGTCTTTCGTAGTTGTATGAGTGCTCGTGCTTGTGGCAGGAGTAGTAGTTTCTGTGGTAGAAGTAGTTGCACTCGTGGTGGTGGTAGGAGTAGTAGTTTCTGCCTTAGAAGTAGGAGCAGTTGTGGTGGTGGAAGTTGTTGCATGGTCTGTGGTAGAAGTAGGGGAGCTCATAGTGGTGCTAAGAGAGGTAGTGTCTGTGGTAGGATTAGGAGCGATCATAGTGGTGGTAGGAGCAGCAGGACAGGTGGTAGAAGTACGTGCTCTCGTGGTTGTGGTAGGACTAGCAGGGTCTGTGGTAGAAGTAGTTGCAATCATGGTGGTATTAGGAGTAGAAGATTCTGTGGAAGAAGTAGGAGCACACATGGAGGTAGTAGGAGTAGTAGTGTCTCTGGTCAAAGTAGTGGCGCTCGTGGTGGTGGTAGGAGTAGCTGTGTCTGTGGTCGAAGTAGGAGCGCTCGTGGTGTTGGTAGGAGTTGTAGTGTCTGTGGTAGAATTAGGATCGCTCGTGGTGGTGGTAGGAGTAGTAGTTTATGTGGTAGAAGTACTTGCGCTCGTGGTGGAGGTAGGAGTAATGTTGTCTGTGGTATAAGTGGGCGTGCTAGTGTTGGTGGTAGGTGTTGCACGGTCTGTGGTAGAAGGAGCAGTGCTCGTGGTGGTGGTAGGAGTAGTAGTGACTTTGGTAGAAGTTGTTGCGCTCATCGTGGAAGTGGTAGTAGTAGTTTCTGTGGTAGGAGTAGGAGTGCTCGTGATAATGGCAGGAGTAGTAGTGTCTGTGCCAGAAGTAGTTGCACTCGTGATGGTGGTAGGAGTCCTAGTGTCTGTGGTAGAAGTAGCTCCGCTCGTGGGGGTGGTAGGAATAGTAATTTCTACTGTAGCAGTAGGAGCGCTCGTGGTGCTGTTAGAAGTTGCAGGGCCTGAGGTAGAAATAGGTGCTCTCCTGGTGGTTGTAGGAGTAGCAGGGTCTGTGTTAGAAGTAGTTTCGCTCATGGTGGTGGTAGGAGTAGCATGTTCTGTGTTAGAAGTAGGAGTGCTCGTTGTGCTGGTAGGAGTTGCACAGTCTGTGGTAGAAGTAAGAGTGTTCGTGGTGGTGGTAGGAGTAGTAGTGTCTGTGGTAGAAGTGGGAGTGCCTGTGGTGGTGGTGGGAGTAGTTGTGTCTGTGCTAGAAGGAGGAGCGCTCATCTTGGTGGTAAGTGTAGTGGTGTCTGTGGTAGAATTAGTATTGCTTGTGGTGGTGCTAGGTGTTGCATGTTCTGTGGTAAAAGTAGGAGTGCTCATGGTGGTGGTAGGTAGTAGTTTCTTTGATAGAAGTAGGAGCGCTCGCTGTGTTGGTAGGAGTAGTAGAGTCTTTGGTAGAAGTAGGAGCGCTTGTGGTGGTGCTTGGAGTAGTAGTGTCAGTTGTAGAAGTAGGATCTCCCGCGATTGTGGTAGGAGTAGCAGGACCTGTGGTAGAAATAGGTGCTCTCGTGGTGGTGCGAGGAGTAGGAGGTTTTGTGAGAGAAGTAGGAGCGCTTGTGGTGGTGGTGGTAGTAGTAGTTCCTGGGGTAGAAGTATGAGCTCTGGTTGTGGTGGTAGGTGTAGTACCTTCTATGGTATAAGTAGGAGCGCTCGTGGTGGTGGTAGGTGTAGTACTGTCTGTGGTATAAGTAGTTGCGCTCGTGGCTCTGGTAGGAGTAGTAGTGTCTGTGGAAGAAGTAGGAGCAATCGTGGTCATGGTAGTGGTAGTTTCTCTGGTAGAAGTAGTAGAGCTCGTGGTGGTGTTAGGAGTAGTACATTCTTTGTTCGAAGTAGGAGCGCTGGTGGTAGTGGTAGGAGTAGTACAGTCTGTGGTAGAAGTAGGAGCGCTCGTGTTGCTGGTGGGAGTAGTAGTGACTGTGTTAGAAGTAGGAACACTCGTCTTGGTGGTAGGAGTTGTAGTGTCTGTAGTAGAAGTAGTTGCGCTCGTACTGGTGGTAGGATTAGTCGTTTCTGTGGTAGAAGCAGGAGCGCTCGTGGTGGTGTTAATAGTAGTTAATACTGTGGTCAAATAGGAAAGCTCGTGGTGGTGGTAGGAGTCACAGGGCCGATGGTAGAATTGGGTGCTCTCTTGTTGGAGGTAGGAATAGCAGATTATGTGGTAGAGGTAGGTGCACTCGTGGTGGTGGTAGGAGTAGCAGGTTTTGTGTTAGAAGTACGAGCGCTTGTCATAGTTGTGGCAGTAGTAGTTCCTGGGGTAGAAGTAGGGGCTCTATTTGTGGTGGTAGGAATAGTTTCTGTGGTAGAAGTAGGAGCCATCATGGGGGTGGTAGGAGTAGTAGTGTCTTTGGTAGAAGTAGTTGTCCTCATGGTGGTGGTAGGAGTAGTAGGTTCTGTGGTAGAAGTAGGAGCACTCTTGTTGTTGGCAGGAGTAGTAGATTCTGTGGTAGAAGTAGGATCGACCGTGATGGAGGTAGGTGTAGCAGGGCCTGTGGTAGAAGTAGGTGCTCCCGTGGTGGTGGTAGGAGTAGCAGGATTTGTGGTAAAAGTAGTTGAACTCGTGGTGGTGATAGGAGTAGCAGGCTTTGTGGTAGAAGTAGTATCGCCTGTTGTGGTGGTAGGAGTTGCCTGCTCTGTGGTAGAAGTAGGAGTGCTCATGTTTGTGGTAGGGTAGTAGTTTCTTTGGTAGAAGTAGGAGCGCTTGTGGTGGTGATTGGAGTAGTAGTGACTCTGGTAGAAGTAGGAGCACTAGTGGTTGTGTAAGGAGTAGTATTGTCTGTGGTAGTAGTAGTTGTGCTCGTGTTGGAGGTAGGAGTAGTAGTTTCTGTGGTAGAAGTAGGAGTGCTCTTGTTGGTGGTAGGAGTAGCAGGTATTGTGTTAGAAGTAGGAGCGCCTCTCGTAGTTGTTGTAGTAGTAGTTAATGGGGTAGTGGTAGGGGCTCTCTTTGTGGTGGTAGGAATAGTTTCTGTGGTAGAAGTAGGAGCCGTCATGGCGGTGGTAGGAGTATTAGTGTCTTTGGTAGAAGTAGTTGTCCTCATGGTGGTGGTAGGACTAGTAGTTTCGGTGGTAGAAGTAGGAGCATTCTTGTTGTTGGTAGGAGGAGTAGATTCTGTGGTAGAAGTAGGATTGCCCGTGATGGAGGTAGGTGTAGCGTGGCCTGTTTTAGAAGTAGGTGCTCTCGTGGTGGTGGTAGCAGTAGCAGGTTTTGTGTTAGAAGTAGGAGTGCTTGTCGTAGTTCTGGTAGTAGTAGTTCCTGGGGTAGAAGTAGGGGCTCTTTTTGTGGTGGTAAGAATAGTTTCTGTGGTAGAAGTAGGAGCCGTCATGGCGTTGGTAGGAATAGTAGTGTCTTTGGTAGAAGTAGTTGTCCTCATGGTGGTGGTAGGACTAGTAGTTTCGGTGGTAGAAGTAGGAGCATTCTTGTTGTTGGTAGGAGGAGTAGATTCTGTGGTAGAAGTAGGATTGCCCGTGATGGATGTAGGTGTAGCGTGGCCTGTGGTAGAAGTAGGTGCTCTCGTGGTGGTGGTAGGAGTAGCAGGTTTTTGGTAGTGGTAGGTGCACACGTGGTGGTGGTAGAAGTACTAGTTTCTGTGGTAGAAGTAGGAGCACTCGTGGTGGTAGAAGTAGGCGGGTCAGTGGTAGAAGTAGGTGCTCTTGTGGTGGTGGTAGTATTATTAGTGTCTGTGATAGAAGTAGTGGTGCTCGAAGTGGTAGTATGAGTATTAATGTTTTCGGTAGAAGTATGAGCGCTCGTGGGGTTGGCAGGAGTAGTAGTGTCTCTGGTAGAAGTATGAGCGCTCGTGGTGGTGTTAGGTGTAGTATTCTCTGCGGTAGAAGTAGGAGTGCTCGTTGTGGTTGTAGGAGTAGTAGTTTCTGTGGTAGAAGTCACAATGCTCGCGGTGGTGGTGGGAGTAGCAGTCTCTGTGCTAAAAATAGGAACTCTCGTGGTGGTGGTAGGAGTGGCAGGTTTTGTGGTAAAAGTAGTTGCACTCGTGGTGGTGATAGGTGTAGCACGTTTTGTGTTAGAAGTAGTATCGCCTGGGGTGGTGGTAGGAGTTTCATGCTCTGTGGTAGAAATAGGAGTGCTCATGGTTGTGGTAGTGTAGTAGTTTCTTTGGTAGAAGTAGGAGCACTTGTGGTGGTGCTTGGAGTAGTAATGACTGTGGTAGAAGTACGTTCGCTAGTGGTGGGGTTAGGAGTAGTATTGTCTGTGGTAGTGGTAGTGGTGCTCGTGTTGGAGGTAGGAGTAGTAATTTCTGCGGTAGAATTAGGAGTGCCCTTGTTGGTGGTAGGATTAGTAGTATCTGTGGTAGAAGCAGGAGCGCTTGTGGTGGTGTTAGTGGTAGTTAATTCTGTGGTAGAAATAGGAAAGCTCGTGGTGTTGGTAGGAGTAACAGGGCCTATGGTAGAATTAGGTGATCTCTTGTTGGAGGTAGGAGTAGCAGATTTTGTGGTAGAGGTAGGTGCACTCGTGGTGGTGGTAGGAGTATTAGTTTCTGTGGTAGAAGTAGGAGCGCTCGTGGTGATGGTAGGAGGAGGCGGGTCAGTGGTAGAAGTAGGTGCTCTCGTGGTGGTGGTAGTATTATTAGTGTCTGTGATAGAAGTAGTGGTGCTTGAAGTGGTAGTAAGAGTAATAATGTTTTTGGTAGAAGTATGAGCGCTCCTGGGGGTGGCTGGAGTAGTAGTGTCTCTGGTAGAAGTATGAGCGCTCGTGGTGGTGATAGGAGTAGTATTCTCTGCGGTAGAGTTAGGAGTGCTTGTTGTGGTGGTAGGAGAAGTAGTTTCTGTGGTAGAAGTCACAATCCTCGTGGTGGTGGTGGGAGTAGCAGGGTCTGTGTTACAAATAGGTGCTCTCGTGGTGGTGGTAGGTGTAGTAGAGTCTGTGGTAAAAGCAGTGGTTCTCGTGGTGGTGGTAGGAGTAGTAATGTCTTTCGTAGTTGTATGAGTGCTCGTGCTTGTGGCAGGAGTAGTAGTTTCTGTGGTAGAAGTAGTTGCACTCGTGGTGGTGGTAGGAGTAGTAGTTTCTGCCTTAGAAGTAGGAGCAGTTGTGGTGGTGGAAGTTGTTGCATGGTCTGTGGTAGAAGTAGGGGAGCTCATAGTGGTGCTAAGAGAGGTAGTGTCTGTGGTAGGATTAGGAGCGATCATAGTGGTGGTAGGAGCAGCAGGACAGGTGGTAGAAGTACGTGCTCTCGTGGTTGTGGTAGGACTAGCAGGGTCTGTGGTAGAAGTAGTTGCAATCATGGTGGTATTAGGAGTAGAAGATTCTGTGGAAGAAGTAGGAGCACACATGGAGGTAGTAGGAGTAGTAGTGTCTCTGGTCAAAGTAGTGGCGCTCGTGGTGATGGTAGGAGTAGCTGTGTCTGTGGTCGAAGTAGGAGCGCTCGTGGTGTTGGTAGGAGTTGTAGTGTCTGTGGTAGAATTAGGATCGCTCGTGGTGGTGGTAGGAGTAGTAGTTTATGTGGTAGAAGTACTTGCGCTCGTGGTGGAGGTAGGAGTAATGTTGTCTGTGGTATAAGTGGGCGTGCTAGTGTTGGTGGTAGGTGTTGCACGGTCTGTGGTAGAAGGAGCAGTGCTCGTGGTGGTGGTAGGAGTAGTAGTGACTTTGGTAGAAGTTGTTGCGCTCATCGTGGAAGTGGTAGTAGTAGTTTCTGTGGTAGGAGTAGGAGTGCTCGTGATAATGGCAGGAGTAGTAGTGTCTGTGCCAGAAGTAGTTGCACTCGTGATGGTGGTAGGAGTCCTAGTGTCTGTGGTAGAAGTAGCTCCGCTCGTGGGGGTGGTAGGAATAGTAATTTCTACTGGAGCAGTAGGAGCGCTCGTGGTGCTGTTAGAAGTTGCAGGGCCTGAGGTAGAAATAGGTGCTCTCCTGGTGGTTGTAGGAGTAGCAGGGTCTGTGTTAGAAGTAGTTTCGCTCATGGTGGTGGTAGGAGTAGCATGTTCTGTGTTAGAAGTAGGAGTGCTCGTTGTGCTGGTAGGAGTTGCACAGTCTGTGGTAGAAGTAGGAGTGTTCGTGGTGGTGGTAGGAGTAGTAGTGTCTGTGGTAGAAGTGGGAGTGCCTGTGGTGGTGGTGGGAGTAGTTGTGTCTGTGCTAGAAGGAGGAGCGCTCATCTTGGTGGTAAGTGTAGTGGTGTCTGTGGTAGAATTAGTATTGCTTGTGGTGGTGCTAGGTGTTGCATGTTCTGTGGTAAAAGTAGGAGTGCTCATGGTGGTGGTAGGTAGTAGTTTCTTTGATAGAAGTAGGAGCGCTCGCTGTGTTGGTAGGAGTAGTAGAGTCTTTGGTAGAAGTAGGAGCGCTTGTGGTGGTGCTTGGAGTAGTAGTGTCAGTTGTAGAAGTAGGATCTCCCGCGATTGTGGTAGGAGTAGCAGGACCTGTGGTAGAAATAGGTGCTCTCGTGGTGGTGCGAGGAGTAGGAGGTTTTGTGAGAGAAGTAGGAGCGCTTGTGGTGGTGGTGGTAGTAGTAGTTCCTGGGGTAGAAGTATGAGCTCTGGTTGTGGTGGTAGGTGTAGTACCTTCTATGGTATAAGTAGGAGCGCTCGTGGTGGTGGTAGGTGTAGTACTGTCTGTGGTATAAGTAGTTGCGCTCGTGGCTCTGGTAGGAGTAGTAGTGTCTGTGGAAGAAGTAGGAGCAATCGTGGTCATGGTAGTGGTAGTTTCTCTGGTAGAAGTAGTAGAGCTCGTGGTGGTGTTAGGAGTAGTACATTCTTTGTTCGAAGTAGGAGCGCTGGTGGTAGTGGTAGGAGTAGTACAGTCTGTGGTAGAAGTAGGAGCGCTCGTGTTGCTGGTGGGAGTAGTAGTGACTGTGTTAGAAGTAGGAACACTCGTCTTGGTGGTAGGAGTTGTAGTGTCTGTAGTAGAAGTAGTTGCGCTCGTACTGGTGGTAGGATTAGTCGTTTCTGTGGTAGAAGCAGGAGCGCTCGTGGTGGTGTTAATAGTAGTTAATACTGTGGTCAAATAGGAAAGCTCGTGGTGGTGGTAGGAGTCACAGGGCCGATGGTAGAATTGGGTGCTCTCTTGTTGGAGGTAGGAATAGCAGATTATGTGGTAGAGGTAGGTGCACTCGTGGTGGTGGTAGGAGTAGCAGGTTTTGTGTTAGAAGTACGAGCGCTTGTCATAGTTGTGGCAGTAGTAGTTCCTGGGGTAGAAGTAGGGGCTCTATTTGTGGTGGTAGGAATAGTTTCTGTGGTAGAAGTAGGAGCCATCATGGGGGTGGTAGGAGTAGTAGTGTCTTTGGTAGAAGTAGTTGTCCTCATGGTGGTGGTAGGACTAGTAGGTTCTGTGGTAGAAGTAGGAGCACTCTTGTTGTTGGCAGGAGTAGTAGATTCTGTGGTAGAAGTAGGATCGACCGTGATGGAGGTAGGTGTAGCAGGGCCTGTGGTAGAAGTAGGTGCTCCCGTGGTGGTGGTAGGAGTAGCAGGATTTGTGGTAAAAGTAGTTGAACTCGTGGTGGTGATAGGAGTAGCAGGCTTTGTGGTAGAAGTAGTATCGCCTGTTGTGGTGGTAGGAGTTGCCTGCTCTGTGGTAGAAGTAGGAGTGCTCATGTTTGTGGTAGGGTAGTAGTTTCTTTGGTAGAAGTAGGAGCGCTTGTGGTGGTGATTGGAGTAGTAGTGACTCTGGTAGAAGTAGGAGCACTAGTGGTTGTGTAAGGAGTAGTTTTGTCTGTGGTAGTAGTAGTTGTGCTCGTGTTGGAGGTAGGAGTAGTAGTTTCTGTGGTAGAAGTAGGAGTGCTCTTGTTGGTGGTAGGAGTAGCAGGTATTGTGTTAGAAGTAGGAGCGCCTCTCGTAGTTGTTGTAGTAGTAGTTAATGGGGTAGTGGTAGGGGCTCTCTTTGTGGTGGTAGGAATAGTTTCTGTGGTAGAAGTAGGAGCCGTCATGGCGGTGGTAGGAGTATTAGTGTCTTTGGTAGAAGTAGTTGTCCTCATGGTGGTGGTAGGACTAGTAGTTTCGGTGGTAGAAGTAGGAGCATTCTTGTTGTTGGTAGGAGGAGTAGATTCTGTGGTAGAAGTAGGATTGCCCGTGATGGAGGTAGGTGTAGCGTGGCCTGTTTTAGAAGTAGGTGCTCTCGTGGTGGTGGTAGCAGTAGCAGGTTTTGTGTTAGAAGTAGGAGTGCTTGTCGTAGTTCTGGTAGTAGTAGTTCCTGGGGTAGAAGTAGGGGCTCTTTTTGTGGTGGTAAGAATAGTTTCTGTGGTAGAAGTAGGAGCCGTCATGGCGTTGGTAGGAATAGTAGTGTCTTTGGTAGAAGTAGTTGTCCTCATGGTGGTGGTAGGACTAGTAGTTTCGGTGGTAGAAGTAGGAGCATTCTTGTTGTTGGTAGGAGGAGTAGATTTTGTGGTAGAAGTAGGATTGCCCGTGATGGATGTAGGTGTAGCGTGGCCTGTGGTAGAAGTAGGTGCTCTCGTGGTGGTGGTAGGAGTAGCAGGTTTTTGGTAGTGGTAGGTGCACACGTGGTGGTGGTAGAAGTACTAGTTTCTGTGGTAGAAGTAGGAGCACTCGTGGTGGTAGAAGTAGGCGGGTCAGTGGTAGAAGTAGGTGCTCTTGTGGTGGTGGTAGTATTATTAGTGTCTGTGATAGAAGTAGTGGTGCTCGAAGTGGTAGTATGAGTATTAATGTTTTCGGTAGAAGTATGAGCGCTCGTGGGGTTGGCAGGAGTAGTAGTGTCTCTGGTAGAAGTATGAGCGCTCGTGGTGGTGTTAGGTGTAGTATTCTCTGCGGTAGAAGTAGGAGTGCTCGTTGTGGTTGTAGGAGTAGTAGTTTCTGTGGTAGAAGTCACAATGCTCGCGGTGGTGGTGGGAGTAGCAGTCTCTGTGCTAAAAATAGGAACTCTCGTGGTGGTGGTAGGAGTGGCAGGTTTTGTGGTAAAAGTAGTTGCACTCGTGGTGGTGATAGGTGTAGCACGTTTTGTGTTAGAAGTAGTATCGCCTGGGGTGGTGGTAGGAGTTTCATGCTCTGTGGTAGAAATAGGAGTGCTCATGGTTGTGGTAGTGTAGTAGTTTCTTTGGTAGAAGTAGGAGCACTTGTGGTGGTGCTTGGAGTAGTAATGACTGTGGTAGAAGTACGTTCGCTAGTGGTGGGGTTAGGAGTAGTATTGTCTGTGGTAGTGGTAGTGGTGCTCGTGTTGGAGGTAGGAGTAGTAATTTCTGCGGTAGAATTAGGAGTGCCCTTGTTGGTGGTAGGATTAGTAGTATCTGTGGTAGAAGCAGGAGCGCTTGTGGTGGTGTTAGTGGTAGTTAATTCTGTGGTAGAAATAGGAAAGCTCGTGGTGTTGGTAGGAGTAACAGGGCCTATGGTAGAATTAGGTGATCTCTTGTTGGAGGTAGGAGTAGCAGATTTTGTGGTAGAGGTAGGTGCACTCGTGGTGGTGGTAGGAGTATTAGTTTCTGTGGTAGAAGTAGGAGCGCTCGTGGTGATGGTAGGAGGAGGCGGGTCAGTGGTAGAAGTAGGTGCTCTCGTGGTGGTGGTAGTATTATTAGTGTCTGTGATAGAAGTAGTGGTGCTTGAAGTGGTAGTAAGAGTAATAATGTTTTTGGTAGAAGTATGAGCGCTCCTGTGGGTGGCTGGAGTAGTAGTGTCTCTGGTAGAAGTATGAGCGCTCGTGGTGGTGATAGGAGTAGTATTCTCTGCGGTAGAGTTAGGAGTGCTTGTTGTGGTGGTAGGAGAAGTAGTTTCTGTGGTAGAAGTCACAATGCTCGTGGTGGTGGTGGGAGTAGCAGGGTCTGTGTTACAAATAGGTGCTCTCGTGGTGGTGGTAGGTGTAGTAGAGTCTGTGGTAAAAGCAGTGGTTCTCGTGGTGGTGGTAGGAGTAGTAATGTCTTTCGTAGTTGTATGAGTGCTCGTGCTTGTGGCAGGAGTAGTAGTTTCTGTGGTAGAAGTAGTTGCACTCGTGGTGGTGGTAGGAGTAGTAGTTTCTGCCTTAGAAGTAGGAGCAGTTGTGGTGGTGGAAGTTGTTGCATGGTCTGTGGTAGAAGTAGGGGAGCTCATAGTGGTGCTAAGAGAGGTAGTGTCTGTGGTAGGATTAGGAGCGATCATAGTGGTGGTAGGAGCAGCAGGACAGGTGGTAGAAGTACGTGCTCTCGTGGTTGTGGTAGGACTAGCAGGGTCTGTGGTAGAAGTAGTTGCAATCATGGTGGTATTAGGAGTAGAAGATTCTGTGGAAGAAGTAGGAGCACACATGGAGGTAGTAGGAGTAGTAGTGTCTCTGGTCAAAGTAGTGGCGCTCGTGGTGATGGTAGGAGTAGCTGTGTCTGTGGTCGAAGTAGGAGCGCTCGTGGTGTTGGTAGGAGTTGTAGTGTCTGTGGTAGAATTAGGATCGCTCGTGGTGGTGGTAGGAGTAGTAGTTTATGTGGTAGAAGTACTTGCGCTCGTGGTGGAGGTAGGAGTAATGTTGTCTGTGGTATAAGTGGGCGTGCTAGTGTTGGTGGTAGGTGTTGCACGGTCTGTGGTAGAAGGAGCAGTGCTCGTGGTGGTGGTAGGAGTAGTAGTGACTTTGGTAGAAGTTGTTGCGCTCATCGTGGAAGTGGTAGTAGTAGTTTCTGTGGTAGGAGTAGGAGTGCTCGTGATAATGGCAGGAGTAGTAGTGTCTGTGCCAGAAGTAGTTGCACTCGTGATGGTGGTAGGAGTCCTAGTGTCTGTGGTAGAAGTAGCTCCGCTCGTGGGGGTGGTAGGAATAGTAATTTCTACTGGAGCAGTAGGAGCGCTCGTGGTGCTGTTAGAAGTTGCAGGGCCTGAGGTAGAAATAGGTGCTCTCCTGGTGGTTGTAGGAGTAGCAGGGTCTGTGTTAGAAGTAGTTTCGCTCATGGTGGTGGTAGGAGTAGCATGTTCTGTGTTAGAAGTAGGAGTGCTCGTTGTGCTGGTAGGAGTTGCACAGTCTGTGGTAGAAGTAGGAGTGTTCGTGGTGGTGGTAGGAGTAGTAGTGTCTGTGGTAGAAGTGGGAGTGCCTGTGGTGGTGGTGGGAGTAGTTGTGTCTGTGCTAGAAGGAGGAGCGCTCATCTTGGTGGTAAGTGTAGTGGTGTCTGTGGTAGAATTAGTATTGCTTGTGGTGGTGCTAGGTGTTGCATGTTCTGTGGTAAAAGTAGGAGTGCTCATGGTGGTGGTAGGTAGTAGTTTCTTTGATAGAAGTAGGAGCGCTCGCTGTGTTGGTAGGAGTAGTAGAGTCTTTGGTAGAAGTAGGAGCGCTTGTGGTGGTGCTTGGAGTAGTAGTGTCAGTTGTAGAAGTAGGATCTCCCGCGATTGTGGTAGGAGTAGCAGGACCTGTGGTAGAAATAGGTGCTCTCGTGGTGGTGCGAGGAGTAGGAGGTTTTGTGAGAGAAGTAGGAGCGCTTGTGGTGGTGGTGGTAGTAGTAGTTCCTGGGGTAGAAGTATGAGCTCTGGTTGTGGTGGTAGGTGTAGTACCTTCTATGGTATAAGTAGGAGCGCTCGTGGTGGTGGTAGGTGTAGTACTGTCTGTGGTATAAGTAGTTGCGCTCGTGGCTCTGGTAGGAGTAGTAGTGTCTGTGGAAGAAGTAGGAGCAATCGTGGTCATGGTAGTGGTAGTTTCTCTGGTAGAAGTAGTAGAGCTCGTGGTGGTGTTAGGAGTAGTACATTCTTTGTTCGAAGTAGGAGCGCTGGTGGTAGTGGTAGGAGTAGTACAGTCTGTGGTAGAAGTAGGAGCGCTCGTGTTGCTGGTGGGAGTAGTAGTGACTGTGTTAGAAGTAGGAACACTCGTCTTGGTGGTAGGAGTTGTAGTGTCTGTAGTAGAAGTAGTTGCGCTCGTACTGGTGGTAGGATTAGTCGTTTCTGTGGTAGAAGCAGGAGCGCTCGTGGTGGTGTTAATAGTAGTTAATACTGTGGTCAAATAGGAAAGCTCGTGGTGGTGGTAGGAGTCACAGGGCCGATGGTAGAATTGGGTGCTCTCTTGTTGGAGGTAGGAATAGCAGATTATGTGGTAGAGGTAGGTGCACTCGTGGTGGTGGTAGGAGTAGCAGGTTTTGTGTTAGAAGTACGAGCGCTTGTCATAGTTGTGGCAGTAGTAGTTCCTGGGGTAGAAGTAGGGGCTCTATTTGTGGTGGTAGGAATAGTTTCTGTGGTAGAAGTAGGAGCCATCATGGGGGTGGTAGGAGTAGTAGTGTCTTTGGTAGAAGTAGTTGTCCTCATGGTGGTGGTAGGAGTAGTAGGTTCTGTGGTAGAAGTAGGAGCACTCTTGTTGTTGGCAGGAGTAGTAGATTCTGTGGTAGAAGTAGGATCGACCGTGATGGAGGTAGGTGTAGCAGGGCCTGTGGTAGAAGTAGGTGCTCCCGTGGTGGTGGTAGGAGTAGCAGGATTTGTGGTAAAAGTAGTTGAACTCGTGGTGGTGATAGGAGTAGCAGGCTTTGTGGTAGAAGTAGTATCGCCTGTTGTGGTGGTAGGAGTTGCCTGCTCTGTGGTAGAAGTAGGAGTGCTCATGTTTGTGGTAGGGTAGTAGTTTCTTTGGTAGATGTAGGAGCGCTTGTGGTGGTGATTGGAGTAGTAGTGACTCTGGTAGAAGTAGGAGCACTAGTGGTTGTGTAAGGAGTAGTATTGTCTGTGGTAGTAGTAGTTGTGCTCGTGTTGGAGGTAGGAGTAGTAGTTTCTGTGGTAGAAGTAGGAGTGCTCTTGTTGGTGGTAGGAGTAGCAGGTATTGTGTTAGAAGTAGGAGCGCCTCTCGTAGTTGTTGTAGTAGTAGTTAATGGGGTAGTAGTAGGGGCTCTCTTTGTGGTGGTAGGAATAGTTTCTGTGGTAGAAGTAGGAGCCCTCATGGCGGTGGTAGGAGTATTAGTGTCTTTGGTAGAAGTAGTTGTCCTCATGGTGGTGGTAGGACTAGTAGTTTCGGTGGTAGAAGTAGGAGCATTCTTGTTGTTGGTAGGAGGAGTAGATTCTGTGGTAGAAGTAGGATTGCCCGTGATGGAGGTAGGTGTAGCGTGGCCTGTTTTAGAAGTAGGTGCTCTCGTGGTGGTGGTAGCAGTAGCAGGTTTTGTGTTAGAAGTAGGAGTGCTTGTCGTAGTTCTGGTAGTAGTAGTTCCTGGGGTAGAAGTAGGGGCTCTTTTTGTGGTGGTAAGAATAGTTTCTGTGGTAGAAGTAGGAGCCGTCATGGCGTTGGTAGGAATAGTAGTGTCTTTGGTAGAAGTAGTTGTCCTCATGGTGGTGGTAGGACTAGTAGTTTCGGTGGTAGAAGTAGGAGCATTCTTGTTGTTGGTAGGAGGAGTAGATTCTGTGGTAGAAGTAGGATTGCCCGTGATGGAGGTAGGTGTAGCGTGGCCTGTGGTAGAAGTAGGTGCTCTCGTGGTGGTGGTAGGAGTAGCAGGTTTTTGGTAGTGGTAGGTGCACACGTGGTGGTGGTAGAAGTACTAGTTTCTGTGGTAGAAGTAGGAGCACTCGTGGTGGTAGAAGTAGGCGGGTCAGTGGTAGAAGTAGGTGCTCTTGTGGTGGTGGTAGTATTATTAGTGTCTGTGATAGAAGTAGTGGTGCTCGAAGTGGTAGTATGAGTAATAATGTTTTCGGTAGAAGTATGAGCGCTCGTGGGGTTGGCAGGAGTAGTAGTGTCTCTGGTAGAAGTATGAGCGCTCGTGGTGGTGTTAGGTGTAGTATTCTCTGCGGTAGAAGTAGGAGTGCTCGTTGTGGTTGTAGGAGTAGTAGTTTCTGTGGTAGAAGTCACAATGCTCGCGGTGGTGGTGGGAGTAGCAGTCTCTGTGCTAAAAATAGGAACTCTCGTGGTGGTGGTAGGAGTGGCAGGTTTTGTGGTAAAAGTAGTTGCACTCGTGGTGGTGATAGGTGTAGCACGTTTTGTGTTAGAAGTAGTATCGCCTGGGGTGGTGGTAGGAGTTTCATGCTCTGTGGTAGAAATAGGAGTGCTCATGGTTGTGGTAGTGTAGTAGTTTCTTTGGTAGAAGTAGGAGCACTTGTGGTGGTGCTTGGAGTAGTAATGACTGTGGTAGAAGTACGTTCGCTAGTGGTGGGGTTAGGAGTAGTATTGTCTGTGGTAGTGGTAGTGGTGCTCGTGTTGGAGGTAGGAGTAGTAATTTCTGCGGTAGAATTAGGAGTGCCCTTGTTGGTGGTAGGATTAGTAGTATCTGTGGTAGAAGCAGGAGCGCTTGTGGTGGTGTTAGTGGTAGTTAATTCTGTGGTAGAAATAGGAAAGCTCGTGGTGTTGGTAGGAGTAACAGGGCCTATGGTAGAATTAGGTGATCTCTTGTTGGAGGTAGGAGTAGCAGATTTTGTGGTAGAGGTAGGTGCACTCGTGGTGGTGGTAGGAGTATTAGTTTCTGTGGTAGAAGTAGGAGCGCTCGTGGTGATGGTAGGAGGAGGCGGGTCAGTGGTAGAAGTAGGTGCTCTCGTGGTGGTGGTAGTATTATTAGTGTCTGTGATAGAAGTAGTGGTGCTTGAAGTGGTAGTAAGAGTAATAATGTTTTTGGTAGAAGTATGAGCGCTCCTGGGGGTGGCTGGAGTAGTAGTGTCTCTGGTAGAAGTATGAGCGCTCGTGGTGGTGATAGGAGTAGTATTCTCTGCGGTAGAGTTAGGAGTGCTTGTTGTGGTGGTAGGAGAAGTAGTTTCTGTGGTAGAAGTCACAATGCTCGTGGTGGTGGTGGGAGTAGCAGGGTCTGTGTTACAAATAGGTGCTCTCGTGGTGGTGGTAGGTGTAGTAGAGTCTGTGGTAAAAGCAGTGGTTCTCGTGGTGGTGGTAGGAGTAGTAATGTCTTTCGTAGTTGTATGAGTGCTCGTGCTTGTGGCAGGAGTAGTAGTTTCTGTGGTAGAAGTAGTTGCACTCGTGGTGGTGGTAGGAGTAGTAGTTTCTGCCTTAGAAGTAGGAGCAGTTGTGGTGGTGGAAGTTGTTGCATGGTCTGTGGTAGAAGTAGGGGAGCTCATAGTGGTGCTAAGAGAGGTAGTGTCTGTGGTAGGATTAGGAGCGATCATAGTGGTGGTAGGAGCAGCAGGACAGGTGGTAGAAGTACGTGCTCTCGTGGTTGTGGTAGGACTAGCAGGGTCTGTGGTAGAAGTAGTTGCAATCATGGTGGTATTAGGAGTAGAAGATTCTGTGGAAGAAGTAGGAGCACACATGGAGGTAGTAGGAGTAGTAGTGTCTCTGGTCAAAGTAGTGGCGCTCGTGGTGGTGGTAGGAGTAGCTGTGTCTGTGGTCGAAGTAGGAGCGCTCGTGGTGTTGGTAGGAGTTGTAGTGTCTGTGGTAGAATTAGGATCGCTCGTGGTGGTGGTAGGAGTAGTAGTTTATGTGGTAGAAGTACTTGCGCTCGTGGTGGAGGTAGGAGTAATGTTGTCTGTGGTATAAGTGGGCGTGCTAGTGTTGGTGGTAGGTGTTGCACGGTCTGTGGTAGAAGGAGCAGTGCTCGTGGTGGTGGTAGGAGTAGTAGTGACTTTGGTAGAAGTTGTTGCGCTCATCGTGGAAGTGGTAGTAGTAGTTTCTGTGGTAGGAGTAGGAGTGCTCGTGATAATGGCAGGAGTAGTAGTGTCTGTGCCAGAAGTAGTTGCACTCGTGATGGTGGTAGGAGTCCTAGTGTCTGTGGTAGAAGTAGCTCCGCTCGTGGGGGTGGTAGGAATAGTAATTTCTACTGGAGCAGTAGGAGCGCTCGTGGTGCTGTTAGAAGTTGCAGGGCCTGAGGTAGAAATAGGTGCTCTCCTGGTGGTTGTAGGAGTAGCAGGGTCTGTGTTAGAAGTAGTTTCGCTCATGGTGGTGGTAGGAGTAGCATGTTCTGTGTTAGAAGTAGGAGTGCTCGTTGTGCTGGTAGGAGTTGCACAGTCTGTGGTAGAAGTAGGAGTGTTCGTGGTGGTGGTAGGAGTAGTAGTGTCTGTGGTAGAAGTGGGAGTGCCTGTGGTGGTGGTGGGAGTAGTTGTGTCTGTGCTAGAAGGAGGAGCGCTCATCTTGGTGGTAAGTGTAGTGGTGTCTGTGGTAGAATTAGTATTGCTTGTGGTGGTGCTAGGTGTTGCATGTTCTGTGGTAAAAGTAGGAGTGCTCATGGTGGTGGTAGGTAGTAGTTTCTTTGATAGAAGTAGGAGCGCTCGCTGTGTTGGTAGGAGTAGTAGAGTCTTTGGTAGAAGTAGGAGCGCTTGTGGTGGTGCTTGGAGTAGTAGTGTCAGTTGTAGAAGTAGGATCTCCCGCGATTGTGGTAGGAGTAGCAGGACCTGTGGTAGAAATAGGTGCTCTCGTGGTGGTGCGAGGAGTAGGAGGTTTTGTGAGAGAAGTAGGAGCGCTTGTGGTGGTGGTGGTAGTAGTAGTTCCTGGGGTAGAAGTATGAGCTCTGGTTGTGGTGGTAGGTGTAGTACCTTCTATGGTATAAGTAGGAGCGCTCGTGGTGGTGGTAGGTGTAGTACTGTCTGTGGTATAAGTAGTTGCGCTCGTGGCTCTGGTAGGAGTAGTAGTGTCTGTGGAAGAAGTAGGAGCAATCGTGGTCATGGTAGTGGTAGTTTCTCTGGTAGAAGTAGTAGAGCTCGTGGTGGTGTTAGGAGTAGTACATTCTTTGTTCGAAGTAGGAGCGCTGGTGTTAGTGGTAGGAGTAGTACAGTCTGTGGTAGAAGTAGGAGCGCTCGTGTTGCTGGTGGGAGTAGTAGTGACTGTGTTAGAAGTAGGAACACTCGTCTTGGTGGTAGGAGTTGTAGTGTCTGTAGTAGAAGTAGTTGCGCTCGTACTGGTGGTAGGATTAGTCGTTTCTGTGGTAGAAGCAGGAGCGCTCGTGGTGGTGTTAATAGTAGTTAATACTGTGGTCAAATAGGAAAGCTCGTGGTGGTGGTAGGAGTCACAGGGCCGATGGTAGAATTGGGTGCTCTCTTGTTGGAGGTAGGAATAGCAGATTATGTGGTAGAGGTAGGTGCACTCGTGGTGGTGGTAGGAGTAGCAGGTTTTGTGTTAGAAGTACGAGCGCTTGTCATAGTTGTGGCAGTAGTAGTTCCTGGGGTAGAAGTAGGGGCTCTATTTGTGGTGGTAGGAATAGTTTCTGTGGTAGAAGTAGGAGCCATCATGGGGGTGGTAGGAGTAGTAGTGTCTTTGGTAGAAGTAGTTGTCCTCATGGTGGTGGTAGGAGTAGTAGGTTCTGTGGTAGAAGTAGGAGCACTCTTGTTGTTGGCAGGAGTAGTAGATTCTGTGGTAGAAGTAGGATCGACCGTGATGGAGGTAGGTGTAGCAGGGCCTGTGGTAGAAGTAGGTGCTCCCGTGGTGGTGGTAGGAGTAGCAGGATTTGTGGTAAAAGTAGTTGAACTCGTGGTGGTGATAGGAGTAGCAGGCTTTGTGGTAGAAGTAGTATCGCCTGTTGTGGTGGTAGGAGTTGCCTGCTCTGTGGTAGAAGTAGGAGTGCTCATGTTTGTGGTAGGGTAGTAGTTTCTTTGGTAGAAGTAGGAGCGCTTGTGGTGGTGATTGGAGTAGTAGTGACTCTGGTAGAAGTAGGAGCACTAGTGGTTGTGTAAGGAGTAGTATTGTCTGTGGTAGTAGTAGTTGTGCTCGTGTTGGAGGTAGGAGTAGTAGTTTCTGTGGTAGAAGTAGGAGTGCTCTTGTTGGTGGTAGGAGTAGCAGGTATTGTGTTAGAAGTAGGAGCGCCTCTCGTAGTTGTTGTAGTAGTAGTTAATGGGGTAGTAGTAGGGGCTCTCTTTGTGGTGGTAGGAATAGTTTCTGTGGTAGAAGTAGGAGCCGTCATGGCGGTGGTAGGAGTATTAGTGTCTTTGGTAGAAGTAGTTGTCCTCATGGTGGTGGTAGGACTAGTAGTTTCGGTGGTAGAAGTAGGAGCATTCTTGTTGTTGGTAGGAGGAGTAGATTCTGTGGTAGAAGTAGGATTGCCCGTGATGGAGGTAGGTGTAGCGTGGCCTGTTTTAGAAGTAGGTGCTCTCGTGGTGGTGGTAGCAGTAGCAGGTTTTGTGTTAGAAGTAGGAGTGCTTGTCGTAGTTCTGGTAGTAGTAGTTCCTGGGGTAGAAGTAGGGGCTCTTTTTGTGGTGGTAAGAATAGTTTCTGTGGTAGAAGTAGGAGCCGTCATGGCGTTGGTAGGAATAGTAGTGTCTTTGGTAGAAGTAGTTGTCCTCATGGTGGTGGTAGGACTAGTAGTTTCGGTGGTAGAAGTAGGAGCATTCTTGTTGTTGGTAGGAGGAGTAGATTCTGTGGTAGAAGTAGGATTGCCCGTGATGGAGGTAGGTGTAGCGTGGCCTGTGGTAGAAGTAGGTGCTCTCGTGGTGGTGGTAGGAGTAGCAGGTTTTTGGTAGTGGTAGGTGCACACGTGGTGGTGGTAGAAGTACTAGTTTCTGTGGTAGAAGTAGGAGCACTCGTGGTGGTAGAAGTAGGCGGGTCAGTGGTAGAAGTAGGTGCTCTTGTGGTGGTGGTAGTATTATTAGTGTCTGTGATAGAAGTAGTGGTGCTCGAAGTGGTAGTATGAGTAATAATGTTTTCGGTAGAAGTATGAGCGCTCGTGGGGTTGGCAGGAGTAGTAGTGTCTCTGGTAGAAGTATGAGCGCTCGTGGTGGTGTTAGGTGTAGTATTCTCTGCGGTAGAAGTAGGAGTGCTCGTTGTGGTTGTAGGAGTAGTAGTTTCTGTGGTAGAAGTCACAATGCTCGCGGTGGTGGTGGGAGTAGCAGTCTCTGTGCTAAAAATAGGAACTCTCGTGGTGGTGGTAGGAGTGGCAGGTTTTGTGGTAAAAGTAGTTGCACTCGTGGTGGTGATAGGTGTAGCACGTTTTGTGTTAGAAGTAGTATCACCTGGGGTGGTGGTAGGAGTTTCATGCTCTGTGGTAGAAATAGGAGTGCTCATGGTTGTGGTAGTGTAGTAGTTTCTTTGGTAGAAGTAGGAGCACTTGTGGTGGTGCTTGGAGTAGTAATGACTGTGGTAGAAGTACGTTCGCTAGTGGTGGGGTTAGGAGTAGTATTGTCTGTGGTAGTGGTAGTGGTGCTCGTGTTGGAGGTAGGAGTAGTAATTTCTGCGGTAGAATTAGGAGTGCCCTTGTTGGTGGTAGGATTAGTAGTATCTGTGGTAGAAGCAGGAGCGCTTGTGGTGGTGTTAGTGGTAGTTAATTCTGTGGTAGAAATAGGAAAGCTCGTGGTGTTGGTAGGAGTAACAGGGCCTATGGTAGAATTAGGTGATCTCTTGTTGGAGGTAGGAGTAGCAGATTTTGTGGTAGAGGTAGGTGCACTCGTGGTGGTGGTAGGAGTATTAGTTTCTGTGGTAGAAGTAGGAGCGCTCGTGGTGATGGTAGGAGGAGGCGGGTCAGTGGTAGAAGTAGGTGCTCTCGTGGTGGTGGTAGTATTATTAGTGTCTGTGATAGAAGTAGTGGTGCTTGAAGTGGTAGTAAGAGTAATAATGTTTTTGGTAGAAGTATGAGCGCTCCTGTGGGTGGCTGGAGTAGTAGTGTCTCTGGTAGAAGTATGAGCGCTCGTGGTGGTGATAGGAGTAGTATTCTCTGCGGTAGAGTTAGGAGTGCTTGTTGTGGTGGTAGGAGAAGTAGTTTCTGTGGTAGAAGTCACAATGCTCGTGGTGGTGGTGGGAGTAGCAGGGTCTGTGTTACAAATAGGTGCTCTCGTGGTGGTGGTAGGTGTAGTAGAGTCTGTGGTAAAAGCAGTGGTTCTCGTGGTGGTGGTAGGAGTAGTAATGTCTTTCGTAGTTGTATGAGTGCTCGTGCTTGTGGCAGGAGTAGTAGTTTCTGTGGTAGAAGTAGTTGCACTCGTGGTGGTGGTAGGAGTAGTAGTTTCTGCCTTAGAAGTAGGAGCAGTTGTGGTGGTGGAAGTTGTTGCATGGTCTGTGGTAGAAGTAGGGGAGCTCATAGTGGTGCTAAGAGAGGTAGTGTCTGTGGTAGGATTAGGAGCGATCATAGTGGTGGTAGGAGCAGCAGGACAGGTGGTAGAAGTACGTGCTCTCGTGGTTGTGGTAGGACTAGCAGGGTCTGTGGTAGAAGTAGTTGCAATCATGGTGGTATTAGGAGTAGAAGATTCTGTGGAAGAAGTAGGAGCACACATGGAGGTAGTAGGAGTAGTAGTGTCTCTGGTCAAAGTAGTGGCGCTCGTGGTGGTGGTAGGAGTAGCTGTGTCTGTGGTCGAAGTAGGAGCGCTCGTGGTGTTGGTAGGAGTTGTAGTGTCTGTGGTAGAATTAGGATCGCTCGTGGTGGTGGTAGGAGTAGTAGTTTATGTGGTAGAAGTACTTGCGCTCGTGGTGGAGGTAGGAGTAATGTTGTCTGTGGTATAAGTGGGCGTGCTAGTGTTGGTGGTAGGTGTTGCACGGTCTGTGGTAGAAGGAGCAGTGCTCGTGGTGGTGGTAGGAGTAGTAGTGACTTTGGTAGAAGTTGTTGCGCTCATCGTGGAAGTGGTAGTAGTAGTTTCTGTGGTAGGAGTAGGAGTGCTCGTGATAATGGCAGGAGTAGTAGTGTCTGTGCCAGAAGTAGTTGCACTCATGATGGTGGTAGGAGTCCTAGTGTCTGTGGTAGAAGTAGCTCCGCTCGTGGGGGTGGTAGGAATAGTAATTTCTACTGTAGCAGTAGGAGCGCTCGTGGTGCTGTTAGAAGTTGCAGGGCCTGAGGTAGAAATAGGTGCTCTCCTGGTGGTTGTAGGAGTAGCAGGGTCTGTGTTAGAAGTAGTTTCGCTCATGGTGGTGGTAGGAGTAGCATGTTCTGTGTTAGAAGTAGGAGTGCTCGTTGTGCTGGTAGGAGTTGCACAGTCTGTGGTAGAAGTAAGAGTGTTCGTGGTGGTGGTAGGAGTAGTAGTGTCTGTGGTAGAAGTGGGAGTGCCTGTGGTGGTGGTGGGAGTAGTTGTGTCTGTGCTAGAAGGAGGAGCGCTCATCTTGGTGGTAAGTGTAGTGGTGTCTGTGGTAGAATTAGTATTGCTTGTGGTGGTGCTAGGTGTTGCATGTTCTGTGGTAAAAGTAGGAGTGCTCATGGTGGTGGTAGGTAGTAGTTTCTTTGATAGAAGTAGGAGCGCTCGCTGTGTTGGTAGGAGTAGTAGAGTCTTTGGTAGAAGTAGGAGCGCTTGTGGTGGTGCTTGGAGTAGTAGTGTCAGTTGTAGAAGTAGGATCTCCCGCGATTGTGGTAGGAGTAGCAGGACCTGTGGTAGAAATAGGTGCTCTCGTGGTGGTGCGAGGAGTAGGAGGTTTTGTGAGAGAAGTAGGAGCGTTTGTGGTGGTGGTGGTAGTAGTAGTTCCTGGGGTAGAAGTATGAGCTCTGGTTGTGGTGGTAGGTGTAGTACCTTCTATGGTATAAGTAGGAGCGCTCGTGGTGGTGGTAGGTGTAGTACTGTCTGTGGTATAAGTAGTTGCGCTCGTGGCTCTGGTAGGAGTAGTAGTGTCTGTGGAAGAAGTAGGAGCAATCGTGGTCATGGTAGTGGTAGTTTCTCTGGTAGAAGTAGTAGAGCTCGTGGTGGTGTTAGGAGTAGTACATTCTTTGTTCGAAGTAGGAGCGCTGGTGGTAGTGGTAGGAGTAGTACAGTCTGTGGTAGAAGTAGGAGCGCTCGTGTTGCTGGTGGGAGTAGTAGTGACTGTGTTAGAAGTAGGAACACTCGTCTTGGTGGTAGGAGTTGTAGTGTCTGTAGTAGAAGTAGTTGCGCTCGTACTGGTGGTAGGATTAGTCGTTTCTGTGGTAGAAGCAGGAGCGCTCGTGGTGGTGTTAATAGTAGTTAATACTGTGGTCAAATAGGAAAGCTCGTGGTGGTGGTAGGAGTCACAGGGCCGATGGTAGAATTGGGTGCTCTCTTGTTGGAGGTAGGAATAGCAGATTATGTGGTAGAGGTAGGTGCACTCGTGGTGGTGGTAGGAGTAGCAGGTTTTGTGTTAGAAGTACGAGCGCTTGTCATAGTTGTGGCAGTAGTAGTTCCTGGGGTAGAAGTAGGGGCTCTATTTGTGGTGGTAGGAATAGTTTCTGTGGTAGAAGTAGGAGCCATCATGGGGGTGGTAGGAGTAGTAGTGTCTTTGGTAGAAGTAGTTGTCCTCATGGTGGTGGTAGGAGTAGTAGGTTCTGTGGTAGAAGTAGGAGCACTCTTGTTGTTGGCAGGAGTAGTAGATTCTGTGGTAGAAGTAGGATCGACCGTGATGGAGGTAGGTGTAGCAGGGCCTGTGGTAGAAGTAGGTGCTCCCGTGGTGGTGGTAGGAGTAGCAGGATTTGTGGTAAAAGTAGTTGAACTCGTGGTGGTGATAGGAGTAGCAGGCTTTGTGGTAGAAGTAGTATCGCCTGTTGTGGTGGTAGGAGTTGCCTGCTCTGTGGTAGAAGTAGGAGTGCTCATGTTTGTGGTAGGGTAGTAGTTTCTTTGGTAGAAGTAGGAGCGCTTGTGGTGGTGATTGGAGTAGTAGTGACTCTGGTAGAAGTAGGAGCACTAGTGGTTGTGTAAGGAGTAGTATTGTCTGTGGTAGTAGTAGTTGTGCTCGTGTTGGAGGTAGGAGTAGTAGTTTCTGTGGTAGAAGTAGGAGTGCTCTTGTTGGTGGTAGGAGTAGCAGGTATTGTGTTAGAAGTAGGAGCGCCTCTCGTAGTTGTTGTAGTAGTAGTTAATGGGGTAGTGGTAGGGGCTCTCTTTGTGGTGGTAGGAATAGTTTCTGTGGTAGAAGTAGGAGCCGTCATGGCGGTGGTAGGAGTATTAGTGTCTTTGGTAGAAGTAGTTGTCCTCATGGTGGTGGTAGGACTAGTAGTTTCGGTGGTAGAAGTAGGAGCATTCTTGTTGTTGGTAGGAGGAGTAGATTCTGTGGTAGAAGTAGGATTGCCCGTGATGGAGGTAGGTGTAGCGTGGCCTGTTTTAGAAGTAGGTGCTCTCGTGGTGGTGGTAGCAGTAGCAGGTTTTGTGTTAGAAGTAGGAGTGCTTGTCGTAGTTCTGGTAGTAGTAGTTCCTGGGGTAGAAGTAGGGGCTCTTTTTGTGGTGGTAAGAATAGTTTCTGTGGTAGAAGTAGGAGCCGTCATGGCGTTGGTAGGAATAGTAGTGTCTTTGGTAGAAGTAGTTGTCCTCATGGTGGTGGTAGGACTAGTAGTTTCGGTGGTAGAAGTAGGAGCATTCTTGTTGTTGGTAGGAGGAGTAGATTTTGTGGTAGAAGTAGGATTGCCCGTGATGGATGTAGGTGTAGCGTGGCCTGTGGTAGAAGTAGGTGCTCTCGTGGTGGTGGTAGGAGTAGCAGGTTTTTGGTAGTGGTAGGTGCACACGTGGTGGTGGTAGAAGTACTAGTTTCTGTGGTAGAAGTAGGAGCACTCGTGGTGGTAGAAGTAGGCGGGTCAGTGGTAGAAGTAGGTGCTCTTGTGGTGGTGGTAGTATTATTAGTGTCTGTGATAGAAGTAGTGGTGCTCGAAGTGGTAGTATGAGTAATAATGTTTTCGGTAGAAGTATGAGCGCTCGTGGGGTTGGCAGGAGTAGTAGTGTCTCTGGTAGAAGTATGAGCGCTCGTGGTGGTGTTAGGTGTAGTATTCTCTGCGGTAGAAGTAGGAGTGCTCGTTGTGGTTGTAGGAGTAGTAGTTTCTGTGGTAGAAGTCACAATGCTCGCGGTGGTGGTGGGAGTAGCAGTCTCTGTGCTAAAAATAGGAACTCTCGTGGTGGTGGTAGGAGTGGCAGGTTTTGTGGTAAAAGTAGTTGCACTCGTGGTGGTGATGGGTGTAGCACGTTTTGTGTTAGAAGTAGTATCGCCTGGGGTGGTGGTAGGAGTTTCATGCTCTGTGGTAGAAATAGGAGTGCTCATGGTTGTGGTAGTGTAGTAGTTTCTTTGGTAGAAGTAGGAGCACTTGTGGTGGTGCTTGGAGTAGTAATGACTGTGGTAGAAGTACGTTCGCTAGTGGTGGGGTTAGGAGTAGTATTGTCTGTGGTAGTGGTAGTGGTGCTCGTGTTGGAGGTAGGAGTAGTAATTTCTGCGGTAGAATTAGGAGTGCCCTTGTTGGTGGTAGGATTAGTAGTATCTGTGGTAGAAGCAGGAGCGCTTGTGGTGGTGTTAGTGGTAGTTAATTCCGTGGTAGAAATAGGAAAGCTCGTGGTGTTGGTAGGAGTAACAGGGCCTATGGTAGAATTAGGTGATCTCTTGTTGGAGGTAGGAGTAGCAGATTTTGTGGTAGAGGTAGGTGCACTCGTGGTGGTGGTAGGAGTATTAGTTTCTGTGGTAGAAGTAGGAGCGCTCGTGGTGATGGTAGGAGGAGGCGGGTCAGTGGTAGAAGTAGGTGCTCTCGTGGTGGTGGTAGTATTATTAGTGTCTGTGATAGAAGTAGTGGTGCTTGAAGTGGTAGTAAGAGTAATAATGTTTTTGGTAGAAGTATGAGCGCTCCTGGGGGTGGCTGGAGTAGTAGTGTCTCTGGTAGAAGTATGAGCGCTCGTGGTGGTGATAGGAGTAGTATTCTCTGCGGTAGAGTTAGGAGTGCTTGTTGTGGTGGTAGGAGAAGTAGTTTCTGTGGTAGAAGTCACAATGCTCGTGGTGGTGGTGGGAGTAGCAGGGTCTGTGTTACAAATAGGTGCTCTCGTGGTGGTGGTAGGTGTAGTAGAGTCTGTGGTAAAAGCAGTGGTTCTCGTGGTGGTGGTAGGAGTAGTAATGTCTTTCGTAGTTGTATGAGTGCTCGTGCTTGTGGCAGGAGTAGTAGTTTCTGTGGTAGAAGTAGTTGCACTCGTGGTGGTGGTAGGAGTAGTAGTTTCTGCCTTAGAAGTAGGAGCAGTTGTGGTGGTGGAAGTTGTTGCATGGTCTGTGGTAGAAGTAGGGGAGCTCATAGTGGTGCTAAGAGAGGTAGTGTCTGTGGTAGGATTAGGAGCGATCATAGTGGTGGTAGGAGCAGCAGGACAGGTGGTAGAAGTACGTGCTCTCGTGGTTGTGGTAGGACTAGCAGGGTCTGTGGTAGAAGTAGTTGCAATCATGGTGGTATTAGGAGTAGAAGATTCTGTGGAAGAAGTAGGAGCACACATGGAGGTAGTAGGAGTAGTAGTGTCTCTGGTCAAAGTAGTGGCGCTCGTGGTGATGGTAGGAGTAGCTGTGTCTGTGGTCGAAGTAGGAGCGCTCGTGGTGTTGGTAGGAGTTGTAGTGTCTGTGGTAGAATTAGGATCGCTCGTGGTGGTGGTAGGAGTAGTAGTTTATGTGGTAGAAGTACTTGCGCTCGTGGTGGAGGTAGGAGTAATGTTGTCTGTGGTATAAGTGGGCGTGCTAGTGTTGGTGGTAGGTGTTGCACGGTCTGTGGTAGAAGGAGCAGTGCTCGTGGTGGTGGTAGGAGTAGTAGTGACTTTGGTAGAAGTTGTTGCGCTCATCGTGGAAGTGGTAGTAGTAGTTTCTGTGGTAGGAGTAGGAGTGCTCGTGATAATGGCAGGAGTAGTAGTGTCTGTGCCAGAAGTAGTTGCACTCGTGATGGTGGTAGGAGTCCTAGTGTCTGTGGTAGAAGTAGCTCCGCTCGTGGGGGTGGTAGGAATAGTAATTTCTACTGTAGCAGTAGGAGCGCTCGTGGTGCTGTTAGAAGTTGCAGGGCCTGAGGTAGAAATAGGTGCTCTCCTGGTGGTTGTAGGAGTAGCAGGGTCTGTGTTAGAAGTAGTTTCGCTCATGGTGGTGGTAGGAGTAGCATGTTCTGTGTTAGAAGTAGGAGTGCTCGTTGTGCTGGTAGGAGTTGCACAGTCTGTGGTAGAAGTAGGAGTGTTCGTGGTGGTGGTAGGAGTAGTAGTGTCTGTGGTAGAAGTGGGAGTGCCTGTGGTGGTGGTGGGAGTAGTTGTGTCTGTGCTAGAAGGAGGAGCGCTCATCTTGGTGGTAAGTGTAGTGGTGTCTGTGGTAGAATTAGTATTGCTTGTGGTGGTGCTAGGTGTTGCATGTTCTGTGGTAAAAGTAGGAGTGCTCATGGTGGTGGTAGGTAGTAGTTTCTTTGATAGAAGTAGGAGCGCTCGCTGTGTTGGTAGGAGTAGTAGAGTCTTTGGTAGAAGTAGGAGCGCTTGTGGTGGTGCTTGGAGTAGTAGTGTCAGTTGTAGAAGTAGGATCTCCCGCGATTGTGGTAGGAGTAGCAGGACCTGTGGTAGAAATAGGTGCTCTCGTGGTGGTGCGAGGAGTAGGAGGTTTTGTGAGAGAAGTAGGAGCGCTTGTGGTGGTGGTGGTAGTAGTAGTTCCTGGGGTAGAAGTATGAGCTCTGGTTGTGGTGGTAGGTGTAGTACCTTCTATGGTATAAGTAGGAGCGCTCGTGGTGGTGGTAGGTGTAGTACTGTCTGTGGTATAAGTAGTTGCGCTCGTGGCTCTGGTAGGAGTAGTAGTGTCTGTGGAAGAAGTAGGAGCAATCGTGGTCATGGTAGTGGTAGTTTCTCTGGTAGAAGTAGTAGAGCTCGTGGTGGTGTTAGGAGTAGTACATTCTTTGTTCGAAGTAGGAGCGCTGGTGTTAGTGGTAGGAGTAGTACAGTCTGTGGTAGAAGTAGGAGCGCTCGTGTTGCTGGTGGGAGTAGTAGTGACTGTGTTAGAAGTAGGAACACTCGTCTTGGTGGTAGGAGTTGTAGTGTCTGTAGTAGAAGTAGTTGCGCTCGTACTGGTGGTAGGATTAGTCGTTTCTGTGGTAGAAGCAGGAGCGCTCGTGGTGGTGTTAATAGTAGTTAATACTGTGGTCAAATAGGAAAGCTCGTGGTGGTGGTAGGAGTCACAGGGCCGATGGTAGAATTGGGTGCTCTCTTGTTGGAGGTAGGAATAGCAGATTATGTGGTAGAGGTAGGTGCACTCGTGGTGGTGGTAGGAGTAGCAGGTTTTGTGTTAGAAGTACAAGCGCTTGTCATAGTTGTGGCAGTAGTAGTTCCTGGGGTAGAAGTAGGGGCTCTATTTGTGGTGGTAGGAATAGTTTCTGTGGTAGAAGTAGGAGCCATCATGGGGGTGGTAGGAGTAGTAGTGTCTTTGGTAGAAGTAGTTGTCCTCATGGTGGTGGTAGGAGTAGTAGGTTCTGTGGTAGAAGTAGGAGCACTCTTGTTGTTGGCAGGAGTAGTAGATTCTGTGGTAGAAGTAGGATCGACCGTGATGGAGGTAGGTGTAGCAGGGCCTGTGGTAGAAGTAGGTGCTCCCGTGGTGGTGGTAGGAGTAGCAGGATTTGTGGTAAAAGTAGTTGAACTCGTGGTGGTGATAGGAGTAGCAGGCTTTGTGGTAGAAGTAGTATCGCCTGTTGTGGTGGTAGGAGTTGCCTGCTCTGTGGTAGAAGTAGGAGTGCTCATGTTTGTGGTAGGGTAGTAGTTTCTTTGGTAGAAGTAGGAGCGCTTGTGGTGGTGATTGGAGTAGTAGTGACTCTGGTAGAAGTAGGAGCACTAGTGGTTGTGTAAGGAGTAGTATTGTCTGTGGTAGTAGTAGTTGTGCTCGTGTTGGAGGTAGGAGTAGTAGTTTCTGTGGTAGAAGTAGGAGTGCTCTTGTTGGTGGTAGGAGTAGCAGGTATTGTGTTAGAAGTAGGAGCGCCTCTCGTAGTTGTTGTAGTAGTAGTTAATGGGGTAGTGGTAGGGGCTCTCTTTGTGGTGGTAGGAATAGTTTCTGTGGTAGAAGTAGGAGCCGTCATGGCGGTGGTAGGAGTATTAGTGTCTTTGGTAGAAGTAGTTGTCCTCATGGTGGTGGTAGGACTAGTAGTTTCGGTGGTAGAAGTAGGAGCATTCTTGTTGTTGGTAGGAGGAGTAGATTCTGTGGTAGAAGTAGGATTGCCCGTGATGGAGGTAGGTGTAGCGTGGCCTGTTTTAGAAGTAGGTGCTCTCGTGGTGGTGGTAGCAGTAGCAGGTTTTGTGTTAGAAGTAGGAGTGCTTGTCGTAGTTCTGGTAGTAGTAGTTCCTGGGGTAGAAGTAGGGGCTCTTTTTGTGGTGGTAAGAATAGTTTCTGTGGTAGAAGTAGGAGCCGTCATGGCGTTGGTAGGAATAGTAGTGTCTTTGGTAGAAGTAGTTGTCCTCATGGTGGTGGTAGGACTAGTAGTTTCGGTGGTAGAAGTAGGAGCATTCTTGTTGTTGGTAGGAGGAGTAGATTTTGTGGTAGAAGTAGGATTGCCCGTGATGGATGTAGGTGTAGCGTGGCCTGTGGTAGAAGTAGGTGCTCTCGTGGTGGTGGTAGGAGTAGCAGGTTTTTGGTAGTGGTAGGTGCACACGTGGTGGTGGTAGAAGTACTAGTTTCTGTGGTAGAAGTAGGAGCACTCGTGGTGGTAGAAGTAGGCGGGTCAGTGGTAGAAGTAGGTGCTCTTGTGGTGGTGGTAGTATTATTAGTGTCTGTGATAGAAGTAGTGGTGCTCGAAGTGGTAGTATGAGTAATAATGTTTTCGGTAGAAGTATGAGCGCTCGTGGGGTTGGCAGGAGTAGTAGTGTCTCTGGTAGAAGTATGAGCGCTCGTGGTGGTGTTAGGTGTAGTATTCTCTGCGGTAGAAGTAGGAGTGCTCGTTGTGGTTGTAGGAGTAGTAGTTTCTGTGGTAGAAGTCACAATGCTCGCGGTGGTGGTGGGAGTAGCAGTCTCTGTGCTAAAAATAGGAACTCTCGTGGTGGTGGTAGGAGTGGCAGGTTTTGTGGTAAAAGTAGTTGCACTCGTGGTGGTGATAGGTGTAGCACGTTTTGTGTTAGAAGTAGTATCGCCTGGGGTGGTGGTAGGAGTTTCATGCTCTGTGGTAGAAATAGGAGTGCTCATGGTTGTGGTAGTGTAGTAGTTTCTTTGGTAGAAGTAGGAGCACTTGTGGTGGTGCTTGGAGTAGTAATGACTGTGGTAGAAGTACGTTCGCTAGTGGTGGGGTTAGGAGTAGTATTGTCTGTGGTAGTGGTAGTGGTGCTCGTGTTGGAGGTAGGAGTAGTAATTTCTGCGGTAGAATTAGGAGTGCCCTTGTTGGTGGTAGGATTAGTAGTATCTGTGGTAGAAGCAGGAGCGCTTGTGGTGGTGTTAGTGGTAGTTAATTCTGTGGTAGAAATAGGAAAGCTCGTGGTGTTGGTAGGAGTAACAGGGCCTATGGTAGAATTAGGTGATCTCTTGTTGGAGGTAGGAGTAGCAGATTTTGTGGTAGAGGTAGGTGCACTCGTGGTGGTGGTAGGAGTATTAGTTTCTGTGGTAGAAGTAGGAGCGCTCGTGGTGATGGTAGGAGGAGGCGGGTCAGTGGTAGAAGTAGGTGCTCTCGTGGTGGTGGTAGTATTATTAGTGTCTGTGATAGAAGTAGTGGTGCTTGAAGTGGTAGTAAGAGTAATAATGTTTTTGGTAGAAGTATGAGCGCTCCTGTGGGTGGCTGGAGTAGTAGTGTCTCTGGTAGAAGTATGAGCGCTCGTGGTGGTGATAGGAGTAGTATTCTCTGCGGTAGAGTTAGGAGTGCTTGTTGTGGTGGTAGGAGAAGTAGTTTCTGTGGTAGAAGTCACAATGCTCGTGGTGGTGGTGGGAGTAGCAGGGTCTGTGTTACAAATAGGTGCTCTCGTGGTGGTGGTAGGTGTAGTAGAGTCTGTGGTAAAAGCAGTGGTTCTCGTGGTGGTGGTAGGAGTAGTAATGTCTTTCGTAGTTGTATGAGTGCTCGTGCTTGTGGCAGGAGTAGTAGTTTCTGTGGTAGAAGTAGTTGCACTCGTGGTGGTGGTAGGAGTAGTAGTTTCTGCCTTAGAAGTAGGAGCAGTTGTGGTGGTGGAAGTTGTTGCATGGTCTGTGGTAGAAGTAGGGGAGCTCATAGTGGTGCTAAGAGAGGTAGTGTCTGTGGTAGGATTAGGAGCGATCATAGTGGTGGTAGGAGCAGCAGGACAGGTGGTAGAAGTACGTGCTCTCGTGGTTGTGGTAGGACTAGCAGGGTCTGTGGTAGAAGTAGTTGCAATCATGGTGGTATTAGGAGTAGAAGATTCTGTGGAAGAAGTAGGAGCACACATGGAGGTAGTAGGAGTAGTAGTGTCTCTGGTCAAAGTAGTGGCGCTCGTGGTGATGGTAGGAGTAGCTGTGTCTGTGGTCGAAGTAGGAGCGCTCGTGGTGTTGGTAGGAGTTGTAGTGTCTGTGGTAGAATTAGGATCGCTCGTGGTGGTGGTAGGAGTAGTAGTTTATGTGGTAGAAGTACTTGCGCTCGTGGTGGAGGTAGGAGTAATGTTGTCTGTGGTATAAGTGGGCGTGCTAGTGTTGGTGGTAGGTGTTGCACGGTCTGTGGTAGAAGGAGCAGTGCTCGTGGTGGTGGTAGGAGTAGTAGTGACTTTGGTAGAAGTTGTTGCGCTCATCGTGGAAGTGGTAGTAGTAGTTTCTGTGGTAGGAGTAGGAGTGCTCGTGATAATGGCAGGAGTAGTAGTGTCTGTGCCAGAAGTAGTTGCACTCGTGATGGTGGTAGGAGTCCTAGTGTCTGTGGTAGAAGTAGCTCCGCTCGTGGGGGTGGTAGGAATAGTAATTTCTACTGTAGCAGTAGGAGCGCTCGTGGTGCTGTTAGAAGTTGCAGGGCCTGAGGTAGAAATAAGTGCTCTCCTGGTGGTTGTAGGAGTAGCAGGGTCTGTGTTAGAAGTAGTTTCGCTCATGGTGGTGGTAGGAGTAGCATGTTCTGTGTTAGAAGTAGGAGTGCTCGTTGTGCTGGTAGGAGTTGCACAGTCTGTGGTAGAAGTAGGAGTGTTCGTGGTGGTGGTAGGAGTAGTAGTGTCTGTGGTAGAAGTGGGAGTGCCTGTGGTGGTGGTGGGAGTAGTTGTGTCTGTGCTAGAAGGAGGAGCGCTCATCTTGGTGGTAAGTGTAGTGGTGTCTGTGGTAGAATTAGTATTGCTTGTGGTGGTGCTAGGTGTTGCATGTTCTGTGGTAAAAGTAGGAGTGCTCATGGTGGTGGTAGGTAGTAGTTTCTTTGATAGAAGTAGGAGCGCTCGCTGTGTTGGTAGGAGTAGTAGAGTCTTTGGTAGAAGTAGGAGCGCTTGTGGTGGTGCTTGGAGTAGTAGTGTCAGTTGTAGAAGTAGGATCTCCCGCGATTGTGGTAGGAGTAGCAGGACCTGTGGTAGAAATAGGTGCTCTCGTGGTGGTGCGAGGAGTAGGAGGTTTTGTGAGAGAAGTAGGAGCGCTTGTGGTGGTGGTGGTAGTAGTAGTTCCTGGGGTAGAAGTATGAGCTCTGGTTGTGGTGGTAGGTGTAGTACCTTCTATGGTATAAGTAGGAGCGCTCGTGGTGGTGGTAGGTGTAGTACTGTCTGTGGTATAAGTAGTTGCGCTCGTGGCTCTGGTAGGAGTAGTAGTGTCTGTGGAAGAAGTAGGAGCAATCGTGGTCATGGTAGTGGTAGTTTCTCTGGTAGAAGTAGTAGAGCTCGTGGTGGTGTTAGGAGTAGTACATTCTTTGTTCGAAGTAGGAGCGCTGGTGTTAGTGGTAGGAGTAGTACAGTCTGTGGTAGAAGTAGGAGCGCTCGTGTTGCTGGTGGGAGTAGTAGTGACTGTGTTAGAAGTAGGAACACTCGTCTTGGTGGTAGGAGTTGTAGTGTCTGTAGTAGAAGTAGTTGCGCTCGTACTGGTGGTAGGATTAGTCGTTTCTGTGGTAGAAGCAGGAGCGCTCGTGGTGGTGTTAATAGTAGTTAATACTGTGGTCAAATAGGAAAGCTCGTGGTGGTGGTAGGAGTCACAGGGCCGATGGTAGAATTGGGTGCTCTCTTGTTGGAGGTAGGAATAGCAGATTATGTGGTAGAGGTAGGTGCACTCGTGGTGGTGGTAGGAGTAGCAGGTTTTGTGTTAGAAGTACGAGCGCTTGTCATAGTTGTGGCAGTAGTAGTTCCTGGGGTAGAAGTAGGGGCTCTATTTGTGGTGGTAGGAATAGTTTCTGTGGTAGAAGTAGGAGCCATCATGGGGGTGGTAGGAGTAGTAGTGTCTTTGGTAGAAGTAGTTGTCCTCATGGTGGTGGTAGGACTAGTAGGTTCTGTGGTAGAAGAAGGAGCACTCTTGTTGTTGGTAGGAGTAGTAGATTCTGTGGTAGAAGTAGGATCGACCGTGATGGAGGTAGGTGTAGCAGGGCCTGTGGTAGAAGTAGGTGCTCTCGTGGTGGTGGTAGGAGTAGCAGGTTTTGTGTTAGAAGTAGGAGTGCTTGTCGTAGTTCTGGTAGTAGTAGTTCCTGGGGTAGAAGTAGGGGCTCTTTTTGTGGTGGTAGGAATAGTTTCTGTGGTTGAAGTAGGAGCCGCCATGGGGGTGGTAGGAGTAGTAGTGTCTTTGGTAGAAGTAGTTGTCCTCATGGTGGTGGTAGGACTAGTAATTTCTGTGGTAGAAGTAGGAGCACTCTTGTTGTTGGTAGGAGTAGTAGATTCTGTGGTAGAAGGAGGATCGACCGTGATGGAGGTAGGTGTAGCGGGGCCTGTGGTAGAAGTAGGTGCTCCCGTGGTGGTGGTAGGAGTAGCAGGATTTGTGGTAAAAGTAGTTGAACTCGTGGTGGTGATAGGAGTAGCAGGCTTTGTGGTAGAAGTAGTATCGCCTGTGGTGGTGGTAGGAGTTGCCTGCTCTGTGGTAGAAGTAGGAGTGCTCATGTTTGTGGTAGGGTAGTAGTTTCTTTGGTAGAAGTAGGAGCGCTTGTGGTGGTGATTGGAGTAGTAGTGACTCTGGTAGAAGTAGGAGCACTAGTGGTTGTGTAAGGAGTAGTATTGTCTGTGGTAGTAGTAGTTGTGCTCGTGTTGGAGGTAGGAGTAGTAGTTTCTGTGGTAGAAGTAGGAGTGCTCTTGTTGGTGGTAGGAGTAGCAGGTATTGTGTTAGAAGTAGGAGCGCCTGTCGTAGTTGTGGTAGTAGTAGTTAATGGGGTAGTAGTAGGGGCTCTCTTTGTGGTGGTAGGAATAGTTTCTGTGGTAGAAGTAGGAGCCGTCAGGGCGGTGGTAGGAGTATTAGTGTCTTTGGTAGAAGTAGTTGTCCTCATGGTGGTGGTAGGACTAGTAGTTTCGGTGGTAGAAGTAGGAGCATTCTTGTTGTTGGTAGGAGGAGTAGATTCTGTGGTAGAAGTAGGATTGCCCGTGATGGAGGTAGGTGTAGCGTGGCCTGTTTTAGAAGTAGGTGCTCTCGTGGTGGTGGTAGGAGTAGCAGGTTTTTGGTAGTGGTAGGTGCACACGTGGTGGTGGTAGAAGTACTAGTTTCTGTGGTAGAAGTAGGAGCACTCGTGGTGGTAGAAGTAGGCGGGTCAGTGGTAGAAGTAGGTGCTCTCGTGGTTGTGGTAGTATTATTAGTGTCTGTGATAGAAGTAGTGGTGCTCGAAGTGGTAGTATGAGTAATAATGTTTTCGGTAGAAGTATGAGCGCTCGTGGGGTTGGCAGGAGTAGTAGTGTCTCTGGTAGAAGTATGAGCGCTCGTGGTGGTGTTAGGTGTAGTATTCTCTGCGGTAGAAGTAGGAGTGCTCGTTGTGGTTGTAGGAGTAGTAGTTTCTGTGGTAGAAGTCACAATGCTCGCGGTGGTGGTGGGAGTAGCAGTCTCTGTGTTAAAAATAGGAACTCTCTTGGTGGTGGTAGGAGTGGCAGGTTTTGTGGTAAAAGTAGTTGCACTCGTGGTGGTGATAGGTGTAGCACGTTTTGTGTTAGAAGTAGTATCGCCTGGGGTGGTGGTAGGAGTTGCATGCTCTGTGGTAGAAATAGGAGTGCTCATGGTTGTGGTAGGGTAGTAGTTTCTTTGGTAGAAGTTGGAGCACTTGTGGTGGTGCTTGGAGTAGTAGTGACTGTGGTAGAAGTACGTTCGCTAGTGGTGGGGTTAGGAGTAGTATTGTCTGTGGTAGTGGTAGTGGTGCTCGTGTTGGAGGTAGGAGTAGTAATTTCTGCGGTAGAATTAGGAGTGCCCTTGTTGGTGGTAGGATTAGTAGTATCTGTGGTAGAAGCAGGAGCGCTTGTGGTGGTGTTAGTGGTAGTTAATTCTGTGGTAGAAATAGGAAAGCTCGTGGTGTTGGTAGGAGTAACAGGGCCTATGGTAGAATTAGGTGCTCTCTTGTTGGAGGTAGGAGTAGCAGATTTTGTGGTAGAGGTAGGTGCACTCGTGGTGGTGGTAGGAGTACTAGTTTCTGTGGTAGAAGTAGGAGCGCTCATGGTGATGGTAGGAGGAGGCGGGTCAGTGGTAGAAGTAGGTGCTCTCGTGGTGGTGGTAGTATTATTAGTGTCTGTGATAGAAGTAGTGGTGCTTGAAGTGGTAGTAAGAGTAATAATGTTTTTGGTAGAAGTATGAGCGCTCCTGGGGGTGGCTGGAGTAGTAGTGTCTCTGGTAGAAGTATGAGCGCTCGTGGTGGTGATAGGAGTAGTATTCTCTGCGGTAGAGTTAGGAGTGCTCGTTGTGGTGGTAGGAGAAGTAGTTTCTGTGGTAGAAGTCACAATGCTCGCGGTGGTGGTGGGAGTAGCAGGGTCTGTGTTACAAATAGGTGCTCTCGTGGTGGTGGTAGGTGTAGTAGAGTCTGTGGTAAAAGCAGTGGTTCTCGTGGTGGTGCTAGGAGTAGTAATGTCTTTCGTAGTTATATGAGTGCTCGTGCTCGTGGCAGGAGTAGTAGTTTCTGTGGTAGAAGTAGTTGCACTCGTGGTGGTGGTAGGAGTAGCAGTTTCTGCCTTAGAAGTAGGAGCAGTCGTGGTGGTGGAAGTTGTTGCATGGTCTGTGGTAGAAGTAGGGGAGCTCATAGTGGTGATAAGAGAGGTAGTGTCTGTGGTAGGATTAGGAGCGATCATAGTGGTGGTAGGAGCAGCAGGACAGGTGGTAGAAGTACGTGCTCTCGTGGTTGTGGTAGGACTAGCAGGGTCTGTGGTAGAAGCAGTTGCAATCATGGTGGTATTAGGAGTAGAAGATTCTGTGGAAGAAGTAGGAGCACACATGGTGGTAGTAGGAGTAGTAGTGTCTCTGGTCAAAGTAGTGGCGCTCATGGTGATGGTAGGAGTAGCTGTGTCTGTGGTCGAAGAAGGAGCGCTCGTGGTGTTGGTAGGAGTTGTAGTGTCTGTGGTAGAATTAGGATCGCTCGTGGTGGTGGTAGGAGTAGTAGTTTATGTGGTGGAAGTACTTGCGCTCGTGGTGGAGGTAGGAGTAATGTTGTCTGTGGTATAAGTGGGCGTGCTAGTGTTGGTGGTAGGTGTTGCACGGTCTGTGGTAGAAGGAGCAGTGCTCGTGGTGGTGGTAGGAGTAGTAGTGACTTTGGTAGAAGTTGTTGCGCTCATCGTGGAAGTGGTAGTAGTAGTTTGTGTGGTAGGAGTAGGAGTGCTCGTGATAATGGCAGGAGTAGTAGTGTCTGTGCCAGAAGTAGTTGCACTCGTGATGCTGGTAGGAGTCCTAGTGTCTGTGGTAGAAGTAGCTCCGCTCGTGGGGGTGGTAGGAATAGTAATTTCTACTGTAGCAGTAGGAGCGCTCGTGGTGCTGTTAGAAGTTGCAGGGCCTGAGGTAGAAATAGGTGCTCTCCTGGTGGTTGTAGGAGTAGCAGGGTCTGTGTTAGAAGTAGTTTCGCTCATGGTGGTGGTAGGAGTAGCATGTTCTGTGTTAGAAGTAGGAATGCTCGTTGTGCTGGTAGGAGTTGCACAGTCTGTGGTAGAAGTAGGAGTGTTCGTGGTGGTGGTAGGAGTAGTAGTGTCTGTGGTAGAAGTGGGAGTGCCTGTGGTGGTGGTGGGAGTAGTTGTGTCTGTGCTAGAAGGAGGAGAGCTCATCTTGGTGGTAAGTGTAGTGGTGTCTGTGGTAGAATTAGTATTGCTTGTGGTGGTGCTAGGTGTTGCATGTTCTGTGGTAAAAGTAGGAGTGCTCATGCTGGTGGTAGGTAGTAGTTTCTTTGATAGAAGTAGGAGCGCTCGCTGTGTTGGTAGGAGTAGTAGAGTCTTTGGTAGAAGTAGGAGCGCTTGTGGTGGTGCTTGGAGTAGTAGTGTCAGTTGTAGAAGTAGGATCTCCCGCGATTGTGGTAGGAGTAGCAGGACCTGTGGTAGAAATAGGTGCTCTCGTGGTGGTGCGAGGAGTAGGAGGTTTTGTGAGAGAAGTAGGAGCGCTTGTGGTGGTGGTGGTAGTAGTAGTTCCTGGGGTAGAAATATGAGCTCTGGTTGTGGTGGTAGGTGTAGTACCTTCTATGGTATAAGTAGGAGCGCTCGTGGTGGTGGTAGGTGTAGTACTGTCTGTGGTATAAGTAGTTGCGCTCGTGGCTCTGGTAGGAGTAGTAGTGTCTGTGGAAGAAGTAGGAGCAATCGTGGTCATGGTAGTGGTAGTTTCTCTGGTAGTAGTAGTAGAGCTCGTGGTGGTGTTAGGAGTAGTACATTCTTTGTTCGAAGTAGGAGCGCTGGTGGTAGTGGTAGGAGTAGTACAGTCTGTGGTAGAAGTAGGAGCGCTCGTGTTGCTGGTGGGAGTAGTAGTGACTGTGTTAGAAGTAGGAACACTCGTCTTGGTGGTAGGAGTTGTAGTGTCTGTAGTAGAAGTAGTTGCGCTCGTACTGCTGGTAGCATTAGTCGTTTCTGTGGTAGAAGCAGGAGCGTTCGTGGTGGTGTTAATAGTAGTTAATACTGTGGTCAAATAGGAAAGCTCGTGGTGGTGGTAGGAGTCACAGGGCCGATGGTAGAAGTAGGTGCTCTCTTGTTGGAGGTAGGAATAGCAGATTATGTGGTAGAGGTAGGTGCACTCGTGGTGGTGGTAGGAGTAGCAGGTTTTGTGTTAGAAGTACGAGCGCTTGTCATAGTTGTGGCAGTAGTAGTTCCTGGGGTAGAAGTAGGAGCTCTATTTGTGGTGGTAGGAATAGTTTCTGTGGTAGAAGTAGGAGCCATCATGGGGGTGGTAGGAGTAGTAGTGTCCTTGGTAGAAGTAGTTGTCCTCATGGTGGTGGTAGGACTAGTAGTTTCTGTGGTAGAAGTAGGAGCACTCTTGTTGTTGGTAGGAGTAGTAGATTCTGTGGTAGAAGAAGGATCGTCCGTGATGGAGGTAGGTGTAGCAGGGCCTGTGGTAGAAGTAGGTGCTCTCGTGGTGGTGGTAGGTGTAGCAGGTTTTGGTAGTGGTAGGTGCACACGTGGTGGTGGTAGAAGTACTAGTTTCTGTGGTAGAAGTAGGAGCACTCGTGGTGGTAGAAGTAGGCGGGTCAGTGGTAGAAGTAGGTGCTCTCGTGGTGGTGGTAGTATTATTAGTGTCTGTGATAGAAGTAGTGGTGCTCGAAGTGGTAGTATGAGTAATAATGTTTTCGGTAGAAGTATGAGCGCTCGTGGGGTTGGCAGGAGTAGTAGTGTCTCTGGTAGAAGTATGAGCGCTCGTGGTGGTGTTAGGTGTAGTATTCTCTGCGGTAGAAGTAGGAGTGCTCGTTGTGGTTGTAGGAGTAGTAGTTTCTGTGGTAGAAGTCACAATGCTCGCAGTGGTGGTGGGAGTAGCAATCTCTGTGTTAAAAATAGGAACTCTCGTGGTGGTGGTAGGAGTGGCAGGTTTTGTGGTAAAAGTAGTTGCACTCGTGGTGGTGATAGGTGTAGCACGTTTTGTGTTAGAAGTAGTATCGCCTGGGGTGGTGGTAGGAGTTGCATGCTCTGTGGTAGAAATAGGAGTGCTCATGGTTGTGGTAGGGTAGTAGTTTCTTTGGTAGAAGTAGGAGCACTTGTGGTGGTGCTTGGAGTAGTAGTGACTGTGGTAGAAGTACGTTCGCTAGTGGTGGGGTTAGGAGTAGTATTGTCTGTGGTAGTGGTAGTGGTGCTCGTGTTGGAGGTAAGAGTAGTAATTTCTGCGGTAGAATTAGGAGTGCCCTTGTTGGTGGTAGGATTAGTAGTATCTGTGGTAGAAGCAGGAGCGCTTGTGGTGGTGTTAGTGGTAGTTAATTCTGTGGTAGAAATAGGAAAGCTCGTGGTGTTGGTAGGAGTAACAGGGCCTATGGTAGAATTAGGTGCTCTCTTGTTGGAGGTAGGTGTAGCAGATTTTGTGGTAGAGGTAGGTGCACTCGTGGTGGTGGTAGGAGTACTAGTTTCTGTGGTAGAAGTAGGAGCGCTCATGGTGATGGTAGGAGGAGGCGGGTCAGTGGTAGAAGTAGGTGCTCTCGTGGTGGTGGTAGTATTATTAGTGTCTGTGATAGAAGTAGTGGTGCTTGAAGTGGTAGTAAGAGTAATAATGTTTTTGGTAGAAGTATGAGCGCTCCTGGGGGTGGCTGGAGTAGTAGTGTCTCTGGTAGAAGTATGAGCGCTCGTGGTGGTGATAGGAGTAGTATTCTCTGCGGTAGAGTTAGGAGTGCTCGTTGTGGTGGTAGGAGAAGTAGTTTCTGTGGTAGAAGTCACAATGCTCGCGGTGGTGGTGGGAGTAGCAGGGTCTGTGTTACAAATAGGTGCTCTCGTGGTGGTGGTAGGTGTAGTAGAGTCTGTGGTAAAAGCAGTGGTTCTCGTGGTGGTGGTAGGAGTAGTAATGTCTTTCGTAGTTGTATGAGTGCTCATGCTCGTGGCAGGAGTAGTAGTTTCTGTGGTAGAAGTAGTTGCACTCGTGGTGGTGGTAGGAGTAGCAGTTTCTGCCTTAGAAGTAGGAGCAGTCGTGGTGGTGGAAGTTGTTGCATGGTCTGTGGTAGAAGTAGGGGAGCTCATAGTGGTGCTAAGAGAGGTAGTGTCTGTGGTAGGATTAGGAGCGATCATAGTGGTGGTAGGAGCAGCAGGACAGGTGGTAGAAGTACGTGCTCTCGTGGTTGTGGTAGGACTATCAGGGTCTGTGGTAGAAGTAGTTGCAATCATGGTGGTATTAGGAGTAGAAGATTCTGTGGAAGAAGTAGGAGCACACATGGAGGTAGTAGGAGTAGTAGTGTCTCTGGTCAAAGTAGTGGTGCTCGTGGTGATGGTAGGAGTAGCTGTGTCTGTGGTCGAAGTAGGAGCGCTCGTGGTGTTGGTAGGAGTTGTAGTGTCTGTGGTAGAATTAGGATCGCTCGTGGTGGTGGTAGGAGTAGTAGTTTATGTGGTAGAAGTACTTGCGCTCGTGGTGGAGGTAGGAGTAATGTTGTCTGTGGTATAAGTGGGCGTGCTAGTGTTGGTGGTAGGTGTTGCACGGTCTGTGGTAGAAGTAGCAGTGCTCGTGGTGGTGGTAGGAGTAGTAGTGACTTTGGTAGAAGTTGTTGCGCTCATCGTGGAAGTGGTAGTAGTAGTTTGTGTGGTAGGAGTAGGAGTGCTCGTGATAATGGCAGGAGTAGTAGTGTCTGTGCCAGAAGTAGTTGCACTCGTGATGCTGGTAGGAGTCCTAGTGTCTGTGGTAGAAGTAGCTCCGCTCGTGGGGGTGGTAGGAATAGTAATTTCTACTGTAGCAGTAGGAGCGCTCGTGGTGCTGTTAGAAGTTGCAGGGCCTGAGGTAGAAATAGGTGCTCTCCTGGTGGTTGTAGGAGTAGCAGGGTCTGTGTTAGAAGTAGTTTCGCTCATGGTGGTGGTAGGAGTAGCATGTTCTGTGTTAGAAGTAGGAGTGCTCGTTGTGCTGGTAGGAGTTGCACAGTCTGTGGTAGAAGTAGGAGTGTTCGTGGTGGTCGTAGGAGTAGTAGTGTCTGTGGTAGAAGTGGGAGTGCCTGTGGTGGTGGTGGGAGTAATTGTGTCTGTGCTAGAAGGAGGAGCGCTCATCTTGGTGGTAAGTGTAGTGGTGTCTGTGGTAGAATTAGTATTGCTTGTGGTGGTGCTAGGTGTTGCATGTTCTGTGGTAAAAGTAGGAGTGCTCATGGTGGTGGTAGGTAGTAGTTTCTTTGATAGAAGTAGGAGCGCTCGCTGTGTTGGTAGGAGTAGTAGAGTCTTTGGTAGAAGTAGGAGCGCTTGTGGTGGTGCTTGGAGTAGTAGTGTCAGTTGTAGAAGTAGGATCTCCCGCGATTGTGGTAGGAGTAGCAGGACCTGTGGTAGAAATAGGTGCTCTCGTGCTGGTGCGAGGAGTAGGAGGTTTTGTGAGAGACGTAGGAGCGCTTGTGGTGGTGGTGGTAGTAGTAGTTCCTGGGGTAGAAGTATGAGCTCTTCTTGTGGTGGTAGGTGTAGTACCTTCTATGGTATAAGTAGGAGCGCTCGTGGTGGTGGTAGGTGTAGTACTGTCTGTGGTATAAGTAGTTGCGCTCGTGGCTCTGGTAGGAGTAGTAGTGTCTGTGGAAGAAGTAGGAGCAATCGTGGTCATGGTAGTGGTAGTTTCTCTGGTAGTAGTAGTAGAGCTCGTGGTGGTGTTAGGAGTAGTACATTCTTTGTTCGAAGTAGGAGCGCTGGTGGTAGTGGTAGGAGTAGTACAGTCTGTGGTAGAAGTAGGAGCGCTCGTGTTGCTGGTGGGAGTAGTAGTGACTGTGTTAGAAGTAGGAACACTCGTCTTGGTGGTAGGAGTTGTAGTGTCTGTAGTAGAAGTAGTTGCGCTCGTACTGGTGGTAGGATTAGTCGTTTCTGTGGTAGAAGCAGGAGCGCTCGTGGTGGTGTTAATAGTAGTTAATACTGTGGTCAAATAGGAAAGCTCGTGGTGGTGGTAGGAGTCACAGGGCCGATGGTAGAATTGGGTGCTCTCTTGTTGGAGGTAGGAATAGCAGATTATGTGGTAGAGGTAGGTGCACTCGTGGTGGTGGTAGGAGTAGCAGGTTTTGTGTTAGAAGTAGGAGTGCTTGTCGTAGTTCTGGTAGTAGTAGTTCCTGGGGTAGAAGTAGGGGCTCTTTTTGTGGTGGTAGGAATAGTTTCTGTGGTAGAAGTAGGAGCCGCCATGGGGGTGGTAGGAGTAGTAGTGTCTTTGGTAGAAGTAGTTGTCCTCATGGTGGTGGTAGGACTAGTAATTTCTGTGGTAGAAGTAGGAGCACTCTTGTTGTTGGTAGGAGTAGTAGATTCTGTGGTAGAAGTAGGATCGACCGTGATGGAGGTAGGTGTAGCGGGGCCTGTGGTAGAAGTAGGTGCTCCCGTGGTGGTGGTAGGAGTAGCAGGATTTGTGGTAAAAGTAGTTGAACTCGTGGTGGTGATAGGAGTAGCAGGCTTTGTGGTAGAAGTAGTATCGCCTGTGGTGGTGGTAGGAGTTGCCTGCTCTGTGGTAGAAGTAGGAGTGCTCATGTTTGTGGTAGGGTAGTAGTTTCTTTGGTAGAAGTAGGAGCGCTTGTGGTGGTGATTGGAGTAGTAGTGACTCTGGTAGAAGTAGGAGCACTAGTGGTTGTGTAAGGAGTAGTATTGTCTGTGGTAGTAGTAGTTGTGCTCGTGTTGGCGGTAGGAGTAGTAGTTTCTGTGGTAGAAGTAGGAGTGCTCTTGTTGGTGGTAGGAGTAGCAGGTATTGTGTTAGAAGTAGGAGCGCCTGTCGTAGTTGTGGTAGTAGTAGTTAATGGGGTAGTAGTAGGGGCTCTCTTTGTGGTGGTAGGAATAGTTTCTGTGGTAGAAGTAGGAGCCGTCATGGTGGTGGTAGGAGTAGTAGTGTTTTTGGTAGAAGTAGTTGTCCTCATGGTGGTGGTAGGACTAGTAGTTTCGGTGGTAGAAGTAGGAGCATTCTTGTTGTTGGTAGGAGGAGTAGATTCTGTGGTAGGAGTAGGATTGCCCGTGATGGAGGTTGGTGTAGCAGGGCCTGTGGTAGAAGTAGGTGCTCTCGTGGTGGTGGTAGGAGTAGCAGGTTTTTGGTAGTGGTAGGTGCACACGTGGTGGTGGTAGAAGTACTAGTTTCTTTGGTAGAAGTAGGAGCACTCGTGGTGGTAGAAGTAGGCGGGTCAGTGGTAGAAGTAGGTGCTCTCGTGGTGGTGGTAGTATTATTAGTGTCTGTGATAGAAGTAGTGGTGCTCGAAGTGGTAGTATGAGTAATAATGTTTTCGGTAGAAGTATGAGCGCTCGTGGGGTTGGAAGGAGTAGTAGTGTCTCTGGTAGAAGTATGAGCGCTCGTGGTGGTGTTAGGTGTAGTATTCTCTGCGGTAGAAGTAGGAGTGCTCGTTGTGGTTGTAGGAGTAGTAGTTTCTGTGGTAGAAGTCACAATGCTCGCGGTGGTGGTGGGAGTAGCAGTCTCTGTGTTAAAAATAGGAACTCTCGTGGTGGTGGTAGGAGTGGCAGGTTTTGTGGTAAAAGTAGTTGCACTCGTGGTGGTGATAGGTGTAGCACGTTTTGTGTTAGAAGTAGTATCGCCTGGGGTGGTGGTAGGAGTTGCATGCTCTGTGGTAGAAATAGGAGTGCTCATGGTTGTGGTAGGGTAGTAGTTTCTTTGGTAGAAGTAGGAGCACTTGTGGTGGTGCTTGGAGTAGTAGTGACTGTGGTAGAAGTACGTTCGCTAGTGGTGGGGTTAGGAGTAGTATTGTCTGTGGTAGTGGTAGTGGTGCTCGTGTTGGAGGTAGGAGTAGTAATTTCTGCGGTAGAATTAGGAGTGCCCTTGTTGGTGGTAGGATTAGTAGTATCTGTGGTAGAAGCAGGAGCGCTTGTGGTGGTGTTAGTGGTAGTTAATTCTGTGGTAGAAATAGGAAAGCTCGTGGTGTTGGTAGGAGTAACAGGTCCTATGGTAGAATTAGGTGCTCTCTTGTTGGAGGTAGGAGTAGCAGATTTTGTGGTAGAGGTAGGTGCACTCGTTGTGGTGGTAGGAGTACTAGTTTCTGTGGTAGAAGTAGGAGCACTCATGGTGATGGTAGGAGGAGGCGGGTCAGTGGTAGAAGTAGGTGCTCTCGTGGTGGTGGTAGTATTATTAGTGTCTGTGATAGAAGTAGTGGTGCTTGAAGTGGTAGTAAGAGTAATAATGTTTTTGGTAGAAGTATGAGCGCTCCTGGGGGTGGCTGGAGTAGTAGTGTCTCTGGTAGAAGTATGAGCGCTCGTGGTGGTGATAGGAGTAGTATTCTCTGCGGTAGAGTTAGGAGTGCTTGTTGTGGTGGTAGGAGAAGTAGTTTCTGTGGTAGAAGTCACAATGCTCGTGGTGGTGGTGGGAGTAGCAGGGTCTGTGTTACAAATAGGTGCTCTCGTGGTGGTGGTAGGTGTAGTAGAGTCTGTGGTAAAAGCAGTGGTTCTCGTGGTGGTGGTAGGAGTAGTAATGTCTTTCGTAGTTGTATGAGTGCTCGTGCTTGTGGCAGGAGTAGTAGTTTCTGTGGTAGAAGTAGTTGCACTCGTGGTGGTGGTAGGAGTAGTAGTTTCTGCCTTAGAAGTAGGAGCAGTTGTGGTGGTGGAAGTTGTTGCATGGTCTGTGGTAGAAGTAGGGGAGCTCATAGTGGTGCTAAGAGAGGTAGTGTCTGTGGTAGGATTAGGAGCGATCATAGTGGTGGTAGGAGCAGCAGGACAGGTGGTAGAAGTACGTGCTCTCGTGGTTGTGGTAGGACTAGCAGGGTCTGTGGTAGAAGTAGTTGCAATCATGGTGGTATTAGGAGTAGAAGATTCTGTGGAAGAAGTAGGAGCACACATGGAGGTAGTAGGAGTAGTAGTGTCTCTGGTCAAAGTAGTGGCGCTCGTGGTGATGGTAGGAGTAGCTGTGTCTGTGGTCGAAGTAGGAGCGCTCGTGGTGTTGGTAGGAGTTGTAGTGTCTGTGGTAGAATTAGGATCGCTCGTGGTGGTGGTAGGAGTAGTAGTTTATGTGGTAGAAGTACTTGCGCTCGTGGTGGAGGTAGGAGTAATGTTGTCTGTGGTATAAGTGGGCGTGCTAGTGTTGGTGGTAGGTGTTGCACGGTCTGTGGTAGAAGGAGCAGTGCTCGTGGTGGTGGTAGGAGTAGTAGTGACTTTGGTAGAAGTTGTTGCGCTCATCGTGGAAGTGGTAGTAGTAGTTTCTGTGGTAGGAGTAGGAGTGCTCGTGATAATGGCAGGAGTAGTAGTGTCTGTGCCAGAAGTAGTTGCACTCGTGATGGTGGTAGGAGTCCTAGTGTCTGTGGTAGAAGTAGCTCCGCTCGTGGGGGTGGTAGGAATAGTAATTTCTACTGTAGCAGTAGGAGCGCTCGTGGTGCTGTTAGAAGTTGCAGGGCCTGAGGTAGAAATAGGTGCTCTCCTGGTGGTTGTAGGAGTAGCAGGGTCTGTGTTAGAAGTAGTTTCGCTCATGGTGGTGGTAGGAGTAGCATGTTCTGTGTTAGAAGTAGGAGTGCTCGTTGTGCTGGTAGGAGTTGCACAGTCTGTGGTAGAAGTAGGAGTGTTCGTGGTGGTGGTAGGAGTAGTAGTGTCTGTGGTAGAAGTGGGAGTGCCTGTGGTGGTGGTGGGAGTAGTTGTGTCTGTGCTAGAAGGAGGAGCGCTCATCTTGGTGGTAAGTGTAGTGGTGTCTGTGGTAGAATTAGTATTGCTTGTGGTGGTGCTAGGTGTTGCATGTTCTGTGGTAAAAGTAGGAGTGCTCATGGTGGTGGTAGGTAGTAGTTTCTTTGATAGAAGTAGGAGCGCTCGCTGTGTTGGTAGGAGTAGTAGAGTCTTTGGTAGAAGTAGGAGCGCTTGTGGTGGTGCTTGGAGTAGTAGTGTCAGTTGTAGAAGTAGGATCTCCCGCGATTGTGGTAGGAGTAGCAGGACCTGTGGTAGAAATAGGTGCTGTCGTGGTGGTGCGAGGAGTAGGAGGTTTTGTGAGAGAAGTAGGAGCGCTTGTGGTGGTGGTGGTAGTAGTAGTTCCTGGGGTAGAAGTATGAGCTCTGGTTGTGGTGGTAGGTGTAGTACCTTCTATGGTATAAGTAGGAGCGCTCGTGGTGGTGGTAGGTGTAGTACTGTCTGTGGTATAAGTAGTTGCGCTCGTGGCTCTGGTAGGAGTAGTAGTGTCTGTGGAAGAAGTAGGAGCAATCGTGGTCATGGTAGTGGTAGTTTCTCTGGTAGAAGTAGTAGAGCTCGTGGTGGTGTTAGGAGTAGTACATTCTTTGTTCGAAGTAGGAGCGCTGGTGGTAGTGGTAGGAGTAGTACAGTCTGTGGTAGAAGTAGGAGCGCTCGTGTTGCTGGTGGGAGTAGTAGTGACTGTGTTAGAAGTAGGAACACTCGTCTTGGTGGTAGGAGTTGTAGTGTCTGTAGTAGAAGTAGTTGCACTCGTACTGGTGGTAGGATTAGTCGTTTCTGTGGTAGAAGCAGGAGCGCTCGTGGTGGTGTTAATAGTAGTTAATACTGTGGTCAAATAGGAAAGCTCGTGGTGGTGGTAGGAGTCACAGGGCCGATGGTAGAATTGGGTGCTCTCTTGTTGGAGGTAGGAATAGCAGATTATGTGGTAGAGGTAGGTGCACTCGTGGTGGTGGTAGGAGTAGCAGGTTTTGTGTTAGAAGTACGAGCGCTTGTCATAGTTGTGGCAGTAGTAGTTCCTGGGGTAGAAGTAGGGGCTCTATTTGTGGTGGTAGGAATAGTTTCTGTGGTAGAAGTAGGAGCCATCATGGGGGTGGTAGGAGTAGTAGTGTCTTTGGTAGAAGTAGTTGTCCTCATGGTGGTGGTAGGACTAGTAGGTTCTGTGGTAGAAGAAGGAGCACTCTTGTTGTTGGTAGGAGTAGTAGATTCTGTGGTAGAAGTAGGATCGACCGTGATGGAGGTAGGTGTAGCAGGGCCTGTGGTAGAAGTAGGTGCTCTCGTGGTGGTGGTAGGAGTAGCAGGTTTTGTGTTAGAAGTAGGAGTGCTTGTCGTAGTTCTGGTAGTAGTAGTTCCTGGGGTAGAAGTAGGGGCTCTTTTTGTGGTGGTAGGAATAGTTTCTGTGGTTGAAGTAGGAGCCGCCATGGGGGTGGTAGGAGTAGTAGTGTCTTTGGTAGAAGTAGTTGTCCTCATGGTGGTGGTAGGACTAGTAATTTCTGTGGTAGAAGTAGGAGCACTCTTGTTGTTGGTAGGAGTAGTAGATTCTGTGGTAGAAGGAGGATCGACCGTGATGGAGGTAGGTGTAGCGGGGCCTGTGGTAGAAGTAGGTGCTCCCGTGGTGGTGGTAGGAGTAGCAGGATTTGTGGTAAAAGTAGTTGAACTCGTGGTGGTGATAGGAGTAGCAGGCTTTGTGGTAGAAGTAGTATCGCCTGTGGTGGTGGTAGGAGTTGCCTGCTCTGTGGTAGAAGTAGGAGTGCTCATGTTTGTGGTAGGGTAGTAGTTTCTTTGGTAGAAGTAGGAGCGCTTGTGGTGGTGATTGGAGTAGTAGTGACTCTGGTAGAAGTAGGAGCACTAGTGGTTGTGTAAGGAGTAGTATTGTCTGTGGTAGTAGTAGTTGTGCTCGTGTTGGAGGTAGGAGTAGTAGTTTCTGTGGTAGAAGTAGGAGTGCTCTTGTTGGTGGTAGGAGTAGCAGGTATTGTGTTAGAAGTAGGAGCGCCTGTCGTAGTTGTGGTAGTAGTAGTTAATGGGGTAGTAGTAGGGGCTCTCTTTGTGGTGGTAGGAATAGTTTCTGTGGTAGAAGTAGGAGCCGTCAGGGCGGTGGTAGGAGTATTAGTGTCTTAGGTAGAAGTAGTTGTCCTCATGGTGGTGGTAGGACTAGTAGTTTCGGTGGTAGAAGTAGGAGCATTCTTGTTGTTGGTAGGAGGAGTAGATTCTGTGGTAGAAGTAGGATTGCCCGTGATGGAGGTAGGTGTAGCGTGGCCTGTTTTAGAAGTAGGTGCTCTCGTGGTGGTGGTAGGAGTAGCAGGTTTTTGGTAGTGGTAGGTGCACACGTGGTGGTGGTAAAAGTACTAGTTTCTGTGGTAGAAGTAGGAGCACTCGTGGTGGTAGAAGTAGGCGGGTCAGTGGTAGAAGTAGGTGCTCTCGTGGTTGTGGTAGTATTATTAGTGTCTGTGATAGAAGTAGTGGTGCTCGAAGTGGTAGTATGAGTAATAATGTTTTCGGTAGAAGTATGAGCGCTCGTGGGGTTGGCAGGAGTAGTAGTGTCTCTGGTAGAAGTATGAGCGCTCGTGGTGGTGTTAGGTGTAGTATTCTCTGCGGTAGAAGTAGGAGTGCTCGTTGTGGTTGTAGGAGTAGTAGTTTCTGTGGTAGAAGTCACAATGCTCGCGGTGGTGGTGGGAGTAGCAGTCTCTGTGTTAAAAATAGGAACTCTCGTGGTGGTGGTAGGAGTGGCAGGTTTTGTGGTAAAAGTAGTTGCACTCGTGGTGGTGATAGGTGTAGCACGTTTTGTGTTAGAAGTAGTATCGCCTGGGGTGGTGGTAGGAGTTGCATGCTCTGTGGTAGAAATAGGAGTGCTCATGGTTGTGGTAGGGTAGTAGTTTCTTTGGTAGAAGTTGGAGCACTTGTGGTGGTGCTTGGAGTAGTAGTGACTGTGGTAGAAGTACGTTCGCTAGTGGTGGGGTTAGGAGTAGTATTGTCTGTGGTAGTGGTAGTGGTGCTCGTGTTGGAGGTAGGAGTAGTAATTTCTGCGGTAGAATTAGGAGTGCCCTTGTTGGTGGTAGGATTAGTAGTATCTGTGGTAGAAGCAGGAGCGCTTGTGGTGGTGTTAGTGGTAGTTAATTCTGTGGTAGAAATAGGAAAGCTCGTGGTGTTGGTAGGAGTAACAGGGCCTATGGTAGAATTAGGTGCTCTCTTGTTGGAGGTAGGAGTAGCAGATTTTGTGGTAGAGGTAGGTGCACTCGTGGTGGTGGTAGGAGTACTAGTTTCTGTGGTAGAAGTAGGAGCGCTCATGGTGATGGTAGGAGGAGGCGGGTCAGTGGTAGAAGTAGGTGCTCTCGTGGTGGTGGTAGTATTATTAGTGTCTGTGATAGAAGTAGTGGTGCTTGAAGTGGTAGTAAGAGTAATAATGTTTTTGGTAGAAGTATGAGCGCTCCTGGGGGTGGCTGGAGTAGTAGTGTCTCTGGTAGAAGTATGAGCGCTCGTGGTGGTGATAGGAGTAGTATTCTCTGCGGTAGAGTTAGGAGTGCTCGTTGTGGTGGTAGGAGAAGTAGTTTCTGTGGTAGAAGTCACAATGCTCGCGGTGGTGGTGGGAGTAGCAGGGTCTGTGTTACAAATAGGTGCTCTCGTGGTGGTGGTAGGTGTAGTAGAGTCTGTGGTAAAAGCAGTGGTTCTCGTGGTGGTGGTAGGAGTAGTAATGTCTTTCGTAGTTATATGAGTGCTCGTGCTCGTGGCAGGAGTAGTAGTTTCTGTGGTAGAAGTAGTTGCACTCGTGGTGGTGGTAGGAGTAGCAGTTTCTGCCTTAGAAGTAGGAGCAGTCGTGGTGGTGGAAGTTGTTGCATGGTCTGTGGTAGAAGTAGGGGAGCTCATAGTGGTGATAAGAGAGGTAGTGTCTGTGGTAGGATTAGGAGCGATCATAGTGGTGGTAGGAGCAGCAGGACAGGTGGTAGAAGTACGTGCTCTCGTGGTTGTGGTAGGACTAGCAGGGTCTGTGGTAGAAGCAGTTGCAATCATGGTGGTATTAGGAGTAGAAGATTCTGTGGAAGAAGTAGGAGCACACATGGTGGTAGTAGGAGTAGTAGTGTCTCTGGTCAAAGTAGTGGCGCTCATGGTGATGGTAGGAGTAGCTGTGTCTGTGGTCGAAGAAGGAGCGCTCGTGGTGTTGGTAGGAGTTGTAGTGTCTGTGGTAGAATTAGGATCGCTCGTGGTGGTGGTAGGAGTAGTAGTTTATGTGGTGGAAGTACTTGCGCTCGTGGTGGAGGTAGGAGTAATGTTGTCTGTGGTATAAGTGGGCGTGCTAGTGTTGGTGGTAGGTGTTGCACGGTCTGTGGTAGAAGGAGCAGTGCTCGTGGTGGTGGTAGGAGTAGTAGTGACTTTGGTAGAAGTTGTTGCGCTCATCGTGGAAGTGGTAGTAGTAGTTTGTGTGGTAGGAGTAGGAGTGCTCGTGATAATGGCAGGAGTAGTAGTGTCTGTGCCAGAAGTAGTTGCACTCGTGATGGTGGTAGGAGTCCTAGTGTCTGTGGTAGAAGTAGCTCCGCTCGTGGGGGTGGTAGGAATAGTAATTTCTACTGTAGCAGTAGGAGCGCTCGTGGTGCTGTTAGAAGTTGCAGGGCCTGAGGTAGAAATAGGTGCTCTCCTGGTGGTTGTAGGAGTAGCAGGGTCTGTGTTAGAAGTAGTTTCGCTCATGGTGGTGGTAGGAGTAGCATGTTCTGTGTTAGAAGTAGGAGTGCTCGTTGTGCTGGTAGGAGTTGCACAGTCTGTGGTAGAAGTAGGAGTGTTCGTGGTGGTCGTAGGAGTAGTAGTGTCTGTGGTAGAAGTGGGAGTGCCTGTGGTGGTGGTGGGAGTAGTTGTGTCTGTGCTAGAAGGAGGAGCGCTCATCTTGGTGGTAAGTGTAGTGGTGTCTGTGGTAGAATTAGTATTGCTTGTGGTGGTGCTAGGTGTTGCATGTTCTGTGGTAAAAGTAGGAGTGCTCATGGTGGTGGTAGGTAGTAGTTTCTTTGATAGAAGTAGGAGCGCTCGCTGTGTTGGTAGGAGTAGTAGAGTCTTTGGTAGAAGTAGGAGCGCTTGTGGTGGTGCTTGGAGTAGTAGTGTCAGTTGTAGAAGTAGGATCTCCCGCGATTGTGGTAGGAGTAGCAGGACCTGTGGTAGAAATAGGTGCTCTCGTGGTGGTGCGAGGAGTAGGAGGTTTTGTGAGAGAAGTAGGAGCGCTTGTGGTGGTGGTGGTAGTAGTAGTTCCTGGGGTAGAAGTATGAGCTCTGGTTGTGGTGGTAGTTGTAGTACCTTCTATGGTATAAGTAGGAGCGCTCGTGGTGGTGGTAGGTGTAGTACTGTCTGTGGTATAAGTAGTTGCGCTCGTGGCTCTGGTAGGAGTAGTAGTGTCTGTGGAAGAAGTAGGAGCAATCGTGGTCATGGTAGTGGTAGTTTCTCTGGTAGAAGTAGTAGAGCTCGTGGTGGTGTTAGGAGTAGTACATTCTTTGTTCGAAGTAGGAGCGCTGGTGGTAGTGGTAGGAGTAGTACAGTGTGTGGTAGAAGTAGGAGCACTCGTGTTGCTGGTGGGAGTAGTAGTGACTGTGTTAGAAGTAGGAACACTCGTCTTGGTGGTAGGAGTTGTAGTGTCTGTAGTAGAAGTAGTTGCGCTCGTACTGCTGGTAGCATTAGTCGTTTCTGTGGTAGAACCAGGAGCGTTCGTGGTGGTGTTAATAGTAGTTAATACTGTGGTCAAATAGGAAAGCTCGTGGTGGTGGTAGGAGTCACAGGGCCGATGGTAGAAGTAGGTGCTCTCTTGTTGGAGGTAGGAATAGCAGATTATGTGGTAGAGGTAGGTGCACTCGTGGTGGTGGTAGGAGTAGCAGGTTTTGTGTTAGAAGTACGAGCGCTTGTCATAGTTGTGGCAGTAGTAGTTCCTGGGGTACAAGTAGGAGCTCTATTTGTGGTGGTAGGAATAGTTTCTGTGGTAGAAGTAGGAGCCATCATGGGGGTGGTAGGAGTAGTAGTGTCCTTGGTAGAAGTAGTTGTCCTCATGGTGGTGGTAGGACTAGTAGTTTCTGTGGTAGAAGTAGGAGCACTCTTGTTGTTGGTAGGAGTAGTAGATTCTGTGGTAGAAGAAGGATCGTCCGTGATGGAGGTAGGTGTAGCAGGGCCTGTGGTAGAAGTAGGTGCTCTCGTGGTGGTGGTAGGTGTAGCAGGTTTTGGTAGTGGTAGGTGCACACGTGGTGGTGGTAGAAGTACTAGTTTCTGTGGTAGAAGTAGGAGCACTCGTGGTGGTAGAAGTAGGCGGGTCAGTGGTAGAAGTAGGTGCTCTCGTGGTGGTGGTAGTATTATTAGTGTCTGTGATAGAAGTAGTGGTGCTCGAAGTGGTAGTATGAGTAATAATGTTTTCGGTAGAAGTATGAGCGCTCGTGGGGTTGGCAGGAGTAGTAGTGTCTCTGGTAGAAGTATGAGCGCTCGTGGTGGTGTTAGGTGTAGTATTCTCTGCGGTAGAAGTAGGAGTGCTCGTTGTGGTTGTAGGAGTAGTAGTTTCTGTGGTAGAAGTCACAATGCTCGCGGTGGTGGTGGGAGTAGCAGTCTCTGTGCTAAAAATAGGAACTCTCGTGGTGGTGGTAGGAGTGGCAGGTTTTGTGGTAAAAGTAGTTGCACTCGTGGTGGTGATAGGTGTAGCACGTTTTGTGTTAGAAGTAGTATCGCCTGGGGTGGTGGTAGGAGTTTCATGCTCTGTGGTAGAAATAGGAGTGCTCATGGTTGTGGTAGTGTAGTAGTTTCTTTGGTAGAAGTAGGAGCACTTGTGGTGGTGCTTGGAGTAGTAATGACTGTGGTAGAAGTACGTTCGCTAGTGGTGGGGTTAGGAGTAGTATTGTCTGTGGTAGTGGTAGTGGTGCTCGTGTTGGAGGTAGGAGTAGTAATTTCTGCGGTAGAATTAGGAGTGCCCTTGTTGGTGGTAGGATTAGTAGTATCTGTGGTAGAAGCAGGAGCGCTTGTGGTGGTGTTAGTGGTAGTTAATTCTGTGGTAGAAATAGGAAAGCTCGTGGTGTTGGTAGGAGTAACAGGGCCTATGGTAGAATTAGGTGATCTCTTGTTGGAGGTAGGAGTAGCAGATTTTGTGGTAGAGGTAGGTGCACTCGTGGTGGTGGTAGGAGTATTAGTTTCTGTGGTAGAAGTAGGAGCGCTCGTGGTGATGGTAGGAGGAGGCGGGTCAGTGGTAGAAGTAGGTGCTCTCGTGGTGGTGGTAGTATTATTAGTGTCTGTGATAGAAGTAGTGGTGCTTGAAGTGGTAGTAAGAGTAATAATGTTTTTGGTAGAAGTATGAGCGCTCCTGTGGGTGGCTGGAGTAGTAGTGTCTCTGGTAGAAGTATGAGCGCTCGTGGTGGTGATAGGAGTAGTATTCTCTGCGGTAGAGTTAGGAGTGCTCGTTGTGGTGGTAGGAGAAGTAGTTTCTGTGGTAGAAGTCACAATGCTCGTGGTGGTGGTGGGAGTAGCAGGGTCTGTGTTACAAATAGGTGCTCTCGTGGTGGTGGTAGGTGTAGTAGAGTCTGTGGTAAAAGCAGTGGTTCTCGTGGTGGTGGTAGGAGTAGTAATGTCTTTCGTAGTTGTATGAGTGCTCGTGCTTGTGGCAGGAGTAGTAGTTTCTGTGGTAGAAGTAGTTGCACTCGTGGTGGTGGTAGGAGTAGTAGTTTCTGCCTTAGAAGTAGGAGCAGTTGTGGTGGTGGAAGTTGTTGCATGGTCTGTGGTAGAAGTAGGGGAGCTCATAGTGGTGCTAAGAGAGGTAGTGTCTGTGGTAGGATTAGGAGCGATCATAGTGGTGGTAGGAGCAGCAGGACAGGTGGTAGAAGTACGTGCTCTCGTGGTTGTGGTAGGACTAGCAGGGTCTGTGGTAGAAGTAGTTGCAATCATGGTGGTATTAGGAGTAGAAGATTCTGTGGAAGAAGTAGGAGCACACATGGAGGTAGTAGGAGTAGTAGTGTCTCTGGTCAAAGTAGTGGCGCTCGTGGTGATGGTAGGAGTAGCTGTGTCTGTGGTCGAAGTAGGAGCGCTCGTGGTGTTGGTAGGAGTTGTAGTGTCTGTGGTAGAATTAGGATCGCTCGTGGTGGTGGTAGGAGTAGTAGTTTATGTGGTAGAAGTACTTGCGCTCGTGGTGGAGGTAGGAGTAATGTTGTCTGTGGTATAAGTGGGCGTGCTAGTGTTGGTGGTAGGTGTTGCACGGTCTGTGGTAGAAGGAGCAGTGCTCGTGGTGGTGGTAGGAGTAGTAGTGACTTTGGTAGAAGTTGTTGCGCTCATCGTGGAAGTGGTAGTAGTAGTTTGTGTGGTAGGAGTAGGAGTGCTCGTGATAATGGCAGGAGTAGTAGTGTCTGTGCCAGAAGTAGTTGCACTCGTGATGGTGGTAGGAGTCCTAGTGTCTGTGGTAGAAGTAGCTCCGCTCGTGGGGGTGGTAGGAATAGTAATTTCTACTGGAGCAGTAGGAGCGCTCGTGGTGCTGTTAGAAGTTGCAGGGCCTGAGGTAGAAATAGGTGCTCTCCTGGTGGTTGTAGGAGTAGCAGGGTCTGTGTTAGAAGTAGTTTCGCTCATGGTGGTGGTAGGAGTAGCATGTTCTGTGTTAGAAGTAGGAGTGCTCGTTGTGCTGGTAGGAGTTGCACAGTCTGTGGTAGAAGTAGGAGTGTTCGTGGTGGTGGTAGGAGTAGTAGTGTCTGTGGTAGAAGTGGGAGTGCCTGTGGTGGTGGTGGGAGTAGTTGTGTCTGTGCTAGAAGGAGGAGCGCTCATCTTGGTGGTAAGTGTAGTGGTGTCTGTGGTAGAATTAGTATTGCTTGTGGTGGTGCTAGGTGTTGCATGTTCTGTGGTAAAAGTAGGAGTGCTCATGGTGGTGGTAGGTAGTAGTTTCTTTGATAGAAGTAGGAGCGCTCGCTGTGTTGGTAGGAGTAGTAGAGTCTTTGGTAGAAGTAGGAGCGCTTGTGGTGGTGCTTGGAGTAGTAGTGTCAGTTGTAGAAGTAGGATCTCCCGCGATTGTGGTAGGAGTAGCAGGACCTGTGGTAGAAATAGGTGCTCTCGTGCTGGTGCGAGGAGTAGGAGGTTTTGTGAGAGACGTAGGAGCGCTTGTGGTGGTGGTGGTAGTAGTAGTTCCTGGGGTAGAAGTATGAGCTCTTCTTGTGGTGGTAGGTGTAGTACCTTCTATGGTATAAGTAGGAGCGCTCGTGGTGGTGGTAGGTGTAGTACTGTCTGTGGTATAAGTAGTTGCGCTCGTGGCTCTGGTAGGAGTAGTAGTGTCTGTGGAAGAAGTAGGAGCAATCGTGGTCATGGTAGTGGTAGTTTCTCTGGTAGTAGTAGTAGAGCTCGTGGTGGTGTTAGGAGTAGTACATTCTTTGTTCGAAGTAGGAGCGCTGGTGGTAGTGGTAGGAGTAGTACAGTCTGTGGTAGAAGTAGGAGCGCTCGTGTTGCTGGTGGGAGTAGTAGTGACTGTGTTAGAAGTAGGAACACTCGTCTTGGTGGTAGGAGTTGTAGTGTCTGTAGTAGAAGTAGTTGCGCTCGTACTGGTGGTAGGATTAGTCGTTTCTGTGGTAGAAGCAGGAGCGCTCGTGGTGGTGTTAATAGTAGTTAATACTGTGGTCAAATAGGAAAGCTCGTGGTGGTGGTAGGAGTCACAGGGCCGATGGTAGAATTGGGTGCTCTCTTGTTGGAGGTAGGAATAGCAGATTATGTGGTAGAGGTAGGTGCACTCGTGGTGGTGGTAGGAGTAGCAGGTTTTGTGTTAGAAGTAGGAGTGCTTGTCGTAGTTCTGGTAGTAGTAGTTCCTGGGGTAGAAGTAGGGGCTCTTTTTGTGGTGGTAGGAATAGTTTCTGTGGTAGAAGTAGGAGCCGCCATGGGGGTGGTAGGAGTAGTAGTGTCTTTGGTAGAAGTAGTTGTCCTCATGGTGGTGGTAGGACTAGTAATTTCTGTGGTAGAAGTAGGAGCACTCTTGTTGTTGGTAGGAGTAGTAGATTCTGTGGTAGAAGTAGGATCGACCGTGATGGAGGTAGGTGTAGCGGGGCCTGTGGTAGAAGTAGGTGCTCCCGTGGTGGTGGTAGGAGTAGCAGGATTTGTGGTAAAAGTAGTTGAACTCGTGGTGGTGATAGGAGTAGCAGGCTTTGTGGTAGAAGTAGTATCGCCTGTGGTGGTGGTAGGAGTTGCCTGCTCTGTGGTAGAAGTAGGAGTGCTCATGTTTGTGGTAGGGTAGTAGTTTCTTTGGTAGAAGTAGGAGCGCTTGTGGTGGTGATTGGAGTAGTAGTGACTCTGGTAGAAGTAGGAGCACTAGTGGTTGTGTAAGGAGTAGTATTGTCTGTGGTAGTAGTAGTTGTGCTCGTGTTGGCGGTAGGAGTAGTAGTTTCTGTGGTAGAAGTAGGAGTGCTCTTGTTGGTGGTAGGAGTAGCAGGTATTGTGTTAGAAGTAGGAGCGCCTGTCGTAGTTGTGGTAGTAGTAGTTAATGGGGTAGTAGTAGGGGCTCTCTTTGTGGTGGTAGGAATAGTTTCTGTGGTAGAAGTAGGAGCCGTCATGGCGGTGGTAGGAGTAGTAGTGTTTTTGGTAGAAGTAGTTGTCCTCATGGTGGTGGTAGGACTAGTAGTTTCGGTGGTAGAAGTAGGAGCATTCTTGTTGTTGGTAGGAGGAGTAGATTCTGTGGTAGGAGTAGGATTGCCCGTGATGGAGGTTGGTGTAGCAGGGCCTGTGGTAGAAGTAGGTGCTCTCGTGGTGGTGGTAGGAGTAGCAGGTTTTTGGTAGTGGTAGGTGCACACGTGGTGGTGGTAGAAGTACTAGTTCCTTTGGTAGAAGTAGGAGCACTCGTGGTGGTAGAAGTAGGCGGGTCAGTGGTAGAAGTAGGTGCTCTCGTGGTGGTGGTAGTATTATTAGTGTCTGTGATAGAAGTAGTGGTGCTCGAAGTGGTAGTATGAGTAATAATGTTTTCGGTAGAAGTATGAGCGCTCGTGGGGTTGGAAGGAGTAGTAGTGTCTCTGGTAGAAGTATGAGCGCTCGTGGTGGTGTTAGGTGTAGTATTCTCTGCGGTAGAAGTAGGAGTGCTCGTTGTGGTTGTAGGAGTAGTAGTTTCTGTGGTAGAAGTCACAATGCTCGCGGTGGTGGTGGGAGTAGCAGTCTCTGTGTTAAAAATAGGAACTCTCGTGGTGGTGGTAGGAGTGGCAGGTTTTGTGGTAAAAGTAGTTGCACTCGTGGTGGTGATAGGTGTAGCACGTTTTGTGTTAGAAGTAGTATCGCCTGGGGTGGTGGTAGGAGTTGCATGCTCTGTGGTAGAAATAGGAGTGCTCATGGTTGTGGTAGGGTAGTAGTTTCTTTGGTAGAAGTAGGAGCACTTGTGGTGGTGCTTGGAGTAGTAGTGACTGTGGTAGAAGTACGTTCGCTAGTGGTGGGGTTAGGAGTAGTATTGTCTGTGGTAGTGGTAGTGGTGCTCGTGTTGGAGGTAGGAGTAGTAATTTCTGCGGTAGAATTAGGAGTGCCCTTGTTGGTGGTAGGATTAGTAGTATCTGTGGTAGAAGCAGGAGCGCTTGTGGTGGTGTTAGTGGTAGTTAATTCTGTGGTAGAAATAGGAAAGCTCGTGGTGTTGGTAGGAGTAACAGGTCCTATGGTAGAATTAGGTGCTCTCTTGTTGGAGGTAGGAGTAGCAGATTTTGTGGTAGAGGTAGGTGCACTCGTTGTGGTGGTAGGAGTACTAGTTTCTGTGGTAGAAGTAGGAGCACTCATGGTGATGGTAGGAGGAGGCGGGTCAGTGGTAGAAGTAGGTGCTCTCGTGGTGGTGGTAGTATTATTAGTGTCTGTGATAGAAGTAGTGGTGCTTGAAGTGGTAGTAAGAGTAATAATGTTTTTGGTAGAAGTATGAGCGCTCCTGGGGGTGGCTGGAGTAGTAGTGTCTCTGGTAGAAGTATGAGCGCTCGTGGTGGTGATAGGAGTAGTATTCTCTGCGGTAGAGTTAGGAGTGCTCGTTGTGGTGGTAGGAGAAGTAGTTTCTGTGGTAGAAGTCACAATGCTCGCGGTGGTGGTGGGAGTAGCAGGGTCTGTGTTACAAATAGGTGCTCTCGTGGTGGTGGTAGGTGTAGTAGAGTCTGTGGTAAAAGCAGTGGTTCTCGTGGTGGTGGTAGGAGTAGTAATGTCTTTCGTAGTTGTATGAGTGCTCGTGCTCGTGGCAGGAGTAGTAGTTTCTGTGGTAGAAGTAGTTGCACTCGTGGTGGTGGTAGGAGTAGCAGTTTCTGCCTTAGAAGTAGGAGCAGTCGTGGTGGTGGAAGTTGTTGCATGGTCTGTGGTAGAAGTAGGGGAGCTCATAGTGGTGATAAGAGAGGTAGTGTCTGTGGTAGGATTAGGAGCGATCATAGTGGTGGTAGGAGCAGCAGGACAGGTGGTAGAAGTACGTGCTCTCGTGGTTGTGGTAGGACTAGCAGGGTCTGTGGTAGAAGTAGTTGCAATCATGGTGGTATTAGGAGTAGAAGATTCTGTGGAAGAAGTAGGAGCACACATGGAGGTAGTAGGAGTAGTAGTGTCTCTGGTCAAAGTAGTGGCGCTCGTGGTGATGGTAGGAGTAGCTGTGTCTGTGGTCGAAGTAGGAGCGCTCGTGGTGTTGGTAGGAGTTGTAGTGTCTGTGGTAGAATTAGGATCGCTCGTGGTGGTGGTAGGAGTAGTAGTTTATGTGGTAGAAGTACTTGCGCTCGTGGTGGAGGTAGGAGTAATGTTGTCTGTGGTATAAGTGGGCGTGCTAGTGTTGGTGGTAGGTGTTGCACGGTCTGTGGTAGAAGGAGCAGTGCTCGTGGTGGTGGTAGGAGTAGTAGTGACTTTGGTAGAAGTTGTTGCGCTCATCGTGGAAGTGGTAGTAGTAGTTTCTGTGGTAGGAGTAGGAGTGCTCGTGATAATGGCAGGAGTAGTAGTGTCTGTGCCAGAAGTAGTTGCACTCGTGATGGTGGTAGGAGTCCTAGTGTCTGTGGTAGAAGTAGCTCCGCTCGTGGGGGTGGTAGGAATAGTAATTTCTACTGTAGCAGTAGGAGCGCTCGTGGTGCTGTTAGAAGTTGCAGGGCCTGAGGTAGAAATAAGTGCTCTCCTGGTGGTTGTAGGAGTAGCAGGGTCTGTGTTAGAAGTAGTTTCGCTCATGGTGGTGGTAGGAGTAGCATGTTCTGTGTTAGAAGTAGGAGTGCTCGTTGTGCTGGTAGGAGTTGCACAGTCTGTGGTAGAAGTAGGAGTGTTCGTGGTGGTGGTAGGAGTAGTAGTGTCTGTGGTAGAAGTGGGAGTGCCTGTGGTGGTGGTGGGAGTAGTTGTGTCTGTGCTAGAAGGAGGAGCGCTCATCTTGGTGGTAAGTGTAGTGGTGTCTGTGGTAGAATTAGTATTGCTTGTGGTGGTGCTAGGTGTTGCATGTTCTGTGGTAAAAGTAGGAGTGCTCATGGTGGTGGTAGGTAGTAGTTTCTTTGATAGAAGTAGGAGCGCTCGCTGTGTTGGTAGGAGTAGTAGAGTCTTTGGTAGAAGTAGGAGCGCTTGTGGTGGTGCTTGGAGTAGTAGTGTCAGTTGTAGAAGTAGGATCTCCCGCGATTGTGGTAGGAGTAGCAGGACCTGTGGTAGAAATAGGTGCTCTCGTGGTGGTGCGAGGAGTAGGAGGTTTTGTGAGAGAAGTAGGAGCGCTTGTGGTGGTGGTGGTAGTAGTAGTTCCTGGGGTAGAAGTATGAGCTCTGGTTGTGGTGGTAGGTGTAGTACCTTCTATGGTATAAGTAGGAGCGCTCGTGGTGGTGGTAGGTGTAGTACTGTCTGTGGTATAAGTAGTTGCGCTCGTGGCTCTGGTAGGAGTAGTAGTGTCTGTGGAAGAAGTAGGAGCAATCGTGGTCATGGTAGTGGTAGTTTCTCTGGTAGAAGTAGTAGAGCTCGTGGTGGTGTTAGGAGTAGTACATTCTTTGTTCGAAGTAGGAGCGCTGGTGGTAGTGGTAGGAGTAGTACAGTCTGTGGTAGAAGTAGGAGCGCTCGTGTTGCTGGTGGGAGTAGTAGTGACTGTGTTAGAAGTAGGAACACTCGTCTTGGTGGTAGGAGTTGTAGTGTCTGTAGTAGAAGTAGTTGCGCTCGTACTGGTGGTAGGATTAGTCGTTTCTGTGGTAGAAGCAGGAGCGCTCGTGGTGGTGTTAATAGTAGTTAATACTGTGGTCAAATAGGAAAGCTCGTGGTGGTGGTAGGAGTCACAGGGCCGATGGTAGAATTGGGTGCTCTCTTGTTGGAGGTAGGAATAGCAGATTATGTGGTAGAGGTAGGTGCACTCGTGGTGGTGGTAGGAGTAGCAGGTTTTGTGTTAGAAGTACGAGCGCTTGTCATAGTTGTGGCAGTAGTAGTTCCTGGGGTAGAAGTAGGGGCTCTATTTGTGGTGGTAGGAATAGTTTCTGTGGTAGAAGTAGGAGCCATCATGGGGGTGGTAGGAGTAGTAGTGTCTTTGGTAGAAGTAGTTGTCCTCATGGTGGTGGTAGGACTAGTAGGTTCTGTGGTAGAAGTAGGAGCACTCTTGTTGTTGGCAGGAGTAGTAGATTCTGTGGTAGAAGTAGGATCGACCGTGATGGAGGTAGGTGTAGCAGGGCCTGTGGTAGAAGTAGGTGCTCCCGTGGTGGTGGTAGGAGTAGCAGGATTTGTGGTAAAAGTAGTTGAACTCGTGGTGGTGATAGGAGTAGCAGGCTTTGTGGTAGAAGTAGTATCGCCTGTTGTGGTGGTAGGAGTTGCCTGCTCTGTGGTAGAAGTAGGAGTGCTCATGTTTGTGGTAGGGTAGTAGTTTCTTTGGTAGAAGTAGGAGCGCTTGTGGTGGTGATTGGAGTAGTAGTGACTCTGGTAGAAGTAGGAGCACTAGTGGTTGTGTAAGGAGTAGTATTGTCTGTGGTAGTAGTAGTTGTGCTCGTGTTGGAGGTAGGAGTAGTAGTTTCTGTGGTAGAAGTAGGAGTGCTCTTGTTGGTGGTAGGAGTAGCAGGTATTGTGTTAGAAGTAGGAGCGCCTCTCGTAGTTGTTGTAGTAGTAGTTAATGGGGTAGTGGTAGGGGCTCTCTTTGTGGTGGTAGGAATAGTTTCTGTGGTAGAAGTAGGAGCCGTCATGGCGGTGGTAGGAGTATTAGTGTCTTTGGTAGAAGTAGTTGTCCTCATGGTGGTGGTAGGACTAGTAGTTTCGGTGGTAGGAGTAGGAGCATTCTTGTTGTTGGTAGGAGGAATAGATTCTGTGGTAGAAGTAGGATTGCCCGTGATGGAGGTAGGTGTAGTGTGGCCTGTTTTAGAAGTAGGTGCTCTCGTGGTGGTGGTAGCAGTAGCAGGTTTTGTGTTAGAAGTAGGAGTGCTTGTCGTAGTTCTGGTAGTAGTAGTTCCTGGGGTAGAAGTAGGGGCTCTTTTTGTGGTGGTAAGAATAGTTTCTGTGGTAGAAGTAGGAGCCGTCATGGCGTTGGTAGGAATAGTAGTGTCTTTGGTAGAAGTAGTTGTCCTCATGGTGGTGGTAGGACTAGTAGTTTCGGTGGTAGAAGTAGGAGCATTCTTGTTGTTGGTAGGAGGAGTAGATTCTGTGATAGAAGTAGGATTGCCCGTGATGGAGGTAGGTGTAGCGTGGCCTGTGGTAGAAGTAGGTGCTCTCGTGGTGGTGGTAGGAGTAGCAGGTTTTTGGTAGTGGTAGGTGCACACGTGGTGGTGGTAGAAGTACTAGTTTCTGTGGTAGAAGTAGGAGCACTCGTGGTGGTAGAAGTAGGCGGGTCAGTGGTAGAAGTAGGTGCTCTTGTGGTGGTGGTAGTATTATTAGTGTCTGTGATAGAAGTAGTGGTGCTCGAAGTGGTAGTATGAGTAATAATGTTTTCGGTAGAAGTATGAGCGCTCGTGGGGTTGGCAGGAGTAGTAGTGTCTCTGGTAGAAGTATGAGCGCTCGTGGTGGTGTTAGGTGTAGTATTCTCTGCGGTAGAAGTAGGAGTGCTCGTTGTGGTTGTAGGAGTAGTAGTTTCTGTGGTAGAAGTCACAATGCTCGCTGTGGTGGTGGGAGTAGCAGTCTCTGTGCTAAAAATAGGAACTCTCGTGGTGGTGGTAGGAGTGGCAGGTTTTGTGGTAAAAGTAGTTGCACTCGTGGTGGTGATAGGTGTAGCACGTTTTGTGTTAGAAGTAGTATCGCCTGGGGTGGTGGTAGGAGTTTCATGCTCTGTGGTAGAAATAGGAGTGCTCATGGTTGTGGTAGTGTAGTAGTTTCTTTGGTAGAAGTAGGAGCACTTGTGGTGGTGCTTGGAGTAGTAATGACTGTGGTAGAAGTACGTTCGCTAGTGGTGGGGTTAGGAGTAGTATTGTCTGTGGTAGTGGTAGTGGTGCTCGTGTTGGAGGTAGGAGTAGTAATTTCTGCGGTAGAATTAGGAGTGCCCTTGTTGGTGGTAGGATTAGTAGTATCTGTGGTAGAAGCAGGAGCGCTTGTGGTGGTGTTAGTGGTAGTTAATTCTGTGGTAGAAATAGGAAAGCTCGTGGTGTTGGTAGGAGTAACAGGGCCTATGGTAGAATTAGGTGATCTCTTGTTGGAGGTAGGAGTAGCAGATTTTGTGGTAGAGGTAGGTGCACTCGTGGTGGTGGTAGGAGTATTAGTTTCTGTGGTAGAAGTAGGAGCGCTCGTGGTGATGGTAGGAGGAGGCGGGTCAGTGGTAGAAGTAGGTGCTCTCGTGGTGGTGGTAGTATTATTAGTGTCTGTGATAGAAGTAGTGGTGCTTGAAGTGGTAGTAAGAGTAATAATGTTTTTGGTAGAAGTATGAGCGCTCCTGTGGGTGGCTGGAGTAGTAGTGTCTCTGGTAGAAGTATGAGCGCTCGTGGTGGTGATAGGAGTAGTATTCTCTGCGGTAGAGTTAGGAGTGCTTGTTGTGGTGGTAGGAGAAGTAGTTTCTGTGGTAGAAGTCACAATGCTCGTGGTGGTGGTGGGAGTAGCAGGGTCTGTGTTACAAATAGGTGCTCTCGTGGTGGTGGTAGGTGTAGTAGAGTCTGTGGTAAAAGCAGTGGTTCTCGTGGTGGTGGTAGGAGTAGTAATGTCTTTCGTAGTTGTATGAGTGCTCGTGCTTGTGGCAGGAGTAGTAGTTTCTGTGGTAGAAGTAGTTGCACTCGTGGTGGTGGTAGGAGTAGTAGTTTCTGCCTTAGAAGTAGGAGCAGTTGTGGTGGTGGAAGTTGTTGCATGGTCTGTGGTAGAAGTAGGGGAGCTCATAGTGGTGCTAAGAGAGGTAGTGTCTGTGGTAGGATTAGGAGCGATCATAGTGGTGGTAGGAGCAGCAGGACAGGTGGTAGAAGTACGTGCTCTCGTGGTTGTGGTAGGACTAGCAGGGTCTGTGGTAGAAGTAGTTGCAATCATGGTGGTATTAGGAGTAGAAGATTCTGTGGAAGAAGTAGGAGCACACATGGAGGTAGTAGGAGTAGTAGTGTCTCTGGTCAAAGTAGTGGCGCTCGTGGTGGTGGTAGGAGTAGCTGTGTCTGTGGTCGAAGTAGGAGCGCTCGTGGTGTTGGTAGGAGTTGTAGTGTCTGTGGTAGAATTAGGATCGCTCGTGGTGGTGGTAGGAGTAGTAGTTTATGTGGTAGAAGTACTTGCGCTCGTGGTGGAGGTAGGAGTAATGTTGTCTGTGGTATAAGTGGGCGTGCTAGTGTTGGTGGTAGGTGTTGCACGGTCTGTGGTAGAAGGAGCAGTGCTCGTGGTGGTGGTAGGAGTAGTAGTGACTTTGGTAGAAGTTGTTGCGCTCATCGTGGAAGTGGTAGTAGTAGTTTGTGTGGTAGGAGTAGGAGTGCTCGTGATAATGGCAGGAGTAGTAGTGTCTGTGCCAGAAGTAGTTGCACTCGTGATGGTGGTAGGAGTCCTAGTGTCTGTGGTAGAAGTAGCTCCGCTCGTGGGGGTGGTAGGAATAGTAATTTCTACTGTAGCAGTAGGAGCGCTCGTGGTGCTGTTAGAAGTTGCAGGGCCTGAGGTAGAAATAGGTGCTCTCCTGGTGGTTGTAGGAGTAGCAGGGTCTGTGTTAGAAGTAGTTTCGCTCATGGTGGTGGTAGGAGTAGCATGTTCTGTGTTAGAAGTAGGAGTGCTCGTTGTGCTGGTAGGAGTTGCACAGTCTGTGGTAGAAGTAAGAGTGTTCGTGGTGGTGGTAGGAGTAGTAGTGTCTGTGGTAGAAGTGGGAGTGCCTGTGGTGGTGGTGGGAGTAGTTGTGTCTGTGCTAGAAGGAGGAGCGCTCATCTTGGTGGTAAGTGTAGTGGTGTCTGTGGTAGAATTAGTATTGCTTGTGGTGGTGCTAGGTGTTGCATGTTCTGTGGTAAAAGTAGGAGTGCTCATGGTGGTGGTAGGTAGTAGTTTCTTTGATAGAAGTAGGAGCGCTCGCTGTGTTGGTAGGAGTAGTAGAGTCTTTGGTAGAAGTAGGAGCGCTTGTGGTGGTGCTTGGAGTAGTAGTGTCAGTTGTAGAAGTAGGATCTCCCGCGATTGTGGTAGGAGTAGCAGGACCTGTGGTAGAAATAGGTGCTCTCGTGGTGGTGCGAGGAGTAGGAGGTTTTGTGAGAGAAGTAGGAGCGCTTGTGGTGGTGGTGGTAGTAGTAGTTCCTGGGGTAGAAGTATGAGCTCTGGTTGTGGTGGTAGGTGTAGTACCTTCTATGGTATAAGTAGGAGAGCTCGTGGTGGTGGTAGGTGTAGTACTGTCTGTGGTATAAGTAGTTGCGCTCGTGGCTCTGGTAGGAGTAGTAGTGTCTGTGGAAGAAGTAGGAGCAATCGTGGTCATGGTAGTGGTAGTTTCTCTGGTAGAAGTAGTAGAGCTCGTGGTGGTGTTAGGAGTAGTACATTCTTTGTTCGAAGTAGGAGCGCTGGTGGTAGTGGTAGGAGTAGTACAGTCTGTGGTAGAAGTAGGAGCGCTCGTGTTGCTGGTGGGAGTAGTAGTGACTGTGTTAGAAGTAGGAACACTCGTCTTGGTGGTAGGAGTTGTAGTGTCTGTAGTAGAAGTAGTTGCGCTCGTACTGGTGGTAGGATTAGTCGTTTCTGTGGTAGAAGCAGGAGCGCTCGTGGTGGTGTTAATAGTAGTTAATACTGTGGTCAAATAGGAAAGCTCGTGGTGGTGGTAGGAGTCACAGGGTCGATGGTAGAATTGGGTGCTCTCTTGTTGGAGGTAGGAATAGCAGATTATGTGGTAGAGGTAGGTGCACTCGTGGTGGTGGTAGGAGTAGCAGGTTTTGTGTTAGAAGTACGAGCGCTTGTCATAGTTGTGGCAGTAGTAGTTCCTGGGGTAGAAGTAGGGGCTCTATTTGTGGTGGTAGGAATAGTTTCTGTGGTAGAAGTAGGAGCCATCATGGGGGTGGTAGGAGTAGTAGTGTCTTTGGTAGAAGTAGTTGTCCTCATGGTGGTGGTAGGACTAGTAGGTTCTGTGGTAGAAGTAGGAGCACTCTTGTTGTTGGCAGGAGTAGTAGATTCTGTGGTAGAAGTAGGATCGACCGTGATGGAGGTAGGTGTAGCAGGGCCTGTGGTAGAAGTAGGTGCTCCCGTGGTGGTGGTAGGAGTAGCAGGATTTGTGGTAAAAGTAGTTGAACTCGTGGTGGTGATAGGAGTAGCAGGCTTTGTGGTAGAAGTAGTATCGCCTGTTGTGGTGGTAGGAGTTGCCTGCTCTGTGGTAGAAGTAGGAGTGCTCATGTTTGTGGTAGGGTAGTAGTTTCTTTGGTAGAAGTAGGAGCGCTTGTGGTGGTGATTGGAGTAGTAGTGACTCTGGTAGAAGTAGGAGCACTAGTGGTTGTGTAAGGAGTAGTATTGTCTGTGGTAGTAGTAGTTGTGCTCGTGTTGGAGGTAGGAGTAGTAGTTTCTGTGGTAGAAGTAGGAGTGCTCTTGTTGGTGGTAGGAGTAGCAGGTATTGTGTTAGAAGTAGGAGCGCCTCTCGTAGTTGTTGTAGTAGTAGTTAATGGGGTAGTGGTAGGGGCTCTCTTTGTGGTGGTAGGAATAGTTTCTGTGGTAGAAGTAGGAGCCGTCATGGCGGTGGTAGGAGTATTAGTGTCTTTGGTAGAAGTAGTTGTCCTCATGGTGGTGGTAGGACTAGTAGTTTCGGTGGTAGGAGTAGGAGCATTCTTGTTGTTGGTAGGAGGAGTAGATTCTGTGGTAGAAGTAGGATTGCCCGTGATGGAGGTAGGTGTAGCGTGGCCTGTTTTAGAAGTAGGTGCTCTCGTGGTGGTGGTAGCAGTAGCAGGTTTTGTGTTAGAAGTAGGAGTGCTTGTCGTAGTTCTGGTAGTAATAGTTCCTGGGGTAGAAGTAGGGGCTCTTTTTGTGGTGGTAAGAATAGTTTCTGTGGTAGAAGTAGGAGCCGTCATGGCGTTGGTAGGAATAGTAGTGTCTTTGGTAGAAGTAGTTGTCCTCATGGTGGTGGTAGGACTAGTAGTTTCGGTGGTAGAAGTAGGAGCATTCTTGTTGTTGGTAGGAGGAGTAGATTCTGTGATAGAAGTAGGATTGCCCGTGATGGAGGTAGGTGTAGCGTGGCCTGTGGTAGAAGTAGGTGCTCTCGTGGTGGTGGTAGGAGTAGCAGGTTTTTGGTAGTGGTAGGTGCACACGTGGTGGTGGTAGACGTACTAGTTTCTGTGGTAGAAGTAGGAGCACTCGTGGTGGTAGAAGTAGGCGGGTCAGTGGTAGAAGTAGGTGCTCTTGTGGTGGTGGTAGTATTATTAGTGTCTGTGATAGAAGTAGTGGTGCTCGAAGTGGTAGTATGAGTAATAATGTTTTCGGTAGAAGTATGAGCGCTCGTGGGGTTGGCAGGAGTAGTAGTGTCTCTGGTAGAAGTATGAGCGCTCGTGGTGGTGTTAGGTGTAGTATTCTCTGCGGTAGAAGTAGGAGTGCTCGTTGTGGTTGTAGGAGTAGTAGTTTCTGTGGTAGAAGTCACAATGCTCGCGGTGGTGGTGGGAGTAGCAGTCTCTGTGCTAAAAATAGGAACTCTCGTGGTGGTGGTAGGAGTGGCAGGTTTTGTGGTAAAAGTAGTTGCACTCGTGGTGGTGATAGGTGTAGCACGTTTTGTGTTAGAAGTAGTATCGCCTGGGGTGGTGGTAGGAGTTTCATGCTCTGTGGTAGAAATAGGAGTGCTCATGGTTGTGGTAGTGTAGTAGTTTCTTTGGTAGAAGTAGGAGCACTTGTGGTGGTGCTTGGAGTAGTAATGACTGTGGTAGAAGTACGTTCGCTAGTGGTGGGGTTAGGAGTAGTATTGTCTGTGGTAGTGGTAGTGGTGCTCGTGTTGGAGGTAGGAGTAGTAATTTCTGCGGTAGAATTAGGAGTGCCCTTGTTGGTGGTAGGATTAGTAGTATCTGTGGTAGAAGCAGGAGCGCTTGTGGTGGTGTTAGTGGTAGTTAATTCTGTGGTAGAAATAGGAAAGCTCGTGGTGTTGGTAGGAGTAACAGGGCCTATGGTAGAATTAGGTGATCTCTTGTTGGAGGTAGGAGTAGCAGATTTTGTGGTAGAGGTAGGTGCACTCGTGGTGGTGGTAGGAGTATTAGTTTCTGTGGTAGAAGTAGGAGCGCTCGTGGTGATGGTAGGAGGAGGCGGGTCAGTGGTAGAAGTAGGTGCTCTCGTGGTGGTGGTAGTATTATTAGTGTCTGTGATAGAAGTAGTGGTGCTTGAAGTGGTAGTAAGAGTAATAATGTTTTTGGTAGAAGTATGAGCGCTCCTGTGGGTGGCTGGAGTAGTAGTGTCTCTGGTAGAAGTATGAGCGCTCGTGGTGGTGATAGGAGTAGTATTCTCTGCGGTAGAGTTAGGAGTGCTTGTTGTGGTGGTAGGAGAAGTAGTTTCTGTGGTAGAAGTCACAATGCTCGTGGTGGTGGTGGGAGTAGCAGGGTCTGTGTTACAAATAGGTGCTCTCGTGGTGGTGGTAGGTGTAGTAGAGTCTGTGGTAAAAGCAGTGGTTCTCGTGGTGGTGGTAGGAGTAGTAATGTCTTTCGTAGTTGTATGAGTGCTCGTGCTTGTGGCAGGAGTAGTAGTTTCTGTGGTAGAAGTAGTTGCACTCGTGGTGGTGGTAGGAGTAGTAGTTTCTGCCTTAGAAGTAGGAGCAGTTGTGGTGGTGGAAGTTGTTGCATGGTCTGTGGTAGAAGTAGGGGAGCTCATAGTGGTGCTAAGAGAGGTAGTGTCTGTGGTAGGATTAGGAGCGATCATAGTGGTGGTAGGAGCAGCAGGACAGGTGGTAGAAGTACGTGCTCTCGTGGTTGTGGTAGGACTAGCAGGGTCTGTGGTAGAAGTAGTTGCAATCATGGTGGTATTAGGAGTAGAAGATTCTGTGGAAGAAGTAGGAGCACACATGGAGGTAGTAGGAGTAGTAGTGTCTCTGGTCAAAGTAGTGGCGCTCGTGGTGGTGGTAGGAGTAGCTGTGTCTGTGGTCGAAGTAGGAGCGCTCGTGGTGTTGGTAGGAGTTGTAGTGTCTGTGGTAGAATTAGGATCGCTCGTGGTGGTGGTAGGAGTAGTAGTTTATGTGGTAGAAGTACTTGCGCTCGTGGTGGAGGTAGGAGTAATGTTGTCTGTGGTATAAGTGGGCGTGCTAGTGTTGGTGGTAGGTGTTGCACGGTCTGTGGTAGAAGGAGCAGTGCTCGTGGTGGTGGTAGGAGTAGTAGTGACTTTGGTAGAAGTTGTTGCGCTCATCGTGGAAGTGGTAGTAGTAGTTTCTGTGGTAGGAGTAGGAGTGCTCGTGATAATGGCAGGAGTAGTAGTGTCTGTGCCAGAAGTAGTTGCACTCGTGATGGTGGTAGGAGTCCTAGTGTCTGTGGTAGAAGTAGCTCCGCTCGTGGGGGTGGTAGGAATAGTAATTTCTACTGTAGCAGTAGGAGCGCTCGTGGTGCTGTTAGAAGTTGCAGGGCCTGAGGTAGAAATAGGTGCTCTCCTGGTGGTTGTAGGAGTAGCAGGGTCTGTGTTAGAAGTAGTTTCGCTCATGGTGGTGGTAGGAGTAGCATGTTCTGTGTTAGAAGTAGGAGTGCTCGTTGTGCTGGTAGGAGTTGCACAGTCTGTGGTAGAAGTAAGAGTGTTCGTGGTGGTGGTAGGAGTAGTAGTGTCTGTGGTAGAAGTGGGAGTGCCTGTGGTGGTGGTGGGAGTAGCTGTGTCTGTGCTAGAAGGAGGAGCGCTCATCTTGGTGGTAAGTGTAGTGGTGTCTGTGGTAGAATTAGTATTGCTTGTGGTGGTGCTAGGTGTTGCATGTTCTGTGGTAAAAGTAGGAGTGCTCATGGTGGTGGTAGGTAGTAGTTTCTTTGATAGAAGTAGGAGCGCTCGCTGTGTTGGTAGGAGTAGTAGAGTCTTTGGTAGAAGTAGGAGCGCTTGTGGTGGTGCTTGGAGTAGTAGTGTCAGTTGTAGAAGTAGGATCTCCCGCGATTGTGGTAGGAGTAGCAGGACCTGTGGTAGAAATAGGTGCTCTCGTGGTGGTGCGAGGAGTAGGAGGTTTTGTGAGAGAAGTAGGAGCGCTTGTGGTGGTGGTGGTAGTAGTAGTTCCTGGGGTAGAAGTATGAGCTCTGGTTGTGGTGGTAGGTGTAGTACCTTCTATGGTATAAGTAGGAGCGCTCGTGGTGGTGGTAGGTGTAGTACTGTCTGTGGTATAAGTAGTTGCGCTCGTGGCTCTGGTAGGAGTAGTAGTGTCTGTGGAAGAAGTAGGAGCAATCGTGGTCATGGTAGTGGTAGTTTCTCTGGTAGAAGTAGTAGAGCTCGTGGTGGTGTTAGGAGTAGTACATTCTTTGTTCGAAGTAGGAGCGCTGGTGGTAGTGGTAGGAGTAGTACAGTCTGTGGTAGAAGTAGGAGCGCTCGTGTTGCTGGTGGGAGTAGTAGTGACTGTGTTAGAAGTAGGAACACTCGTCTTGGTGGTAGGAGTTGTAGTGTCTGTAGTAGAAGTAGTTGCGCTCGTACTGGTGGTAGGATTAGTCGTTTCTGTGGTAGAAGCAGGAGCGCTCGTGGTGGTGTTAATAGTAGTTAATACTGTGGTCAAATAGGAAAGCTCGTGGTGGTGGTAGGAGTCACAGGGCCGATGGTAGAATTGGGTGCTCTCTTGTTGGAGGTAGGAATAGCAGATTATGTGGTAGAGGTAGGTGCACTCGTGGTGGTGGTAGGAGTAGCAGGTTTTGTGTTAGAAGTACGAGCGCTTGTCATAGTTGTGGCAGTAGTAGTTCCTGGGGTAGAAGTAGGGGCTCTATTTGTGGTGGTAGGAATAGTTTCTGTGGTAGAAGTAGGAGCCATCATGGGGGTGGTAGGAGTAGTAGTGTCTTTGGTAGAAGTAGTTGTCCTCATGGTGGTGGTAGGACTAGTAGGTTCTGTGGTAGAAGTAGGAGCACTCTTGTTGTTGGCAGGAGTAGTAGATTCTGTGGTAGAAGTAGGATCGACCGTGATGGAGGTAGGTGTAGCAGGGCCTGTGGTAGAAGTAGGTGCTCCCGTGGTGGTGGTAGGAGTAGCAGGATTTGTGGTAAAAGTAGTTGAACTCGTGGTGGTGATAGGAGTAGCAGGCTTTGTGGTAGAAGTAGTATCGCCTGTTGTGGTGGTAGGAGTTGCCTGCTCTGTGGTAGAAGTAGGAGTGCTCATGTTTGTGGTAGGGTAGTAGTTTCTTTGGTAGAAGTAGGAGCGCTTGTGGTGGTGATTGGAGTAGTAGTGACTCTGGTAGAAGTAGGAGCACTAGTGGTTGTGTAAGGAGTAGTATTGTCTGTGGTAGTAGTAGTTGTGCTCGTGTTGGAGGTAGGAGTAGTAGTTTCTGTGGTAGAAGTAGGAGTGCTCTTGTTGGTGGTAGGAGTAGCAGGTATTGTGTTAGAAGTAGGAGCGCCTCTCGTAGTTGTTGTAGTAGTAGTTAATGGGGTAGTGGTAGGGGCTCTCTTTGTGGTGGTAGGAATAGTTTCTGTGGTAGAAGTAGGAGCCGTCATGGCGGTGGTAGGAGTATTAGTGTCTTTGGTAGAAGTAGTTGTCCTCATGGTGGTGGTAGGACTAGTAGTTTCGGTGGTAGAAGTAGGAGCATTCTTGTTGTTGGTAGGAGGAGTAGATTCTGTGGTAGAAGTAGGATTGCCCGTGATGGAGGTAGGTGTAGCGTGGCCTGTTTTAGAAGTAGGTGCTCTCGTGGTGGTGGTAGCAGTAGCAGGTTTTGTGTTAGAAGTAGGAGTGCTTGTCGTAGTTCTGGTAGTAGTAGTTCCTGGGGTAGAAGTAGGGGCTCTTTTTGTGGTGGTAAGAATAGTTTCTGTGGTAGAAGTAGGAGCCGTCATGGCGTTGGTAGGAATAGTAGTGTCTTTGGTAGAAGTAGTTGTCCTCATGGTGGTGGTAGGACTAGTAGTTTCGGTGGTAGAAGTAGGAGCATTCTTGTTGTTGGTAGGAGGAGTAGATTTTGTGGTAGAAGTAGGATTGCCCGTGATGGAGGTAGGTGTAGCGTGGCCTGTGGTAGAAGTAGGTGCTCTCGTGGTGGTGGTAGGAGTAGCAGGTTTTTGGTAGTGGTAGGTGCACACGTGGTGGTGGTAGAAGTACTAGTTTCTGTGGTAGAAGTAGGAGCACTCGTGGTGGTAGAAGTAGGCGGGTCAGTGGTAGAAGTAGGTGCTCTTGTGGTGGTGGTAGTATTATTAGTGTCTGTGATAGAAGTAGTGGTGCTCGAAGTGGTAGTATGAGTAATAATGTTTTCGGTAGAAGTATGAGCGCTCGTGGGGTTGGCAGGAGTAGTAGTGTCTCTGGTAGAAGTATGAGCGCTCGTGGTGGTGTTAGGTGTAGTATTCTCTGCGGTAGAAGTAGGAGTGCTCGTTGTGGTTGTAGGAGTAGTAGTTTCTGTGGTAGAAGTCACAATGCTCGCGGTGGTGGTGGGAGTAGCAGTCTCTGTGCTAAAAATAGGAACTCTCGTGGTGGTGGTAGGAGTGGCAGGTTTTGTGGTAAAAGTAGTTGCACTCGTGGTGGTGATAGGTGTAGCACGTTTTGTGTTAGAAGTAGTATCGCCTGGGGTGGTGGTAGGAGTTTCATGCTCTGTGGTAGAAATAGGAGTGCTCATGGTTGTGGTAGTGTAGTAGTTTCTTTGGTAGAAGTAGGAGCACTTGTGGTGGTGCTTGGAGTAGTAATGACTGTGGTAGAAGTACGTTCGCTAGTGGTGGGGTTAGGAGTAGTATTGTCTGTGGTAGTGGTAGTGGTGCTCGTGTTGGAGGTAGGAGTAGTAATTTCTGCGGTAGAATTAGGAGTGCCCTTGTTGGTGGTAGGATTAGTAGTATCTGTGGTAGAAGCAGGAGCGCTTGTGGTGGTGTTAGTGGTAGTTAATTCTGTGGTAGAAATAGGAAAGCTCGTGGTGTTGGTAGGAGTAACAGGGCCTATGGTAGAATTAGGTGATCTCTTGTTGGAGGTAGGAGTAGCAGATTTTGTGGTAGAGGTAGGTGCACTCGTGGTGGTGGTAGGAGTATTAGTTTCTGTGGTAGAAGTAGGAGCGCTCGTGGTGATGGTAGGAGGAGGCGGGTCAGTGGTAGAAGTAGGTGCTCTCGTGGTGGTGGTAGTATTATTAGTGTCTGTGATAGAAGTAGTGGTGCTTGAAGTGGTAGTAAGAGTAATAATGTTTTTGGTAGAAGTATGAGCGCTCCTGTGGGTGGCTGGAGTAGTAGTGTCTCTGGTAGAAGTATGAGCGCTCGTGGTGGTGATAGGAGTAGTATTCTCTGCGGTAGAGTTAGGAGTGCTTGTTGTGGTGGTAGGAGAAGTAGTTTCTGTGGTAGAAGTCACAATGCTCGTGGTGGTGGTGGGAGTAGCAGGGTCTGTGTTACAAATAGGTGCTCTCGTGGTGGTGGTAGGTGTAGTAGAGTCTGTGGTAAAAGCAGTGGTTCTCGTGGTGGTGGTAGGAGTAGTAATGTCTTTCGTAGTTGTATGAGTGCTCGTGCTTGTGGCAGGAGTAGTAGTTTCTGTGGTAGAAGTAGTTGCACTCGTGGTGGTGGTAGGAGTAGTAGTTTCTGCCTTAGAAGTAGGAGCAGTTGTGGTGGTGGAAGTTGTTGCATGGTCTGTGGTAGAAGTAGGGGAGCTCATAGTGGTGCTAAGAGAGGTAGTGTCTGTGGTAGGATTAGGAGCGATCATAGTGGTGGTAGGAGCAGCAGGACAGGTGGTAGAAGTACGTGCTCTCGTGGTTGTGGTAGGACTAGCAGGGTCTGTGGTAGAAGTAGTTGCAATCATGGTGGTATTAGGAGTAGAAGATTCTGTGGAAGAAGTAGGAGCACACATGGAGGTAGTAGGAGTAGTAGTGTCTCTGGTCAAAGTAGTGGCGCTCGTGGTGGTGGTAGGAGTAGCTGTGTCTGTGGTCGAAGTAGGAGCGCTCGTGGTGTTGGTAGGAGTTGTAGTGTCTGTGGTAGAATTAGGATCGCTCGTGGTGGTGGTAGGAGTAGTAGTTTAGGTGGTAGAAGTACTTGCGCTCGTGGTGGAGGTAGGAGTAATGTTGTCTGTGGTATAAGTGGGCGTGCTAGTGTTGGTGGTAGGTGTTGCACGGTCTGTGGTAGAAGGAGCAGTGCTCGTGGTGGTGGTAGGAGTAGTAGTGACTTTGGTAGAAGTTGTTGCGCTCATCGTGGAAGTGGTAGTAGTAGTTTCTGTGGTAGGAGTAGGAGTGCTCGTGATAATGGCAGGAGTAGTAGTGTCTGTGCCAGAAGTAGTTGCACTCGTGATGGTGGTAGGAGTCCTAGTGTCTGTGGTAGAAGTAGCTCCGCTCGTGGGGGTGGTAGGAATAGTAATTTCTACTGTAGCAGTAGGAGCGCTCGTGGTGCTGTTAGAAGTTGCAGGGCCTGAGGTAGAAATAGGTGCTCTCCTGGTGGTTGTAGGAGTAGCAGGGTCTGTGTTAGAAGTAGTTTCGCTCATGGTGGTGGTAGGAGTAGCATGTTCTGTGTTAGAAGTAGGAGTGCTCGTTGTGCTGGTAGGAGTTGCACAGTCTGTGGTAGAAGTAAGAGTGTTCGTGGTGGTGGTAGGAGTAGTAGTGTCTGTGGTAGAAGTGGGAGTGCCTGTGGTGGTGGTGGGAGTAGTTGTGTCTGTGCTAGAAGGAGGAGCGCTCATCTTGGTGGTAAGTGTAGTGGTGTCTGTGGTAGAATTAGTATTGCTTGTGGTGGTGCTAGGTGTTGCATGTTCTGTGGTAAAAGTAGGAGTGCTCATGGTGGTGGTAGGTAGTAGTTTCTTTGATAGAAGTAGGAGCGCTCGCTGTGTTGGTAGGAGTAGTAGAGTCTTTGGTAGAAGTAGGAGCGCTTGTGGTGGTGCTTGGAGTAGTAGTGTCAGTTGTAGAAGTAGGATCTCCCGCGATTGTGGTAGGAGTAGCAGGACCTGTGGTAGAAATAGGTGCTCTCGTGGTGGTGCGAGGAGTAGGAGGTTTTGTGAGAGAAGTAGGAGCGCTTGTGGTGGTGGTGGTAGTAGTAGTTCCTGGGGTAGAAGTATGAGCTCTGGTTGTGGTGGTAGGTGTAGTACCTTCTATGGTATAAGTAGGAGCGCTCGTGGTGGTGGTAGGTGTAGTACTGTCTGTGGTATAAGTAGTTGCGCTCGTGGCTCTGGTAGGAGTAGTAGTGTCTGTGGAAGAAGTAGGAGCAATCGTGGTCATGGTAGTGGTAGTTTCTCTGGTAGAAGTAGTAGAGCTCGTGGTGGTGTTAGGAGTAGTACATTCTTTGTTCGAAGTAGGAGCGCTGGTGGTAGTGGTAGGAGTAGTACAGTCTGTGGTAGAAGTAGGAGCGCTCGTGTTGCTGGTGGGAGTAGTAGTGACTGTGTTAGAAGTAGGAACACTCGTCTTGGTGGTAGGAGTTGTAGTGTCTGTAGTAGAAGTAGTTGCGCTCGTACTGGTGGTAGGATTAGTCGTTTCTGTGGTAGAAGCAGGAGCGCTCGTGGTGGTGTTAATAGTAGTTAATACTGTGGTCAAATAGGAAAGCTCGTGGTGGTGGTAGGAGTCACAGGGCCGATGGTAGAATTGGGTGCTCTCTTGTTGGAGGTAGGAATAGCAGATTATGTGGTAGAGGTAGGTGCACTCGTGGTGGTGGTAGGAGTAGCAGGTTTTGTGTTAGAAGTACGAGCGCTTGTCATAGTTGTGGCAGTAGTAGTTCCTGGGGTAGAAGTAGGGGCTCTATTTGTGGTGGTAGGAATAGTTTCTGTGGTAGAAGTAGGAGCCATCATGGGGGTGGTAGGAGTAGTAGTGTCTTTGGTAGAAGTAGTTGTCCTCATGGTGGTGGTAGGACTAGTAGGTTCTGTGGTAGAAGAAGGAGCACTCTTGTTGTTGGTAGGAGTAGTAGATTCTGTGGTAGAAGTAGGATCGACCGTGATGGAGGTAGGTGTAGCAGGGCCTGTGGTAGAAGTAGGTGCTCTCGTGGTGGTGGTAGGAGTAGCAGGTTTTGTGTTAGAAGTAGGAGTGCTTGTCGTAGTTCTGGTAGTAGTATTTCCTGGGGTAGAAGTAGGGGCTCTTTTTGTGGTGGTAGGAATAGTTTCTGTGGTTGAAGTAGGAGCCGCCATGGGGGTGGTAGGAGTAGTAGTGTCTTTGGTAGAAGTAGTTGTCCTCATGGTGGTGGTAGGACTAGTAATTTCTGTGGTAGAAGTAGGAGCACTCTTGTTGTTGGTAGGAGTAGTAGATTCTGTGGTAGAAGGAGGATCGACCGTGATGGAGGTAGGTGTAGCGGGGCCTGTGGTAGAAGTAGGTGCTCCCGTGGTGGTGGTAGGAGTAGCAGGATTTGTGGTAAAAGTAGTTGAACTCGTGGTGGTGATAGGAGTAGCAGGCTTTGTGGTAGAAGTAGTATCGCCTGTGGTGGTGGTAGGAGTTGCCTGCTCTGTGGTAGAAGTAGGAGTGCTCATGTTTGTGGTAGGGTAGTAGTTTCTTTGGTAGAAGTAGGAGCGCTTGTGGTGGTGATTGGAGTAGTAGTGACTCTGGTAGAAGTAGGAGCACTAGTGGTTGTGTAAGGAGTAGTATTGTCTGTGGTAGTAGTAGTTGTGCTCGTGTTGGAGGTAGGAGTAGTAGTTTCTGTGGTAGAAGTAGGAGTGCTCTTGTTGGTGGTAGGAGTAGCAGGTATTGTGTTAGAAGTAGGAGCGCCTGTCGTAGTTGTGGTAGTAGTAGTTAATGGGGTAGTAGTAGGGGCTCTCATTGTGGTGGTAGGAATAGTTTCTGTGGTAGAAGTAGGAGCCGTCAGGGCGGTGGTAGGAGTATTAGTGTCTTTGGTAGAAGTAGTTGTCCTCATGGTGGTGGTAGGACTAGTAGTTTCGGTGGTAGAAGTAGGAGCATTCTTGTTGTTGGTAGGAGGAGTAGATTCTGTGGTAGAAGTAGGATTGCCCGTGATGGAGGTAGGTGTAGCGTGGCCTGTTTTAGAAGTAGGTGCTCTCGTGGTGGTGGTAGGAGTAGCAGGTTTTTGGTAGTGGTAGGTGCACACGTGGTGGTGGTAGAAGTACTAGTTTCTGTGGTAGAAGTAGGAGCACTCGTGGTGGTAGAAGTAGGCGGGTCAGTGGTAGAAGTAGGTGCTCTCGTGGTTGTGGTAGTATTATTAGTGTCTGTGATAGAAGTAGTGGTGCTCGAAGTGGTAGTATGAGTAATAATGTTTTCGGTAGAAGTATGAGCGCTCGTGGGGTTGGCAGGAGTAGTAGTGTCTCTGGTAGAAGTATGAGCGCTCGTGGTGGTGTTAGGTGTAGTATTCTCTGCGGTAGAAGTAGGAGTGCTCGTTGTGGTTGTAGGAGTAGTAGTTTCTGTGGTAGAAGTCACAATGCTCGCGGTGGTGGTGGGAGTAGCAGTCTCTGTGTTAAAAATAGGAACTCTCGTGGTGGTGGTAGGAGTGGCAGGTTTTGTGGTAAAAGTAGTTGCACTCGTGGTGGTGATAGGTGTAGCACGTTTTGTGTTAGAAGTAGTATCGCCTGGGGTGGTGGTAGGAGTTGCATGCTCTGTGGTAGAAATAGGAGTGCTCATGGTTGTGGTAGGGTAGTAGTTTCTTTGGTAGAAGTTGGAGCACTTGTGGTGGTGCTTGGAGTAGTAGTGACTGTGGTAGAAGTACGTTCGCTAGTGGTGGGGTTAGGAGTAGTATTGTCTGTGGTAGTGGTAGTGGTGCTCGTGTTGGAGGTAGGAGTAGTAATTTCTGCGGTAGAATTAGGAGTGCCCTTGTTGGTGGTAGGATTAGTAGTATCTGTGGTAGAAGCAGGAGCGCTTGTGGTGGTGTTAGTGGTAGTTAATTCTGTGGTAGAAATAGGAAAGCTCGTGGTGTTGGTAGGAGTAACAGGGCCTATGGTAGAATTAGGTGCTCTCTTGTTGGAGGTAGGAGTAGCAGATTTTGTGGTAGAGGTAGGTGCACTCGTGGTGGTGGTAGGAGTACTAGTTTCTGTGGTAGAAGTAGGAGCGCTCATGGTGATGGTAGGAGGAGGCGGGTCAGTGGTAGAAGTAGGTGCTCTCGTGGTGGTGGTAGTATTATTAGTGTCTGTGATAGAAGTAGTGGTGCTTGAAGTGGTAGTAAGAGTAATAATGTTTTTGGTAGAAGTATGAGCGCTCCTGGGGGTGGCTGGAGTAGTAGTGTCTCTGGTAGAAGTATGAGCGCTCGTGGTGGTGATAGGAGTAGTATTCTCTGCGGTAGAGTTAGGAGTGCTCGTTGTGGTGGTAGGAGAAGTAGTTTCTGTGGTAGAAGTCACAATGCTCGCGGTGGTGGTGGGAGTAGCAGGGTCTGTGTTACAAATAGGTGCTCTCGTGGTGGTGGTAGGTGTAGTAGAGTCTGTGGTAAAAGCAGTGGTTCTCGTGGTGGTGGTAGGAGTAGTAATGTCTTTCGTAGTTATATGAGTGCTCGTGCTCGTGGCAGGAGTAGTAGTTTCTGTGGTAGAAGTAGTTGCACTCGTGGTGGTGGTAGGAGTAGCAGTTTCTGCCTTAGAAGTAGGAGCAGTCGTGGTGGTGGAAGTTGTTGCATGGTCTGTGGTAGAAGTAGGGGAGCTCATAGTGGTGATAAGAGAGGTAGTGTCTGTGGTAGGATTAGGAGCGATCATAGTGGTGGTAGGAGCAGCAGGACAGGTGGTAGAAGTACGTGCTCTCGTGGTTGTGGTAGGACTAGCAGGGTCTGTGGTAGAAGCAGTTGCAATCATGGTGGTATTAGGAGTAGAAGATTCTGTGGAAGAAGTAGGAGCACACATGGTGGTAGTAGGAGTAGTAGTGTCTCTGGTCAAAGTAGTGGCGCTCATGGTGATGGTAGGAGTAGCTGTGTCTGTGGTCGAAGAAGGAGCGCTCGTGGTGTTGGTAGGAGTTGTAGTGTCTGTGGTAGAATTAGGATCGCTCGTGGTGGTGGTAGGAGTAGTAGTTTATGTGGTGGAAGTACTTGCGCTCGTGGTGGAGGTAGGAGTAATGTTGTCTGTGGTATAAGTGGGCGTGCTAGTGTTGGTGGTAGGTGTTGCACGGTCTGTGGTAGAAGGAGCAGTGCTCGTGGTGGTGGTAGGAGTAGTAGTGACTTTGGTAGAAGTTGTTGCGCTCATCGTGGAAGTGGTAGTAGTAGTTTGTGTGGTAGGAGTAGGAGTGCTCGTGATAATGGCAGGAGTAGTAGTGTCTGTGCCAGAAGTAGTTGCACTCGTGATGCTGGTAGGAGTCCTAGTGTCTGTGGTAGAAGTAGCTCCGCTCGTGGGGGTGGTAGGAATAGTAATTTCTACTGTAGCAGTAGGAGCGCTCGTGGTGCTGTTAGAAGTTGCAGGGCCTGAGGTAGAAATAGGTGCTCTCCTGGTGGTTGTAGGAGTAGCAGGGTCTGTGTTAGAAGTAGTTTCGCTCATGGTGGTGGTAGGAGTAGCATGTTCTGTGTTAGAAGTAGGAATGCTCGTTGTGCTGGTAGGAGTTGCACAGTCTGTGGTAGAAGTAGGAGTGTTCGTGGTGGTGGTAGGAGTAGTAGTGTCTGTGGTAGAAGTGGGAGTGCCTGTGGTGGTGGTGGGAGTAGTTGTGTCTGTGCTAGAAGGAGGAGAGCTCATCTTGGTGGTAAGTGTAGTGGTGTCTGTGGTAGAATTAGTATTGCTTGTGGTGGTGCTAGGTGTTGCATGTTCTGTGGTAAAAGTAGGAGTGCTCATGCTGGTGGTAGGTAGTAGTTTCTTTGATAGAAGTAGGAGCGCTCGCTGTGTTGGTAGGAGTAGTAGAGTCTTTGGTAGAAGTAGGAGCGCTTGTGGTGGTGCTTGGAGTAGTAGTGTCAGTTGTAGAAGTAGGATCTCCCGCGATTGTGGTAGGAGTAGCAGGACCTGTGGTAGAAATAGGTGCTCTCGTGGTGGTGCGAGGAGTAGGAGGTTTTGTGAGAGAAGTAGGAGCGCTTGTGGTGGTGGTGGTAGTAGTAGTTCCTGGGGTAGAAATATGAGCTCTGGTTGTGGTGGTAGGTGTAGTACCTTCTATGGTATAAGTAGGAGCGCTCGTGGTGGTGGTAGGTGTAGTACTGTCTGTGGTATAAGTAGTTGCGCTCGTGGCTCTGGTAGGAGTAGTAGTGTCTGTGGAAGAAGTAGGAGCAATCGTGGTCATGGTAGTGGTAGTTTCTCTGGTAGTAGTAGTAGAGCTCGTGGTGGTGTTAGGAGTAGTACATTCTTTGTTCGAAGTAGGAGCGCTGGTGGTAGTGGTAGGAGTAGTACAGTCTGTGGTAGAAGTAGGAGCGCTCGTGTTGCTGGTGGGAGTAGTAGTGACTGTGTTAGAAGTAGGAACACTCGTCTTGGTGGTAGGAGTTGTAGTGTCTGTAGTAGAAGTAGTTGCGCTCGTACTGCTGGTAGCATTAGTCGTTTCTGTGGTAGAAGCAGGAGCGTTCGTGGTGGTGTTAATAGTAGTTAATACTGTGGTCAAATAGGAAAGCTCGTGGTGGTGGTAGGAGTCACAGGGCCGATGGTAGAAGTAGGTGCTCTCTTGTTGGAGGTAGGAATAGCAGATTATGTGGTAGAGGTAGGTGCACTCGTGGTGGTGGTAGGAGTAGCAGGTTTTGTGTTAGAAGTACGAGCGCTTGTCATAGTTGTGGCAGTAGTAGTTCCTGGGGTAGAAGTAGGAGCTCTATTTGTGGTGGTAGGAATAGTTTCTGTGGTAGAAGTAGGAGCCATCATGGGGGTGGTAGGAGTAGTAGTGTCCTTGGTAGAAGTAGTTGTCCTCATGGTGGTGGTAGGACTAGTAGTTTCTGTGGTAGAAGTAGGAGCACTCTTGTTGTTGGTAGGAGTAGTAGATTCTGTGGTAGAAGAAGGATCGTCCGTGATGGAGGTAGGTGTAGCAGGGCCTGTGGTAGAAGTAGGTGCTCTCGTGGTGGTGGTAGGTGTAGCAGGTTTTGGTAGTGGTAGGTGCACACGTGGTGGTGGTAGAAGTACTAGTTTCTGTGGTAGAAGTAGGAGCACTCGTGGTGGTAGAAGTAGGCGGGTCAGTGGTAGAAGTAGGTGCTCTCGTGGTGGTGGTAGTATTATTAGTGTCTGTGATAGAAGTAGTGGTGCTCGAAGTGGTAGTATGAGTAATAATGTTTTCGGTAGAAGTATGAGCGCTCGTGGGGTTGGCAGGAGTAGTAGTGTCTCTGGTAGAAGTATGAGCGCTCGTGGTGGTGTTAGGTGTAGTATTCTCTGCGGTAGAAGTAGGAGTGCTCGTTGTGGTTGTAGGAGTAGTAGTTTCTGTGGTAGAAGTCACAATGCTCGCAGTGGTGGTGGGAGTAGCAATCTCTGTGTTAAAAATAGGAACTCTCGTGGTGGTGGTAGGAGTGGCAGGTTTTGTGGTAAAAGTAGTTGCACTCGTGGTGGTGATAGGTGTAGCACGTTTTGTGTTAGAAGTAGTATCGCCTGGGGTGGTGGTAGGAGTTGCATGCTCTGTGGTAGAAATAGGAGTGCTCATGGTTGTGGTAGGGTAGTAGTTTCTTTGGTAGAAGTAGGAGCACTTGTGGTGGTGCTTGGAGTAGTAGTGACTGTGGTAGAAGTACGTTCGCTAGTGGTGGGGTTAGGAGTAGTATTGTCTGTGGTAGTGGTAGTGGTGCTCGTGTTGGAGGTAAGAGTAGTAATTTCTGCGGTAGAATTAGGAGTGCCCTTGTTGGTGGTAGGATTAGTAGTATCTGTGGTAGAAGCAGGAGCGCTTGTGGTGGTGTTAGTGGTAGTTAATTCTGTGGTAGAAATAGGAAAGCTCGTGGTGTTGGTAGGAGTAACAGGGCCTATGGTAGAATTAGGTGCTCTCTTGTTGGAGGTAGGTGTAGCAGATTTTGTGGTAGAGGTAGGTGCACTCGTGGTGGTGGTAGGAGTACTAGTTTCTGTGGTAGAAGTAGGAGCGCTCATGGTGATGGTAGGAGGAGGCGGGTCAGTGGTAGAAGTAGGTGCTCTCGTGGTGGTGGTAGTATTATTAGTGTCTGTGATAGAAGTAGTGGTGCTTGAAGTGGTAGTAAGAGTAATAATGTTTTTGGTAGAAGTATGAGCGCTCCTGGGGGTGGCTGGAGTAGTAGTGTCTCTGGTAGAAGTATGAGCGCTCGTGGTGGTGATAGGAGTAGTATTCTCTGCGGTAGAGTTAGGAGTGCTCGTTGTGGTGGTAGGAGAAGTAGTTTCTGTGGTAGAAGTCACAATGCTCGCGGTGGTGGTGGGAGTAGCAGGGTCTGTGTTACAAATAGGTGCTCTCGTGGTGGTGGTAGGTGTAGTAGAGTCTGTGGTAAAAGCAGTGGTTCTCGTGGTGGTGGTAGGAGTAGTAATGTCTTTCGTAGTTGTATGAGTGCTCATGCTCGTGGCAGGAGTAGTAGTTTCTGTGGTAGAAGTAGTTGCACTCGTGGTGGTGGTAGGAGTAGCAGTTTCTGCCTTAGAAGTAGGAGCAGTCGTGGTGGTGGAAGTTGTTGCATGGTCTGTGGTAGAAGTAGGGGAGCTCATAGTGGTGCTAAGAGAGGTAGTGTCTGTGGTAGGATTAGGAGCGATCATAGTGGTGGTAGGAGCAGCAGGACAGGTGGTAGAAGTACGTGCTCTCGTGGTTGTGGTAGGACTATCAGGGTCTGTGGTAGAAGTAGTTGCAATCATGGTGGTATTAGGAGTAGAAGATTCTGTGGAAGAAGTAGGAGCACACATGGAGGTAGTAGGAGTAGTAGTGTCTCTGGTCAAAGTAGTGGTGCTCGTGGTGATGGTAGGAGTAGCTGTGTCTGTGGTCGAAGTAGGAGCGCTCGTGGTGTTGGTAGGAGTTGTAGTGTCTGTGGTAGAATTAGGATCGCTCGTGGTGGTGGTAGGAGTAGTAGTTTATGTGGTAGAAGTACTTGCGCTCGTGGTGGAGGTAGGAGTAATGTTGTCTGTGGTATAAGTGGGCGTGCTAGTGTTGGTGGTAGGTGTTGCACGGTCTGTGGTAGAAGTAGCAGTGCTCGTGGTGGTGGTAGGAGTAGTAGTGACTTTGGTAGAAGTTGTTGCGCTCATCGTGGAAGTGGTAGTAGTAGTTTCTGTGGTAGGAGTAGGAGTGCTCGTGATAATGGCAGGAGTAGTAGTGTCTGTGCCAGAAGTAGTTGCACTCGTGATGGTGGTAGGAGTCCTAGTGTCTGTGGTAGAAGTAGCTCCGCTCGTGGGGGTGGTAGGAATAGTAATTTCTACTGTAGCAGTAGGAGCGCTCGTGGTGCTGTTAGAAGTTGCAGGGCCTGAGGTAGAAATAGGTGCTCTCCTGGTGGTTGTAGGAGTAGCAGGGTCTGTGTTAGAAGTAGTTTCGCTCATGGTGGTGGTAGGAGTAGCATGTTCTGTGTTAGAAGTAGGAGTGCTCGTTGTGCTGGTAGGAGTTGCACAGTCTGTGGTAGAAGTAGGAGTGTTCGTGGTGGTCGTAGGAGTAGTAGTGTCTGTGGTAGAAGTGGGAGTGCCTGTGGTGGTGGTGGGAGTAGTTGTGTCTGTGCTAGAAGGAGGAGAGCTCATCTTGGTGGTAAGTGTAGTGGTGTCTGTGGTAGAATTAGTATTGCTTGTGGTGGTGCTAGGTGTTGCATGTTCTGTGGTAAAAGTAGGAGTGCTCATGCTGGTGGTAGGTAGTAGTTTCTTTGATAGAAGTAGGAGCGCTCGCTGTGTTGGTAGGAGTAGTAGAGTCTTTGGTAGAAGTAGGAGCGCTTGTGGTGGTGCTTGGAGTAGTAGTGTCAGTTGTAGAAGTAGGATCTCCCGCGATTGTGGTAGGAGTAGCAGGACCTGTGGTAGAAATAGGTGCTCTCGTGGTGGTGCGAGGAGTAGGAGGTTTTGTGAGAGAAGTAGGAGCGCTTGTGGTGGTGGTGGTAGTAGTAGTTCCTGGGGTAGAAATATGAGCTCTGGTTGTGGTGGTAGGTGTAGTACCTTCTATGGTATAAGTAGGAGCGCTCGTGGTGGTGGTAGGTGTAGTACTGTCTGTGGTATAAGTAGTTGCGCTCGTGGCTCTGGTAGGAGTAGTAGTGTCTGTGGAAGAAGTAGGAGCAATCGTGGTCATGGTAGTGGTAGTTTCTCTGGTAGTAGTAGTAGAGCTCGTGGTGGTGTTAGGAGTAGTACATTCTTTGTTCGAAGTAGGAGCGCTGGTGGTAGTGGTAGGAGTAGTACAGTCTGTGGTAGAAGTAGGAGCGCTCGTGTTGCTGGTGGGAGTAGTAGTGACTGTGTTAGAAGTAGGAACACTCGTCTTGGTGGTAGGAGTTGTAGTGTCTGTAGTAGAAGTAGTTGCGCTCGTACTGCTGGTAGCATTAGTCGTTTCTGTGGTAGAAGCAGGAGCGTTCGTGGTGGTGTTAATAGTAGTTAATACTGTGGTCAAATAGGAAAGCTCGTGGTGGTGGTAGGAGTCACAGGGCCGATGGTAGAAGTAGGTGCTCTCTTGTTGGAGGTAGGAATAGCAGATTATGTGGGAGAGGTAGGTGCACTCGTGGTGGTGGTAGGAGTAGCAGGTTTTGTGTTAGAAGTACGAGCGCTTGTCATAGTTGTGGCAGTAGTAGTTCCTGGGGTAGAAGTAGGAGCTCTATTTGTGGTGGTAGGAATAGTTTCTGTGGTAGAAGTAGGAGCCATCATGGGGGTGGTAGGAGTAGTAGTGTCCTTGGTAGAAGTAGTTGTCCTCATGGTGGTGGTAGGACTAGTAGTTTCTGTGGTAGAAGTAGGAGCACTCTTGTTGTTGGTAGGAGTAGTAGATTCTGTGGTAGAAGAAGGATCGTCCGTGATGGAGGTAGGTGTAGCAGGGCCTGTGGTAGAAGTAGGTGCTCTCGTGGTGGTGGTAGGTGTAGCAGGTTTTGGTAGTGGTAGGTGCACACGTGGTGGTGGTAGAAGTACTAGTTTCTGTGGTAGAAGTAGGAGCACTCGTGGTGGTAGAAGTAGGCGGGTCAGTGGTAGAAGTAGGTGCTCTCGTGGTGGTGGTAGTATTATTAGTGTCTGTGATAGAAGTAGTGGTGCTCGAAGTGGTAGTATGAGTAATAATGTTTTCGGTAGAAGTATGAGCGCTCGTGGGGTTGGCAGGAGTAGTAGTGTCTCTGGTAGAAGTATGAGCGCTCGTGGTGGTGTTAGGTGTAGTATTCTCTGCGGTAGAAGTAGGAGTGCTCGTTGTGGTTGTAGGAGTAGTAGTTTCTGTGGTAGAAGTCACAATGCTCGCAGTGGTGGTGGGAGTAGCAATCTCTGTGTTAAAAATAGGAACTCTCGTGTTGGTGGTAGGAGTGGCAGGTTTTGTGGTAAAAGTAGTTGCACTCGTGGTGGTGCTAGGTGTAGCACGTTTTGTGTTAGAAGTAGTATCGCCTGGGGTGGTGGTAGGAGTTGCATGCTCTGTGGTAGAAATAGGAGTGCTCATGGTTGTGGTAGGGTAGTAGTTTCTTTGGTAGAAGTAGGAGCACTTGTGGTGGTGCTTGGAGTAGTAGTGACTGTGGTAGAAGTACGTTCGCTAGTGGTGGGGTTAGGAGTAGTATTGTCTGTGGTAGTGGTAGTGGTGCTCGTGTTGGAGGTAAGAGTAGTAATTTCTGCGGTAGAATTAGGAGTGCCCTTGTTGGTGGTAGGATTAGTAGTATCTGTGGTAGAAGCAGGAGCGCTTGTGGTGGTGTTAGTGGTAGTTAATTCTGTGGTAGAAATAGGAAAGCTCGTGGTGTTGGTAGGAGTAACAGGGCCTATGGTAGAATTAGGTGCTCTCTTGTTGGAGGTAGGTGTAGCAGATTTTGTGGTAGAGGTAGGTGCACTCGTGGTGGTGGTAGGAGTACTAGTTTCTGTGGTAGAAGTAGGAGCGCTCATGGTGATGGTAGGAGGAGGCGGGTCAGTGGTAGAAGTAGGTGCTCTCGTGGTGGTGGTAGTATTATTAGTGTCTGTGATAGAAGTAGTGGTGCTTGAAGTGGTAGTAAGAGTAATAATGTTTTTGGTAGAAGTATGAGCGCTCCTGGGGGTGGCTGGAGTAGTAGTGTCTCTGGTAGAAGTATGAGCGCTCGTGGTGGTGATAGGAGTAGTATTCTCTGCGGTAGAGTTAGGAGTGCTCGTTGTGGTGGTAGGAGAAGTAGTTTCTGTGGTAGAAGTCACAATGCTCGCGGTGGTGGTGGGAGTAGCAGGGTCTGTGTTACAAATAGGTGCTCTCGTGGTGGTGGTAGGTGTAGTAGAGTCTGTGGTAAAAGCAGTGGTTCTCGTGGTGGTGGTAGGAGTAGTAATGTCTTTCGTAGTTGTATGAGTGCTCATGCTCGTGGCAGGAGTAGTAGTTTCTGTGGTAGAAGTAGTTGCACTCGTGGTGGTGGTAGGAGTAGCAGTTTCTGCCTTAGAAGTAGGAGCAGTCGTGGTGGTGGAAGTTGTTGCATGGTCTGTGGTAGAAGTAGGGGAGCTCATAGTGGTGCTAAGAGAGGTAGTGTCTGTGGTAGGATTAGGAGCGATCATAGTGGTGGTAGGAGCAGCAGGACAGGTGGTAGAAGTACGTGCTCTCGTGGTTGTGGTAGGACTATCAGGGTCTGTGGTAGAAGTAGTTGCAATCATGGTGGTATTAGGAGTAGAAGATTCTGTGGAAGAAGTAGGAGCACACATGGAGGTAGTAGGAGTAGTAGTGTCTCTGGTCAAAGTAGTGGTGCTCGTGGTGATGGTAGGAGTAGCTGTGTCTGTGGTCGAAGTAGGAGCGCTCGTGGTGTTGGTAGGAGTTGTAGTGTCTGTGGTAGAATTAGGATCGCTCGTGGTGGTGGTAGGAGTAGTAGTTTATGTGGTAGAAGTACTTGCGCTCGTGGTGGAGGTAGGAGTAATGTTGTCTGTGGTATAAGTGGGCGTGCTAGTGTTGGTGGTAGGTGTTGCACGGTCTGTGGTTGAAGTAGCAGTGCTCGTGGTGGTGGTAGGAGTAGTAGTGACTTTGGTAGAAGTTGTTGCGCTCATCGTGGAAGTGGTAGTAGTAGTTTCTGTGGTAGGAGTAGGAGTGCTCGTGATAATGGCAGGAGTAGTAGTGTCTGTGCCAGAAGTAGTTGCACTCGTGATGGTGGTAGGAGTCCTAGTGTCTGTGGTAGAAGTAGCTCCGCTCGTGGGGGTGGTAGGAATAGTAATTTCTACTGTAGCAGTAGGAGCGCTCGTGGTGCTGTTAGAAGTTGCAGGGCCTGAGGTAGAAATAGGTGCTCTCCTGGTGGTTGTAGGAGTAGCAGGGTCTGTGTTAGAAGTAGTTTCGCTCATGGTGGTGGTAGGAGTAGCATGTTCTGTGTTAGAAGTAGGAGTGCTCGTTGTGCTGGTAGGAGTTGCACAGTCTGTGGTAGAAGTAGGAGTGTTCGTGGTGGTCGTAGGAGTAGTAGTGTCTGTGGTAGAAGTGGGAGTGCCTGTGGTGGTGGTGGGAGTAGTTGTGTCTGTGCTAGAAGGAGGAGCGCTCATCTTGGTGGTAAGTGTAGTGGTGTCTGTGGTAGAATTAGTATTGCTTGTGGTGGTGCTAGGTGTTGCATGTTCTGTGGTAATAGTAGGAGTGCTCATGGTGGTGGTAGGTAGTAGTTTCTTTGATAGAAGTAGGAGCGCTCGCTGTGTTGGTAGGAGTAGTAGAGTCTTTGGTAGAAGTAGGAGCGCTTGTGGTGGTGCTTGGAGTAGTAGTGTCAGTTGTAGAAGTAGGATCTCCCGCGATTGTGGTAGGAGTAGCAGGACCTGTGGTAGAAATAGGTGCTCTCGTGCTGGTGCGAGGAGTAGGAGGTTTTGTGAGAGACGTAGGAGCGCTTGTGGTGGTGGTGGTAGTAGTAGTTCCTGGGGTAGAAGTATGAGCTCTTCTTGTGGTGGTAGGTGTAGTACCTTCTATGGTATAAGTAGGAGCGCTCGTGGTGGTGGTAGGTGTAGTACTGTCTGTGGTATAAGTAGTTGCGCTCGTGGCTCTGGTAGGAGTAGTAGTGTCTGTGGAAGAAGTAGGAGCAATCGTGGTCATGGTAGTGGTAGTTTCTCTGGTAGTAGTAGTAGAGCTCGTGGTGGTGTTAGGAGTAGTACATTCTTTGTTCGAAGTAGGAGCGCTGGTGGTAGTGGTAGGAGTAGTACAGTCTGTGGTAGAAGTAGGAGCGCTCGTGTTGCTGGTGGGAGTAGTAGTGACTGTGTTAGAAGTAGGAACACTCGTCTTGGTGGTAGGAGTTGTAGTGTCTGTAGTAGAAGTAGTTGCGCTCGTACTGGTGGTAGGATTAGTCGTTTCTGTGGTAGAAGCAGGAGCGCTCGTGGTGGTGTTAATAGTAGTTAATACTGTGGTCAAATAGGAAAGCTCGTGGTGGTGGTAGGAGTCACAGGGCCGATGGTAGAATTGGGTGCTCTCTTGTTGGAGGTAGGAATAGCAGATTATGTGGTAGAGGTAGGTGCACTCGTGGTGGTGGTAGGAGTAGCAGGTTTTGTGTTAGAAGTAGGAGTGCTTGTCGTAGTTCTGGTAGTAGTAGTTCCTGGGGTAGAAGTAGGGGCTCTTTTTGTGGTGGTAGGAATAGTTTCTGTGGTAGAAGTAGGAGCCGCCATGGGGGTGGTAGGAGTAGTAGTGTCTTTGGTAGAAGTAGTTGTCCTCATGGTGGTGGTAGGACTAGTAATTTCTGTGGTAGAAGTAGGAGCACTCTTGTTGTTGGTAGGAGTAGTAGATTCTGTGGTAGAAGTAGGATCGACCGTGATGGAGGTAGGTGTAGCGGGGCCTGTGGTAGAAGTAGGTGCTCCCGTGGTGGTGGTAGGAGTAGCAGGATTTGTGGTAAAAGTAGTTGAACTCGTGGTGGTGATAGGAGTAGCAGGCTTTGTGGTAGAAGTAGTATCGCCTGTGGTGGTGGTAGGAGTTGCCTGCTCTGTGGTAGAAGTAGGAGTGCTCATGTTTGTGGTAGGGTAGTAGTTTCTTTGGTAGAAGTAGGAGCGCTTGTGGTGGTGATTGGAGTAGTAGTGACTCTGGTAGAAGTAGGAGCACTAGTGGTTGTGTAAGGAGTAGTATTGTCTGTGGTAGTAGTAGTTGTGCTCGTGTTGGCGGTAGGAGTAGTAGTTTCTGTGGTAGAAGTAGGAGTGCTCTTGTTGGTGGTAGGAGTAGCAGGTATTGTGTTAGAAGTAGGAGCGCCTGTCGTAGTTGTGGTAGTAGTAGTTAATGGGGTAGTAGTAGGGGCTCTCTTTGTGGTGGTAGGAATAGTTTCTGTGGTAGAAGTAGGAGCCGTCATGGCGGTGGTAGGAGTAGTAGTGTTTTTGGTAGAAGTAGTTGTCCTCATGGTGGTGGTAGGACTAGTAGTTTCGGTGGTAGAAGTAGGAGCATTCTTGTTGTTGGTAGGAGGAGTAGATTCTGTGGTAGGAGTAGGATTGCCCGTGATGGAGGTTGGTGTAGCAGGGCCTGTGGTAGAAGTAGGTGCTCTCGTGGTGGTGGTAGGAGTAGCAGGTTTTTGGTAGTGGTAGGTGCACACGTGGTGGTGGTAGAAGTACTAGTTTCTTTGGTAGAAGTAGGAGCACTCGTGGTGGTAGAAGTAGGCGGGTCAGTGGTAGAAGTAGGTGCTCTCGTGGTGGTGGTAGTATTATTAGTGTCTGTGATAGAAGTAGTGGTGCTCGAAGTGGTAGTATGAGTAATAATGTTTTCGGTAGAAGTATGAGCGCTCGTGGGGTTGGAAGGAGTAGTAGTGTCTCTGGTAGAAGTATGAGCGCTCGTGGTGGTGTTAGGTGTAGTATTCTCTGCGGTAGAAGTAGGAGTGCTCGTTGTGGTTGTAGGAGTAGTAGTTTCTGTGGTAGAAGTCACAATGCTCGCGGTGGTGGTGGGAGTAGCAGTCTCTGTGTTAAAAATAGGAACTCTCGTGGTGGTGGTAGGAGTGGCAGGTTTTGTGGTAAAAGTAGTTGCACTCGTGGTGGTGATAGGTGTAGCACGTTTTGTGTTAGAAGTAGTATCGCCTGGGGTGGTGGTAGGAGTTGCATGCTCTGTGGTAGAAATAGGAGTGCTCATGGTTGTGGTAGGGTAGTAGTTTCTTTGGTAGAAGTAGGAGCACTTGTGGTGGTGCTTGGAGTAGTAGTGACTGTGGTAGAAGTACGTTCGCTAGTGGTGGGGTTAGGAGTAGTATTGTCTGTGGTAGTGGTAGTGGTGCTCGTGTTGGAGGTAGGAGTAGTAATTTCTGCGGTAGAATTAGGAGTGCCCTTGTTGGTGGTAGGATTAGTAGTATCTGTGGTAGAAGCAGGAGCGCTTGTGGTGGTGTTAGTGGTAGTTAATTCTGTGGTAGAAATAGGAAAGCTCGTGGTGTTGGTAGGAGTAACAGGTCCTATGGTAGAATTAGGTGCTCTCTTGTTGGAGGTAGGAGTAGCAGATTTTGTGGTAGAGGTAGGTGCACTCGTTGTGGTGGTAGGAGTACTAGTTTCTGTGGTAGAAGTAGGAGCACTCATGGTGATGGTAGGAGGAGGCGGGTCAGTGGTAGAAGTAGGTGCTCTCGTGGTGGTGGTAGTATTATTAGTGTCTGTGATAGAAGTAGTGGTGCTTGAAGTGGTAGTAAGAGTAATAATGTTTTTGGTAGAAGTATGAGCGCTCCTGGGGGTGGCTGGAGTAGTAGTGTCTCTGGTAGAAGTATGAGCGCTCGTGGTGGTGATAGGAGTAGTATTCTCTGCGGTAGAGTTAGGAGTGCTCGTTGTGGTGGTAGGAGAAGTAGTTTCTGTGGTAGAAGTCACAATGCTCGCGGTGGTGGTGGGAGTAGCAGGGTCTGTGTTACAAATAGGTGCTCTCGTGGTGGTGGTAGGTGTAGTAGAGTCTGTGGTAAAAGCAGTGGTTCTCGTGGTGGTGGTAGGAGTAGTAATGTCTTTCGTAGTTGTATGAGTGCTCGTGCTCGTGGCAGGAGTAGTAGTTTCTGTGGTAGAAGTAGTTGCACTCGTGGTGGTGGTAGGAGTAGCAGTTTCTGCCTTAGAAGTAGGAGCAGTAGTGGTGGTGGAAGTTGTTGCATGGTCTGTGGTAGAAGTAGGGGAGCTCATAGTGGTGATAAGAGAGGTAGTGTCTGTGGTAGGATTAGGAGCGATCATAGTGGTGGTAGGAGCAGCAGGACAGGTGGTAGAAGTACGTGCTCTCGTGGTTGTGGTAGGACTAGCAGGGTCTGTGGTAGAAGTAGTTGCAATCATGGTGGTACTAGGAGTAGAAGATTCTGTGGAAGAAGTAGGAGCACACATGGTGGTAGTAGGAGTAGTAGTGTCTCTGGTCAAAGTAGTGGCGCTCGTGGTGATGGTAGGAGTAGCTGTGTCTGTGGTCGAAGTAGGAGCGCTCGTGGTGTTGGTAGGAGTTGTAGTGTCTGTGGTAGAATTAGGATCGCTCGTGGTGGTGGTAGGAGTAGTAGTTTATGTGGTAGAAGTACTTGCGCTCGTGGTGGAGGTAGGAGTAATGTTGTCTGTGGTATAAGTGGGCGTGCTAGTGTTGGTGGTAGGTGTTGCACGGTCTGTGGTAGAAGGAGCAGTGCTCGTGGTGGTGGTAGGAGTAGTAGTGACTTTGGTAGAAGTTGTTGCGCTCATCGTGGAAGTGGTAGTTGTAGTTTGTGTGGTAGGAGTAGGAGTGCTCATGATAATGGCAGGAGTAGTAGTGTCTGTGGCAGAAGTAGTTGCACTCGTGATGGTTGTAGGAGTCCTAGTGTCTGTGGTAGAAGTAGCTCCGCTCGTGGGGGTGGTAGGAATAGTAATTTCTACTGTAGCAGTAGGAGCGCTCGTGGTGCTGTTAGAAGTTGCAGGGCCTGAGGTAGAAATAGGTGCTCTCCTGGTGGTTGTAGGAGTAGCAGGGTCTGTGTTAGAAGTAGTTTCGCTCATGGTGGTGGTAGGAGTAGCATGTTCTGTGTTAGAAGTAGGAGTGCTCGTTGTGCTGGTAGGAGTTGCACAGTCTGTGGTAGAAGTAGGAGTGTTCGTGGTGGTGGTAGGAGTAGTAGTGTCTGTGGTAGAAGTGGGAGTGCCTGTGGTGGTGGTGGGAGTAGTTGTGTCTGTGCTAGAAGGAGGAGCGCTCATCTTGGTGGTAAGTGTAGTGGTGTCTGTGGTAGAATTAGTATTGCTGGTGGTGGTGCTAGGTGTTGCATGTTCTGTGGTAAAAGTAGGAGTGCTCATGGTGGTGGTAGGTAGTAGTTTCTTTGATAGAAGTAGGAGCGCTCGCTGTGTTGGTAGGAGTAGTAGAGTCTTTGGTAGAAGTAGGAGCGCTTGTGGTGGTGCTTGGAGTAGTAGTGTCAGTTGTAGAAGTAGGATCTCCCGCGATTGTGGTAGGAGTAGCAGGACCTGTGGTAGAAATAGGTGCTCTCGTGCTGGTGCGAGGAGTAGGAGGTTTTGTGAGAGAAGTAGGAGCGCTTGTGGTGGTGGTGGTAGTAGTAGTTCCTGGGGTAGAAGTATGAGCTCTGGTTGTGGTGGTAGGTGTAGTACCTTCTATGGTATAAGTAGGAGCGCTCGTGGTGGTGGTAGGTGTAGTACTGTCTGTGGTATAAGTAGTTGCGCTCGTGGCTCTGGTAGGAGTAGTAGTGTCTGTGGAAGAAGTAGGAGCAATCGTGGTCATGGTAGTGGTAGTTTCTCTGGTAGTAGTAGTAGAGCTCGTGGTGGTGTTAGGAGTAGTACATTCTTTGTTCGAAGTAGGAGCGCTGGTGGTAGTGGTAGGAGTAGTACAGTCTGTGGTAGAAGTAGGAGCGCTCGTGTTGCTGGTGGGAGTAGTAGTGACTGTGTTAGAAGTAGGAACACTCGTCTTGGTGGTAGGAGTTGTAGTGTCTGTAGTACAAGTAGTTGCGCTCGTACTGCTGGTAGCATTAGTCGTTTCTGTGGTAGAAGCAGGAGCGCTCGTGGTGGTGTTAATAGTAGTTAATACTGTGGTCAAATAGGAAAGCTCTTGGTGGTGGTAGGGGTAACAGGGCCGATGGTAGAATTGGGTGCTCTCTTGTTGGAGGTAGGAATAGCAGATCATGTGGTAGAGGTAGGTGCACTCGTGGTGGTGGTAGGAGTAGCAGGTTTTGTGTTAGAAGTACGAGCGCTTGTCATAGTTGTGGCAGTAGTAGTTCCTGGGGTAGAAGTAGGGGCTCTATTTGTGGTGGTAGGAATAGTTTCTGTGGTAGAAGTAGGAGCCATCATGGGGGTGGTAGGAGTAGTAGTGTCTTTGGTAGAAGTAGTTGTCCTCATGGTGGTGGTAGGACTAGTAGTTTCTGTGGTAGAAGTAGGAGCACTCTTGTTGTTGGTAGGAGTAGTAGATTCTGTGGTAGAAGTAGGATCGTCCGTGATGGAGGTAGGTGTAGCAGGGCCTGTGGTAGAAGTAGATGCTCTCGTGGTGGTGGTAGCAGTAGCAGGTTTTGTGTTAGAAGTAGGAGTGATGTCGTAGTTCTGGTAGTAGTAGTTCCTGGGGTAGAAGTAGGGGCTCTTTTTGTGGTGGTAAGAATAGTTTCTGTGGTAGAAGTAGGAGCCGTCATGGCGTTGGTAGGAATAGTAGTGTCTTTGGTAGAAGTAGTTGTCCTCATGGTGGTGGTAGGACTAGTAGTTTCGGTGGTAGAAGTAGGAGCATTCTTGTTGTTGGTAGGAGGAGTAGATTCTGTGGTAGAAGTAGGATTGCCCGTGATGGAGGTAGGTGTAGCGTGGCCTGTGGTAGAAGTAGGTGCTCTCGTGGTGGTGGTAGGAGTAGCAGGTTTTTGGTAGTGGTAGGTGCACACGTGGTGGTGGTAGAAGTACTAGTTTCTGTGGTAGAAGTAGGAGCACTCGTGGTGGTAGAAGTAGGCGGGTCAGTGGTAGAAGTAGGTGCTCTCGTGGTGGTGGTAGTATTATTAGTGTCTGTGATAGAAGTAGTGGTGCTCGAAGTGGTAGTATGAGTAATAATGTTTTCGGTAGAAGTATGAGCGCTCGTGGGGTTGGCAGGAGTAGTAGTGTCTCTGGTAGAAGTATGAGCGCTCGTGGTGGTGTTAGGTGTAGTATTCTCTGCGGTAGAAGTAGGAGTGCTCGTTGTGGTTGTAGGAGTAGTAGTTTCTGTGGTAGAAGTCACAATGCTCGCGGTGGTGGTGGGAGTAGCAGTCTCTGTGCTAAAAATAGGAACTCTCGTGGTGGTGGTAGGAGTGGCAGGTTTTGTGGTAAAAGTAGTTGCACTCGTGGTGGTGATAGGTGTAGCACGTTTTGTGTTAGAAGTAGTATCGCCTGGGGTGGTGGTAGGAGTTGCATGCTCTGTGGTAGAAATAGGAGTGCTCATGGTTGTGGTAGGGTAGTAGTTTCTTTGGTAGAAGTAGGAGCACTTGTGGTGGTGCTTGGAGTAGTAGTGACTGTGGTAGAAGTACGTTCGCTAGTGGTGGGGTTAGGAGTAGTATTGTCTGTGGTAGTGGTAGTGGTGCTCGTGTTGGAGGTAGGAGTAGTAATTTCTGCGGTAGAATTAGGAGTGCCCTTGTTGGTGGTAGGATTAGTAGTATCTGTGGTAGAAGCAGGAGCGCTTGTGGTGGTGTTAGTGGTAGTTAATTCTGTGGTAGAAATAGGAAAGCTCGTGGTGTTGGTAGGAGTAACAGGGCCTATGGTAGAATTAGGTGATCTCTTGTTGGAGGTAGGAGTAGCAAATTTTGTGGTAGAGGTAGGTGCACTCGTCGTGGTGGTAGGAGTATTAGTTTCTGTGGTAGAAGTAGGAGCGCTCGTGGTGATGGTAGGAGGAGGCGGGTCAGTGGTAGAAGTAGGTGCTCTCGTGGTGGTGGTATTATTATTAGTGTCTGTGATAGAAGTAGTGGTGCTTGAAGTGGTAGTAAGAGTAATAATGTTTTTGGTAGAAGTATGAGCGCTCCTGTGGGTGGCTGGAGTAGTAGTGTCTCTGGTAGAAGTATGAGCGCTCGTGGTGGTGATAGGAGTAGTATTCTCTGCGGTAGAGTTAGGAGTGCTCGTTGTGGTGGTAGGAGAAGTAGTTTCTGTGGTAGAAGTCACAATGCTCGTGGTGGTGGTGGGAGTAGCAGGGTCTGTGTTACAAATAGGTGCTCTCGTGGTGGTGGTAGGTGTAGTAGAGTCTGTGGTAAAAGCAGTGGTTCTCGTGGTGGTGGTAGGAGTAGTAATGTCTTTCGTAGTTGTATGAGTGCTCGTGCTTGTGGCAGGAGTAGTAGTTTCTGTGGTAGAAGTAGTTGCACTCGTGGTGGTGGTAGGAGTAGTAGTTTCTGCCTTAGAAGTAGGAGCAGTCGTGGTGGTGGAAGTTGTTGCATGGTCTGTGGTAGAAGTAGGGGAGCTCATAGTGGTGGTAAGAGAGGTAGTGTCTGTGGTAGGATTAGGAGCGATCATAGTGGTGGTAGGAGCAGCAGGACAGGTGGTAGAAGTACGTGCTCTCGTGGTTGTGGTAGGACTAGCAGGGTCTGTGGTAGAAGCAGTTGCAATCATGGTGGTATTAGGAGTAGAAGATTCTGTGGAAGAAGTAGGAGCACACATGGAGGTAGTAGGAGTAGTAGTGTCTCTGGTCAAAGTAGTGGCGCTCGTGGTGATGGTAGGAGTAGCTGTGTCTGTGGTCGAAGTAGGAGCGCTCGTGGTGTTGGTAGGAGTTGTAGTGTCTGTGGTAGAATTAGGATCGCTCGTGGTGGTGGTAGGAGTAGTAGTTTATGTGGTAGAAGTACTTGCGCTCGTGGTGGAGGTAGGAGTAATGTTGTCTGTGGTATAAGTGGGCGTGCTAGTGTTGGTGGTAGGTGTTGCACGGTCTGTGGTAGAAGTAGCAGTGCTCGTGGTGGTGGTAGGAGTAGTAGTGACTTTGGTAGAAGTTGTTGCGCTCATCGTGGAAGTAGTAGTAGTAGTTTCTGTGGTAGGAGTAGGAGTGCTCGTGATAATGGCAGGAGTAGTAGTGTCTGTGCCAGAAGTAATTGCACTCGTGATGGTGGTAGGAGTCCTAGTGTCTGTGGTAGAAGTAGCTCCGCTCGTGGGGGTGGTAGGAATAGTAATTTCTACTGTAGCCGTAGGAGCGCTCATGGTGGTGTTAGAAGTTGCAGGGCCTGAGGTAGAAAGAGGTGCTCTCCTGGTGGTTGTAGGAGTAGCAGGGCCTGGGTTAGAAGTAGTTTCGCTCAGGGTGGTGGTAGGAGTAGCATGTTCTGTGTTAGAAGTAGGAGTGCTCGTTGTGCTGGTAGGAGTTGTACAGTCTGTGGTAGAAGTAGGAGTGTTCATGGTGGTGGTAGGAGTAGTAGTGTCTGTGGTAGAAGTGGGAGTGCCTGTGGTGGTGGTGGGAGTAGTTGTGTCTTTGCTAGAAGGAGGAGCGCTCATCTTGGTGGTAAGTGTAGTGGTGTCTGTGGTAGAATTAGTATTGCTTGTGGTGGTGCTAGGTGTTGAATGTTCTGTGGTAAAAGTAGGAGCACTCATGGTGGTGGTAGGTAGTAGTTTCCTTGATAGAAGTAGGAGCGCTCGCTGTGTTGGTAGGAGTAGTAGAGTCTTTGGTAGAAGTAGGAGCGCTTGTGGTTGTGCTTGGAGTTGTAGTGTCAGTTGTAGAAGTAGGATCTCCCACGATTGTGGTAGGAGTAGCAGGACCTGTGGTAGAAATAGGTGCTCTCGTGGTGGTGCGAGGAGTAGGAGGTTTTGTGAGAGAAGTAGGAGCGCTTGTGGTGGTGGTGGTAGTAGTAGTTCCTGGGGTAGAAGTATGAGCTCTGGTTGTGGTGGTAGGTGTAGTACCTTCTATGGTATAAGTAGGAGCGCTCGTGGTGGTGGTAGGTGTAGTACTGTCTGTGGTATAAGTAGTTTTGCTCGTGGCTCTGGTAGGAGTAGTAGTGTCTGTGGAAGAAGTAGGAGCAATCGTGGTCATGGTAGTGGTAGTTTCTCTGGTAGAAGTAGTAGAGCTCGTGGTGGTGTTAGGAGTAGTACATTCTTTGTTCGAAGTAGGAGCGCTGGTGGTAGTGGTAGGAGTAGTACAGTCTGGTAGAAGTAGGAGCGCTCGTGTTGCTGGTGGGATTAGTAGTGACTGTGGTAGGAGTAGGAACACTCGTCTTGGTGGTAGGAGTTGTAGTGTCTGTAGTAGAAGTAGTTGCGCTCATCCTGTGGTAGGATTAGTCGTTTCTGTGGTAGAAGCAAGAGCGCTCGTGGTGGTGTTAATAGTAGTTAATACTGTGGTCAAATAAGAAAACTCGTGGTGGTGGTAGGAGTAACAGGGCCGATGGTAGAATTGGGTGCTCTCTTGTTGGAGGTAGGAATAGCAGATTATGTGGTAGAGGTAGGTGCACTCGTGGTGGTGGTAGGAGTAGCAAGTTTTGTGTTAGAAGTACGTGCGCTTGTCATAGTTGTGGCAGTAGTAGTTACTGGGGTAGAAGTAGGGGCTCTATTTGTGGTGGTAGGAATACTTTCTGTGGTAGAAGTAGGAGCCATCATGGGGGTGGTAGGAGTAGTAGTGTCTTTGGTAGAAGTAGTTGTCCTCATGGTGGTGGTAGGACTAGTAGTTTCTGTGGTAGAAGTAGGAGCACTCTTGTTGTTGGTAGGAATAGTAGATTGTGTGGTGGAAGTAGGATCGACCGTGATGGAGGTAGGTGTAGCGGGGCCTGTGGTAGAAGTAGGTGCTCACGTGGTGGTGGTAGGAGTAGCAGGATTTGTGGTAAAATTAGTTGAACTCGTGGTGGTGATAGGAGTAGCAGGTTTTGTGGTAGAAGTAGTATCGCCTGTGGTGGTGGTAGGAGTTGCATGCTCTGTGGTAGAAGTAGGAGTGCTCATGTTTGTGGTAGGGTAGTAGTTTCTTTGGTAGAAGTAGGAGCGCTTGTGGTGGTGCTTGGAGTAGTAGTGACTCTGGTAGAAGTAGGAGCACTAGTGGTTGTGTTAGGAGTAGTATTGTCTGTGGTAGTAGTAGTTGTGCTCGTGTTGGAGGTAGGAGTAGTAGTTTCTGTGGTAGAAGTAGGAGTGCTCTTGTTGGTGGTAGGAGTAGCAGGTTTTGTGTTAGAAGTAGGAGCGCCTGTCGTAGTTGTGGTAGTAGTAGTTAATCGGGTAGTAGTAGGGGCTCTCTTTGTGGTGGTAGGAATAGTTTCTGTGGTAGAAGTAGGAGCCGTCATGGGGGTGGTAGGAGTACTAGTGTCTTTGGTAGAAGTAGTTGTCCTCATGGTGGTGTTAGGACTAGTAGTTTCGGTGGTAGAAGTAGGAGCATTCTTGTTGTTGGTAGGAGGAGTAGATTCTGTGGTAGAAGTAGGATTGCCCGTGATGGAGGTAGGTGTAGCAGGGCCTGTGGTAGAAGTAGGTGCTCTCGTGGTGGTGGTAGGAGTAGCAGGTTTTTGGTAGTGGTAGGTGCACACGTGGTGGTGGTAGAAGTACTAGTTTCTGTGGTAGAAGTAGGAGCACTCGTGGTGGTAGAAGTAGGCGGGTCAGTGGTAGATGTAGGTGCTCTCGTGGTGGTGGTAGTATTATTAGCGTCTGTGATAGAAGTAGTGGTGCTCGAAGTGGTAGTATGAGTAATAATGTTTTCGGTAGAATTATGAGCGCTCGTGGGGTTGGCAGGTGTAGTAGTGTCTCTGGTAGAAGTATGAGCGCTCGTGGTGGTGTTAGGTGTAGTATTCTCTGCGGCAGAAGTAGGAGTGCTCGTTGTGGTTGTAGGAGTATTAGTTTCTGTGGTAGAAGTCACAATGCTCGCGGTGGTGGTGGGAGTAGCAGTGTCTGTGTTAAAAATAGGTGGTCTCGTGGTGGTGGTAGGAGTAGCAGGTTTTGTGGTAAAAGTAGTTGCACTCGTGGTGGTGATAGGTGTAGCACGTTTTGTGTTAGAAGTAGTATCGCCTGGGGTGGTGGTAGGAGTTGCATGCTCTGTGGTAGAAATAGGAGTGCTCATGGTTGTGGTAGGGTAGTAGTTTCTTTGGTAGAAGTAGGAGCACTTGTGGTGGTGCTTGGAGTAGTAGTGACTGTGGTAGAAGTACGTTCGCTAGTGGTGGGGTTAGGAGTAGTATTGTCTGTGGTAGTGGTAGTGGTGCTCGTGTTGGAGGTAGGAGTAGTAATTTCTGCGGTAGAATTAGGAGTGCCCTTGTTGGTGGTAGGATTAGTAGTATCTGTGGTAGAAGCAGGAGCGCTTGTGGTGGTGTTAGTAGTAGTTAATTCTGTGGTAGAAATAGGAAAGCTCGTGGTGTTGGTAGGAGTAACAGGGCCTATGGTAGAATTAGGTGCTCTCTTGTTGGAGGTAGGAGTAGCAGATTTTGTGGTAGAGGTAGGTGCACTCGTGGTGGTGGTAGGAGTACTAGTTTCTGTGGTAGAAGTAGGAGCGCTCGTGGTGATGGTAGGAGGAGGCGGGTCAGTGGTAGAAGTAGGTGCTCTCGTGGTGGTGGTAGTATTATTAGTGTCTGTGATAGAAGTAGTGGTGCTTGAAGTGGTAGTAAGAGTAATAATGTTTTTGGTAGAAGTATGAGCGCTCCTGGGGGTGGCTGGTGTGGTAGTGTCTCTGGTAGAAGTAGGAGCGCTCGTGGTGGTGATAGGAGTAGTATTCTCTGCGGTAGAGTTAGGAGTGCTCGTTGTGGTGGTAGGAGAAGTAGTTTCTGTGGTAGAAGTCACAATGCTCGCGGTGGTGGTGGGAGTAGCAGGGTCTGTGTTACAAATAGGTTTTCTCGTGGTGGTGGTAGGTGTAGTAGAGTCTGTGGTAAAAGCAGTGGTTCTCGTGGTGGTGGTAGGAGTAGTAATGTCTTTCGTAGTTGTATGAGTGCTCGTGCTCGTGGCAGGAGTAGTAGTTTCTGTGGTAGAAGTAGTTGCACTCGTGGTGGTGGTAGGAGTAGTAGTTTCTGCCTTAGAAGTAGGAGCAGTCGTGGTGGTGGAAGTTGTTGCATGGTCTGTGGTAGAAGTAGGGGAGCTCATAGTGGTGATAAGAGAGGTAGTGTCTGTGGTAGGATTAGGAGCGATCATAGTGGTGGTAGGAGCAGCAGGACAGGTGGTAGAAGTTCGTGCTCTCGTGGTTGTGGTTGGACTAGCAGGGTCTGTGGTAGAAGTAGTTGCAATCATGGTGGTATTAGGAGTAGAAGATTCTGTGGAAGAAGTAGGAGCACACATGGTGGTAGTAGGAGTAGTAGTGTCTCTGGTCAAAGTAGTGGCGCTCGTGGTGATGGTAGGAGTAGCTGTGTCTTTGGTCGAAGTAGGAGCGCTCGTGGTGTTGGTAGGAGTGGTATTGTCTGTGGTAGAAGTAGGATCGTTCGTGTTGTTGGTAGGAGTAGTAGTTTATGTGGTAGAAGTACTTGCGCTCGTGGTGGAGGTAGGAGTAATGTTGTCTGTGGTATAAGTGGGCGTGCTAGTGTTGGTGGTAGGTGTTGCACGGTCTGTGGTAGAAGTAGCAGTGCTCGTGGTGGTGGTAGGAGTAGTAGTGACTTTGGTAAAAGTTGTTGCGCTCATCGTGGAAGTGGTAGTAGTAGTTTCTGTGGTAGGAGTAGGAGTGCTCGTGATAATGGCAGGAGTAGTAGTGTCTGTGCCAGAAGTAATTGCACTCGTGATGGTGGTAGGAGTCCTAGTGTCTGTGGTAGAAGTAGCTCCGCTCGTGGGGGTGGTAGGAATAGTAATTTCTACTGTAGCCGTAGGAGCGCTCATGGTGGTGTTAGAAGTTGCAGGGCCTGAGGTAGAAAGAGGTGCTCTCCTGGTGGTTGTAGGAGTAGCAGGGCCTGGGTTAGAAGTAGTTTCGCTCAGGGTGGTGGTAGGAGTAGCATGTTCTGTGTTAGAAGTAGGAGTGCTCGTTGTGCTGGTAGGAGTTGCACAGTCTGTGGTAGAAGTAGGAGTGTTCGTGGTGGTGGTGGTAGGAGTAGTAGTGTCTGTGGTAGAAGTGGGAGTGCCTGTGGTGGTGGTGGGAGTAGTTGTGTCTGTGCTAGAAGGAGGAGCGCTCATCTTGGTGGTAAGTGTAGTGGTGTCTGTGGTAGAATTAGTATTGCTTGTGGTGGTGCTAGGTGTTGCATGCCCTCTGGTAAAAGTAGGAGTGCTCATGGTTGTGGTAGGGTAGTAGTTTCTTTGGTAGAAGTAGGAGCGCTTGTGGTGGTGCTTGGAGTAGTAGTGACTGTGGTAGAAGTAGGAGCGCTAGTGGTGGCATTAAGAGTAGTATTGTCTGTGGTAGTAGTAGTTGTGCTCGTGTTGGAGGTAGGAGTAGTAGTTTCTGTGGTAGAAGTAGGAGTGCTCTTGTTGGTGGTAGGATTAGTAGTTTCTGTGTTAGAAGCAGGAGCGCTCGTGGTGGTGTTACTAGTAGTTACTACTGTGGTAGAAATAGGAAAGCTCGTGTTGGTGGTAGGACCAACAGGGCCTATGGTAGAATTAGGTGCTCTCTTGTTGGAGGTAGGAGTAGCAGATTTTGTGGTAGAGGTAGGTGCACTCGTGGTGGTGGTAGGAGTACTAGTTTCTGTGGTAGAAGTAGGTGCTCTCATGGTGGTGGTAGTATTATTAGTGTCTGTGATAGAAATAGTGGTGCTCGACGTGGTAGTAGGAGTAATAATGTTATTGGCAGAATTATGAGCTCTCGTGGGGTTAGCAGGAGTAGTAATGTCTCTGGTAGAAGTATGAGCGCTTGTGGTCGTGTTAGGAGTAGTAGTGAATTTGGTAGAAGTTGTGGCGCTCATCGTGGAAGTGGTAGTAGTAGTTTCTGTGGTAGGAGTAGGAGTGCTCGTGATAATGGCAGGAGTAGTAGTGTCTGTGCCAGAAGTAGTTGCACTCGTGATGGTGGTAGGAGTCCTAGTGTCTGTGGTAGAAGTAGCTCCGCTCGTGGGGGTGGTAGGAATAGTAATTTCTACTGTAGCAGTAGGAGCGCTCGTGGTGCTGTTAGAAGTTGCAGGGCCTGAGGTAGAAATAGGTGCTCTCCTGGTGGTTGTAGGAGTAGCAGGGTCTGTGTTAGAAGTAGTTTCGCTCATGGTGGTGGTAGGAGTAGCATGTTCTGTGTTAGAAGTAGGAGTGCTCGTTGTGCTGGTAGGAGTTGCACAGTCTGTGGTAGAAGTAAGAGTGTTCGTGGTGGTGGTAGGAGTAGTAGTGTCTGTGGTAGAAGTGGGAGTGCCTGTGGTGGTGGTGGGAGTAGTTGTGTCTGTGCTAGAAGGAGGAGCGCTCATCTTGGTGGTAAGTGTAGTGGTGTCTGTGGTAGAATTAGTATTGCTTGTGGTGGTGCTAGGTGTTGCATGTTCTGTGGTAAAAGTAGGAGTGCTCATGGTGGTGGTAGGTAGTAGTTTCTTTGATAGAAGTAGGAGCGCTCGCTGTGTTGGTAGGAGTAGTAGAGTCTTTGGTAGAAGTAGGAGCGCTTGTGGTGGTGCTTGGAGTAGTAGTGTCAGTTGTAGAAGTAGGATCTCCCGCGATTGTGGTAGGAGTAGCAGGACCTGTGGTAGAAATAGGTGCTCTCGTGGTGGTGCGAGGAGTAGGAGGTTTTGTGAGAGAAGTAGGAGCGCTTGTGGTGGTGGTGGTAGTAGTAGTTCCTGGGGTAGAAGTATGAGCTCTGGTTGTGGTGGTAGGTGTAGTACCTTCTATGGTATAAGTAGGAGCGCTCGTGGTGGTGGTAGGTGTAGTACTGTCTGTGGTATAAGTAGTTGCGCTCGTGGCTCTGGTAGGAGTAGTAGTGTCTGTGGAAGAAGTAGGAGCAATCGTGGTCATGGTAGTGGTAGTTTCTCTGGTAGAAGTAGTAGAGCTCGTGGTGGTGTTAGGAGTAGTACATTCTTTGTTCGAAGTAGGAGCGCTGGTGGTAGTGGTAGGAGTAGTACAGTCTGTGGTAGAAGTAGGAGCGCTCGTGTTGCTGGTGGGAGTAGTAGTGACTGTGTTAGAAGTAGGAACACTCGTCTTGGTGGTAGGAGTTGTAGTGTCTGTAGTAGAAGTAGTTGCGCTCGTACTGGTGGTAGGATTAGTCGTTTCTGTGGTAGAAGCAGGAGCGCTCGTGGTGGTGTTAATAGTAGTTAATACTGTGGTCAAATAGGAAAGCTCGTGGTGGTGGTAGGAGTCACAGGGCCGATGGTAGAATTGGGTGCTCTCTTGTTGGAGGTAGGAATAGCAGATTATGTGGTAGAGGTAGGTGCACTCGTGGTGGTGGTAGGAGTAGCAGGTTTTGTGTTAGAAGTACGAGCGCTTGTCATAGTTGTGGCAGTAGTAGTTCCTGGGGTAGAAGTAGGGGCTCTATTTGTGGTGGTAGGAATAGTTTCTGTGGTAGAAGTAGGAGCCATCATGGGGGTGGTAGGAGTAGTAGTGTCTTTGGTAGAAGTAGTTGTCCTCATGGTGGTGGTAGGACTAGTAGGTTCTGTGGTAGAAGAAGGAGCACTCTTGTTGTTGGTAGGAGTAGTAGATTCTGTGGTAGAAGTAGGATCGACCGTGATGGAGGTAGGTGTAGCAGGGCCTGTGGTAGAAGTAGGTGCTCTCGTGGTGGTGGTAGGAGTAGCAGGTTTTGTGTTAGAAGTAGGAGTGCTTGTCGTAGTTCTGGTAGTAGTATTTCCTGGGGTAGAAGTAGGGGCTCTTTTTGTGGTGGTAGGAATAGTTTCTGTGGTTGAAGTAGGAGCCGCCATGGGGGTGGTAGGAGTAGTAGTGTCTTTGGTAGAAGTAGTTGTCCTCATGGTGGTGGTAGGACTAGTAATTTCTGTGGTAGAAGTAGGAGCACTCTTGTTGTTGGTAGGAGTAGTAGATTCTGTGGTAGAAGTAGGATCGACCGTGATGGAGGTAGGTGTAGCGGGGCCTGTGGTAGAAGTAGGTGCTCCCGTGGTGGTGGTAGGAGTAGCAGGATTTGTGGTAAAAGTAGTTGAACTCGTGGTGGTGATAGGAGTAGCAGGCTTTGTGGTAGAAGTAGTATCGCCTGTGGTGGTGGTAGGAGTTGCCTGCTCTGTGGTAGAAGTAGGAGTGCTCATGTTTGTGGTAGGGTAGTAGTTTCTTTGGTAGAAGTAGGAGCGCTTGTGGTGGTGATTGGAGTAGTAGTGACTCTGGTAGAAGTAGGAGCACTAGTGGTTGTGTAAGGAGTAGTATTGTCTGTGGTAGTAGTAGTTGTGCTCGTGTTGGAGGTAGGAGTAGTAGTTTCTGTGGTAGAAGTAGGAGTGCTCTTGTTGGTGGTAGGAGTAGCAGGTATTGTGTTAGAAGTAGGAGCGCCTGTCGTAGTTGTGGTAGTAGTAGTTAATGGGGTAGTAGTAGGGGCTCTCTTTGTGGTGGTAGGAATAGTTTCTGTGGTAGAAGTAGGAGCCGTCAGGGCGGTGGTAGGAGTATTAGTGTCTTTGGTAGAAGTAGTTGTCCTCATGGTGGTGGTAGGACTAGTAGTTTCGGTGGTAGAAGTAGGAGCATTCTTGTTGTTGGTAGGAGGAGTAGATTCTGTGGTAGAAGTAGGATTGCCCGTGATGGAGGTAGGTGTAGCGTGGCCTGTTTTAGAAGTAGGTGCTCTCGTGGTGGTGGTAGGAGTAGCAGGTTTTTGGTAGTGGTAGGTGCACACGTGGTGGTGGTAGAAGTACTAGTTTCTGTGATAGAAGTAGGAGCACTCGTGGTGGTAGAAGTAGGCGGGTCAGTGGTAGAAGTAGGTGCTCTCGTGGTTGTGGTAGTATTATTAGTGTCTGTGATAGAAGTAGTGGTGCTCGAAGTGGTAGTATGAGTAATAATGTTTTCGGTAGAAGTATGAGCGCTCGTGGGGTTGGCAGGAGTAGTAGTGTCTCTGGTAGAAGTATGAGCGCTCGTGGTGGTGTTAGGTGTAGTATTCTCTGCGGTAGAAGTAGGAGTGCTCGTTGTGGTTGTAGGAGTAGTAGTTTCTGTGGTAGAAGTCACAATGCTCGCGGTGGTGGTGGGAGTAGCAGTCTCTGTGTTAAAAATAGGAACTCTCGTGGTGGTGGTAGGAGTGGCAGGTTTTGTGGTAAAAGTAGTTGCACTCGTGGTGGTGATAGGTGTAGCACGTTTTGTGTTAGAAGTAGTATCGCCTGGGGTGGTGGTAGGAGTTGCATGCTCTGTGGTAGAAATAGGAGTGCTCATGGTTGTGGTAGGGTAGTAGTTTCTTTGGTAGAAGTTGGAGCACTTGTGGTGGTGCTTGGAGTAGTAGTGACTGTGGTAGAAGTACGTTCGCTAGTGGTGGGGTTAGGAGTAGTATTGTCTGTGGTAGTGGTAGTGGTGCTCGTGTTGGAGGTAGGAGTAGTAATTTCTGCGGTAGAATTAGGAGTGCCCTTGTTGGTGGTAGGATTAGTAGTATCTGTGGTAGAAGCAGGAGCGCTTGTGGTGGTGTTAGTGGTAGTTAATTCTGTGGTAGAAATAGGAAAGCTCGTGGTGTTGGTAGGAGTAACAGGGCCTATGGTAGAATTAGGTGCTCTCTTGTTGGAGGTAGGAGTAGCAGATTTTGTGGTAGAGGTAGGTGCACTCGTGGTGGTGGTAGGAGTACTAGTTTCTGTGGTAGAAGTAGGAGCGCTCATGGTGATGGTAGGAGGAGGCGGGTCAGTGGTAGAAGTAGGTGCTCTCGTGGTGGTGGTAGTATTATTAGTGTCTGTGATAGAAGTAGTGGTGCTTGAAGTGGTAGTAAGAGTAATAATGTTTTTGGTAGAAGTATGAGCGCTCCTGGGGGTGGCTGGAGTAGTAGTGTCTCTGGTAGAAGTATGAGCGCTCGTGGTGGTGATAGGAGTAGTATTCTCTGCGGTAGAGTTAGGAGTGCTCGTTGTGGTGGTAGGAGAAGTAGTTTCTGTGGTAGAAGTCACAATGCTCGCGGTGGTGGTGGGAGTAGCAGGGTCTGTGTTACAAATAGGTGCTCTCGTGGTGGTGGTAGGTGTAGTAGAGTCTGTGGTAAAAGCAGTGGTTCTCGTGGTGGTGGTAGGAGTAGTAATGTCTTTCGTAGTTATATGAGTGCTCGTGCTCGTGGCAGGAGTAGTAGTTTCTGTGGTAGAAGTAGTTGCACTCGTGGTGGTGGTAGGAGTAGCAGTTTCTGCCTTAGAAGTAGGAGCAGTCGTGGTGGTGGAAGTTGTTGCATGGTCTGTGGTAGAAGTAGGGGAGCTCATAGTGGTGATAAGAGAGGTAGTGTCTGTGGTAGGATTAGGAGCGATCATAGTGGTGGTAGGAGCAGCAGGACAGGTGGTAGAAGTACGTGCTCTCGTGGTTGTGGTAGGACTAGCAGGGTCTGTGGTAGAAGCAGTTGCAATCATGGTGGTATTAGGAGTAGAAGATTCTGTGGAAGAAGTAGGAGCACACATGGTGGTAGTAGGAGTAGTAGTGTCTCTGGTCAAAGTAGTGGCGCTCATGGTGATGGTAGGAGTAGCTGTGTCTGTGGTCGAAGAAGGAGCGCTCGTGGTGTTGGTAGGAGTTGTAGTGTCTGTGGTAGAATTAGGATCGCTCGTGGTGGTGGTAGGAGTAGTAGTTTATGTGGTGGAAGTACTTGCGCTCGTGGTGGAGGTAGGAGTAATGTTGTCTGTGGTATAAGTGGGCGTGCTAGTGTTGGTGGTAGGTGTTGCACGGTCTGTGGTAGAAGGAGCAGTGCTCGTGGTGGTGGTAGGAGTAGTAGTGACTTTGGTAGAAGTTGTTGCGCTCATCGTGGAAGTGGTAGTAGTAGTTTGTGTGGTAGGAGTAGGAGTGCTCGTGATAATGGCAGGAGTAGTAGTGTCTGTGCCAGAAGTAGTTGCACTCGTGATGGTGGTAGGAGTCCTAGTGTCTGTGGTAGAAGTAGCTCCGCTCGTGGGGGTGGTAGGAATAGTAATTTCTACTGTAGCAGTAGGAGCGCTCGTGGTGCTGTTAGAAGTTGCAGGGCCTGAGGTAGAAATAGGTGCTCTCCTGGTGGTTGTAGGAGTAGCAGGGTCTGTGTTAGAAGTAGTTTCGCTCATGGTGGTGGTAGGAGTAGCATGTTCTGTGTTAGAAGTAGGAATGCTCGTTGTGCTGGTAGGAGTTGCACAGTCTGTGGTAGAAGTAGGAGTGTTCGTGGTGGTGGTAGGAGTAGTAGTGTCTGTGGTAGAAGTGGGAGTGCCTGTGGTGGTGGTGGGAGTAGTTGTGTCTGTGCTAGAAGGAGGAGAGCTCATCTTGGTGGTAAGTGTAGTGGTGTCTGTGGTAGAATTAGTATTGCTTGTGGTGGTGCTAGGTGTTGCATGTTCTGTGGTAAAAGTAGGAGTGCTCATGCTGGTGGTAGGTAGTAGTTTCTTTGATAGAAGTAGGAGCGCTCGCTGTGTTGGTAGGAGTAGTAGAGTCTTTGGTAGAAGTAGGAGCGCTTGTGGTGGTGCTTGGAGTAGTAGTGTCAGTTGTAGAAGTAGGATCTCCCGCGATTGTGGTAGGAGTAGCAGGACCTGTGGTAGAAATAGGTGCTCTCGTGGTGGTGCGAGGAGTAGGAGGTTTTGTGAGAGAAGTAGGAGCGCTTGTGGTGGTGGTGGTAGTAGTAGTTCCTGGGGTAGAAATATGAGCTCTGGTTGTGGTGGTAGGTGTAGTACCTTCTATGGTATAAGTAGGAGCGCTCGTGGTGGTGGTAGGTGTAGTACTGTCTGTGGTATAAGTAGTTGCGCTCGTGGCTCTGGTAGGAGTAGTAGTGTCTGTGGAAGAAGTAGGAGCAATCGTGGTCATGGTAGTGGTAGTTTCTCTGGTAGTAGTAGTAGAGCTCGTGGTGGTGTTAGGAGTAGTACATTCTTTGTTCGAAGTAGGAGCGCTGGTGGTAGTGGTAGGAGTAGTACAGTCTGTGGTAGAAGTAGGAGCGCTCGTGTTGCTGGTGGGAGTAGTAGTGACTGTGTTAGAAGTAGGAACACTCGTCTTGGTGGTAGGAGTTGTAGTGTCTGTAGTAGAAGTAGTTGCGCTCGTACTGCTGGTAGCATTAGTCGTTTCTGTGGTAGAAGCAGGAGCGTTCGTGGTGGTGTTAATAGTAGTTAATACTGTGGTCAAATAGGAAAGCTCGTGGTGGTGGTAGGAGTCACAGGGCCGATGGTAGAAGTAGGTGCTCTCTTGTTGGAGGTAGGAATAGCAGATTATGTGGTAGAGGTAGGTGCACTCGTGGTGGTGGTAGGAGTAGCAGGTTTTGTGTTAGAAGTACGAGCGCTTGTCATAGTTGTGGCAGTAGTAGTTCCTGGGGTAGAAGTAGGAGCTCTATTTGTGGTGGTAGGAATAGTTTCTGTGGTAGAAGTAGGAGCCATCATGGGGGTGGTAGGAGTAGTAGTGTCCTTGGTAGAAGTAGTTGTCCTCATGGTGGTGGTAGGACTAGTAGTTTCTGTGGTAGAAGTAGGAGCACTCTTGTTGTTGGTAGGAGTAGTAGATTCTGTGGTAGAAGAAGGATCGTCCGTGATGGAGGTAGGTGTAGCAGGGCCTGTGGTAGAAGTAGGTGCTCTCGTGGTGGTGGTAGGTGTAGCAGGTTTTGGTAGTGGTAGGTGCACACGTGGTGGTGGTAGAAGTACTAGTTTCTGTGGTAGAAGTAGGAGCACTCGTGGTGGTAGAAGTAGGCGGGTCAGTGGTAGAAGTAGGTGCTCTCGTGGTGGTGGTAGTATTATTAGTGTCTGTGATAGAAGTAGTGGTGCTCGAAGTGGTAGTATGAGTAATAATGTTTTCGGTAGAAGTATGAGCGCTCGTGGGGTTGGCAGGAGTAGTAGTGTCTCTGGTAGAAGTATGAGCGCTCGTGGTGGTGTTAGGTGTAGTATTCTCTGCGGTAGAAGTAGGAGTGCTCGTTGTGGTTGTAGGAGTAGTAGTTTCTGTGGTAGAAGTCACAATGCTCGCAGTGGTGGTGGGAGTAGCAATCTCTGTGTTAAAAATAGGAACTCTCGTGGTGGTGGTAGGAGTGGCAGGTTTTGTGGTAAAAGTAGTTGCACTCGTGGTGGTGATAGGTGTAGCACGTTTTGTGTTAGAAGTAGTATCGCCTGGGGTGGTGGTAGGAGTTGCATGCTCTGTGGTAGAAATAGGAGTGCTCATGGTTGTGGTAGGGTAGTAGTTTCTTTGGTAGAAGTAGGAGCACTTGTGGTGGTGCTTGGAGTAGTAGTGACTGTGGTAGAAGTACGTTCGCTAGTGGTGGGGTTAGGAGTAGTATTGTCTGTGGTAGTGGTAGTGGTGCTCGTGTTGGAGGTAGGAGTAGTAATTTCTGCGGTAGAATTAGGAGTGCCCTTGTTGGTGGTAGGATTAGTAGTATCTGTGGTAGAAGCAGGAGCGCTTGTGGTGGTGTTAGTGGTAGTTAATTCTGTGGTAGAAATAGGAAAGCTCGTGGTGTTGGTAGGAGTAACAGGGCCTATGGTAGAATTAGGTGCTCTCTTGTTGGAGGTAGGTGTAGCAGATTTTGTGGTAGAGGTAGGTGCACTCGTGGTGGTGGTAGGAGTACTAGTTTCTGTGGTAGAAGTAGGAGCGCTCATGGTGATGGTAGGAGGAGGCGGGTCAGTGGTAGAAGTAGGTGCTCTCGTGGTGGTGGTAGTATTATTAGTGTCTGTGATAGAAGTAGTGGTGCTTGAAGTGGTAGTAAGAGTAATAATGTTTTTGGTAGAAGTATGAGCGCTCCTGGGGGTGGCTGGAGTAGTAGTGTCTCTGGTAGAAGTATGAGCGCTCGTGGTGGTGATAGGAGTAGTATTCTCTGCGGTAGAGTTAGGAGTGCTCGTTGTGGTGGTAGGAGAAGTAGTTTCTGTGGTAGAAGTCACAATGCTCGCGGTGGTGGTGGGAGTAGCAGGGTCTGTGTTACAAATAGGTGCTCTCGTGGTGGTGGTAGGTGTAGTAGAGTCTGTGGTAAAAGCAGTGGTTCTCGTGGTGGTGGTAGGAGTAGTAATGTCTTTCGTAGTTGTATGAGTGCTCATGCTCGTGACAGGAGTAGTAGTTTCTGTGGTAGAAGTAGTTGCACTCGTGGTGGTGGTAGGAGTAGCAGTTTCTGCCTTAGAAGTAGGAGCAGTCGTGGTGGTGGAAGTTGTTGCATGGTCTGTGGTAGAAGTAGGGGAGCTCATAGTGGTGCTAAGAGAGGTAGTGTCTGTGGTAGGATTAGGAGCGATCATAGTGGTGGTAGGAGCAGCAGGACAGGTGGTAGAAGTACGTGCTCTCGTGGTTGTGGTAGGACTATCAGGGTCTGTGGTAGAAGTAGTTGCAATCATGGTGGTATTAGGAGTAGAAGATTCTGTGGAAGAAGTAGGAGCACACATGGAGGTAGTAGGAGTAGTAGTGTCTCTGGTCAAAGTAGTGGTGCTCGTGGTGATGGTAGGAGTAGCTGTGTCTGTGGTCGAAGTAGGAGCGCTCGTGGTGTTGGTAGGAGTTGTAGTGTCTGTGGTAGAATTAGGATCGCTCGTGGTGGTGGTAGGAGTAGTAGTTTATGTGGTAGAAGTACTTGCGCTCGTGGTGGAGGTAGGAGTAATGTTGTCTGTGGTATAAGTGGGCGTGCTAGTGTTGGTGGTAGGTGTTGCACGGTCTGTGGTAGAAGTAGCAGTGCTCGTGGTGGTGGTAGGAGTAGTAGTGACTTTGGTAGAAGTTGTTGCGCTCATCGTGGAAGTGGTAGTAGTAGTTTCTGTGGTAGGAGTAGGAGTGCTCGTGATAATGGCAGGAGTAGTAGTGTCTGTGCCAGAAGTAGTTGCACTCGTGATGGTGGTAGGAGTCCTAGTGTCTGTGGTAGAAGTAGCTCCGCTCGTGGGGGTGGTAGGAATAGTAATTTCTACTGTAGCAGTAGGAGCGCTCGTGGTGCTGTTAGAAGTTGCAGGGCCTGAGGTAGAAATAGGTGCTCTCCTGGTGGTTGTAGGAGTAGCAGGGTCTGTGTTAGAAGTAGTTTCGCTCATGGTGGTGGTAGGAGTAGCATGTTCTGTGTTAGAAGTAGGAGTGCTCGTTGTGCTGGTAGGAGTTGCACAGTCTGTGGTAGAAGTAGGAGTGTTCGTGGTGGTCGTAGGAGTAGTAGTGTCTGTGGTAGAAGTGGGAGTGCCTGTGGTGGTGGTGGGAGTAGTTGTGTCTGTGCTAGAAGGAGGAGAGCTCATCTTGGTGGTAAGTGTAGTGGTGTCTGTGGTAGAATTAGTATTGCTTGTGGTGGTGCTAGGTGTTGCATGTTCTGTGGTAAAAGTAGGAGTGCTCATGCTGGTGGTAGGTAGTAGTTTCTTTGATAGAAGTAGGAGCGCTCGCTGTGTTGGTAGGAGTAGTAGAGTCTTTGGTAGAAGTAGGAGCGCTTGTGGTGGTGCTTGGAGTAGTAGTGTCAGTTGTAGAAGTAGGATCTCCCGCGATTGTGGTAGGAGTAGCAGGACCTGTGGTAGAAATAGGTGCTCTCGTGGTGGTGCGAGGAGTAGGAGGTTTTGTGAGAGAAGTAGGAGCGCTTGTGGTGGTGGTGGTAGTAGTAGTTCCTGGGGTAGAAATATGAGCTCTGGTTGTGGTGGTAGGTGTAGTACCTTCTATGGTATAAGTAGGAGCGCTCGTGGTGGTGGTAGGTGTAGTACTGTCTGTGGTATAAGTAGTTGCGCTCGTGGCTCTGGTAGGAGTAGTAGTGTCTGTGGAAGAAGTAGGAGCAATCGTGGTCATGGTAGTGGTAGTTTCTCTGGTAGTAGTAGTAGAGCTCGTGGTGGTGTTAGGAGTAGTACATTCTTTGTTCGAAGTAGGAGCGCTGGTGGTAGTGGTAGGAGTAGTACAGTCTGTGGTAGAAGTAGGAGCGCTCGTGTTGCTGGTGGGAGTAGTAGTGACTGTGTTAGAAGTAGGAACACTCGTCTTGGTGGTAGGAGTTGTAGTGTCTGTAGTAGAAGTAGTTGCGCTCGTACTGCTGGTAGCATTAGTCGTTTCTGTGGTAGAAGCAGGAGCGTTCGTGGTGGTGTTAATAGTAGTTAATACTGTGGTCAAATAGGAAAGCTCGTGGTGGTGGTAGGAGTCACAGGGCCGATGGTAGAAGTAGGTGCTCTCTTGTTGGAGGTAGGAATAGCAGATTATGTGGTAGAGGTAGGTGCACTCGTGGTGGTGGTAGGAGTAGCAGGTTTTGTGTTAGAAGTACGAGCGCTTGTCATAGTTGTGGCAGTAGTAGTTCCTGGGGTAGAAGTAGGAGCTCTATTTGTGGTGGTAGGAATAGTTTCTGTGGTAGAAGTAGGAGCCATCATGGGGGTGGTAGGAGTAGTAGTGTCCTTGGTAGAAGTAGTTGTCCTCATGGTGGTGGTAGGACTAGTAGTTTCTGTGGTAGAAGTAGGAGCACTCTTGTTGTTGGTAGGAGTAGTAGATTCTGTGGTAGAAGAAGGATCGTCCGTGATGGAGGTAGGTGTAGCAGGGCCTGTGGTAGAAGTAGGTGCTCTCGTGGTGGTGGTAGGTGTAGCAGGTTTTGGTAGTGGTAGGTGCACACGTGGTGGTGGTAGAAGTACTAGTTTCTGTGGTAGAAGTAGGAGCACTCGTGGTGGTAGAAGTAGGCGGGTCAGTGGTAGAAGTAGGTGCTCTCGTGGTGGTGGTAGTATTATTAGTGTCTGTGATAGAAGTAGTGGTGCTCGAAGTGGTAGTATGAGTAATAATGTTTTCGGTAGAAGTATGAGCGCTCGTGGGGTTGGCAGGAGTAGTAGTGTCTCTGGTAGAAGTATGAGCGCTCGTGGTGGTGTTAGGTGTAGTATTCTCTGCGGTAGAAGTAGGAGTGCTCGTTGTGGTTGTAGGAGTAGTAGTTTCTGTGGTAGAAGTCACAATGCTCGCAGTGGTGGTGGGAGTAGCAATCTCTGTGTTAAAAATAGGAACTCTCGTGTTGGTGGTAGGAGTGGCAGGTTTTGTGGTAAAAGTAGTTGCACTCGTGGTGGTGATAGGTGTAGCACGTTTTGTGTTAGAAGTAGTATCGCCTGGGGTGGTGGTAGGAGTTGCATGCTCTGTGGTAGAAATAGGAGTGCTCATGGTTGTGGTAGGGTAGTAGTTTCTTTGGTAGAAGTAGGAGCACTTGTGGTGGTGCTTGGAGTAGTAGTGACTGTGGTAGAAGTACGTTCGCTAGTGGTGGGGTTAGGAGTAGTATTGTCTGTGGTAGTGGTAGTGGTGCTCGTGTTGGAGGTAAGAGTAGTAATTTCTGCGGTAGAATTAGGAGTGCCCTTGTTGGTGGTAGGATTAGTAGTATCTGTGGTAGAAGCAGGAGCGCTTGTGGTGGTGTTAGTGGTAGTTAATTCTGTGGTAGAAATAGGAAAGCTCGTGGTGTTGGTAGGAGTAACAGGGCCTATGGTAGAATTAGGTGCTCTCTTGTTGGAGGTAGGTGTAGCAGATTTTGTGGTAGAGGTAGGTGCACTCGTGGTGGTGGTAGGAGTACTAGTTTCTGTGGTAGAAGTAGGAGCGCTCATGGTGATGGTAGGAGGAGGCGGGTCAGTGGTAGAAGTAGGTGCTCTCGTGGTGGTGGTAGTATTATTAGTGTCTGTGATAGAAGTAGTGGTGCTTGAAGTGGTAGTAAGAGTAATAATGTTTTTGGTAGAAGTATGAGCGCTCCTGGGGGTGGCTGGAGTAGTAGTGTCTCTGGTAGAAGTATGAGCGCTCGTGGTGGTGATAGGAGTAGTATTCTCTGCGGTAGAGTTAGGAGTGCTCGTTGTGGTGGTAGGAGAAGTAGTTTCTGTGGTAGAAGTCACAATGCTCGCGGTGGTGGTGGGAGTAGCAGGGTCTGTGTTACAAATAGGTGCTCTCGTGGTGGTGGTAGGTGTAGTAGAGTCTGTGGTAAAAGCAGTGGTTCTCGTGGTGGTGGTAGGAGTAGTAATGTCTTTCGTAGTTGTATGAGTGCTCATGCTCGTGGCAGGAGTAGTAGTTTCTGTGGTAGAAGTAGTTGCACTCGTGGTGGTGGTAGGAGTAGCAGTTTCTGCCTTAGAAGTAGGAGCAGTCGTGGTGGTGGAAGTTGTTGCATGGTCTGTGGTAGAAGTAGGGGAGCTCATAGTGGTGCTAAGAGAGGTAGTGTCTGTGGTAGGATTAGGAGCGATCATAGTGGTGGTAGGAGCAGCAGGACAGGTGGTAGAAGTACGTGCTCTCGTGGTTGTGGTAGGACTATCAGGGTCTGTGGTAGAAGTAGTTGCAATCATGGTGGTATTAGGAGTAGAAGATTCTGTGGAAGAAGTAGGAGCACACATGGAGGTAGTAGGAGTAGTAGTGTCTCTGGTCAAAGTAGTGGTGCTCGTGGTGATGGTAGGAGTAGCTGTGTCTGTGGTCGAAGTAGGAGCGCTCGTGGTGTTGGTAGGAGTTGTAGTGTCTGTGGTAGAATTAGGATCGCTCGTGGTGGTGGTAGGAGTAGTAGTTTATGTGGTAGAAGTACTTGCGCTCGTGGTGGAGGTAGGAGTAATGTTGTCTGTGGTATAAGTGGGCGTGCTAGTGTTGGTGGTAGGTGTTGCACGGTCTGTGGTTGAAGTAGCAGTGCTCGTGGTGGTGGTAGGAGTAGTAGTGACTTTGGTAGAAGTTGTTGCGCTCATCGTGGAAGTGGTAGTAGTAGTTTCTGTGGTAGGAGTAGGAGTGCTCGTGATAATGGCAGGAGTAGTAGTGTCTGTGCCAGAAGTAGTTGCACTCGTGATGGTGGTAGGAGTCCTAGTGTCTGTGGTAGAAGTAGCTCCGCTCGTGGGGGTGGTAGGAATAGTAATTTCTACTGTAGCAGTAGGAGCGCTCGTGGTGCTGTTAGAAGTTGCAGGGCCTGAGGTAGAAATAGGTGCTCTCCTGGTGGTTGTAGGAGTAGCAGGGTCTGTGTTAGAAGTAGTTTCGCTCATGGTGGTGGTAGGAGTAGCATGTTCTGTGTTAGAAGTAGGAGTGCTCGTTGTGCTGGTAGGAGTTGCACAGTCTGTGGTAGAAGTAGGAGTGTTCGTGGTGGTCGTAGGAGTAGTAGTGTCTGTGGTAGAAGTGGGAGTGCCTGTGGTGGTGGTGGGAGTAGTTGTGTCTGTGCTAGAAGGAGGAGCGCTCATCTTGGTGGTAAGTGTAGTGGTGTCTGTGGTAGAATTAGTATTGCTTGTGGTGGTGCTAGGTGTTGCATGTTCTGTGGTAATAGTAGGAGTGCTCATGGTGGTGGTAGGTAGTAGTTTCTTTGATAGAAGTAGGAGCGCTCGCTGTGTTGGTAGGAGTAGTAGAGTCTTTGGTAGAAGTAGGAGCGCTTGTGGTGGTGCTTGGAGTAGTAGTGTCAGTTGTAGAAGTAGGATCTCCCGCGATTGTGGTAGGAGTAGCAGGACCTGTGGTAGAAATAGGTGCTCTCGTGCTGGTGCGAGGAGTAGGAGGTTTTGTGAGAGACGTAGGAGCGCTTGTGGTGGTGGTGGTAGTAGTAGTTCCTGGGGTAGAAGTATGAGCTCTTCTTGTGGTGGTAGGTGTAGTACCTTCTATGGTATAAGTAGGAGCGCTCGTGGTGGTGGTAGGTGTAGTACTGTCTGTGGTATAAGTAGTTGCGCTCGTGGCTCTGGTAGGAGTAGTAGTGTCTGTGGAAGAAGTAGGAGCAATCGTGGTCATGGTAGTGGTAGTTTCTCTGGTAGTAGTAGTAGAGCTCGTGGTGGTGTTAGGAGTAGTACATTCTTTGTTCGAAGTAGGAGCGCTGGTGGTAGTGGTAGGAGTAGTACAGTCTGTGGTAGAAGTAGGAGCGCTCGTGTTGCTGGTGGGAGTAGTAGTGACTGTGTTAGAAGTAGGAACACTCGTCTTGGTGGTAGGAGTTGTAGTGTCTGTAGTAGAAGTAGTTGCGCTCGTACTGGTGGTAGGATTAGTCGTTTCTGTGGTAGAAGCAGGAGCGCTCGTGGTGGTGTTAATAGTAGTTAATACTGTGGTCAAATAGGAAAGCTCGTGGTGGTGGTAGGAGTCACAGGGCCGATGGTAGAATTGGGTGCTCTCTTGTTGGAGGTAGGAATAGCAGATTATGTGGTAGAGGTAGGTGCACTCGTGGTGGTGGTAGGAGTAGCAGGTTTTGTGTTAGAAGTAGGAGTGCTTGTCGTAGTTCTGGTAGTAGTAGTTCCTGGGGTAGAAGTAGGGGCTCTTTTTGTGGTGGTAGGAATAGTTTCTGTGGTAGAAGTAGGAGCCGCCATGGGGGTGGTAGGAGTAGTAGTGTCTTTGGTAGAAGTAGTTGTCCTCATGGTGGTGGTAGGACTAGTAATTTCTGTGGTAGAAGTAGGAGCACTCTTGTTGTTGGTAGGAGTAGTAGATTCTGTGGTAGAAGTAGGATCGACCGTGATGGAGGTAGGTGTAGCGGGGCCTGTGGTAGAAGTAGGTGCTCCCGTGGTGGTGGTAGGAGTAGCAGGATTTGTGGTAAAAGTAGTTGAACTCGTGGTGGTGATAGGAGTAGCAGGCTTTGTGGTAGAAGTAGTATCGCCTGTGGTGGTGGTAGGAGTTGCCTGCTCTGTGGTAGAAGTAGGAGTGCTCATGTTTGTGGTAGGGTAGTAGTTTCTTTGGTAGAAGTAGGAGCGCTTGTGGTGGTGATTGGAGTAGTAGTGACTCTGGTAGAAGTAGGAGCACTAGTGGTTGTGTAAGGAGTAGTATTGTCTGTGGTAGTAGTAGTTGTGCTCGTGTTGGCGGTAGGAGTAGTAGTTTCTGTGGTAGAAGTAGGAGTGCTCTTGTTGGTGGTAGGAGTAGCAGGTATTGTGTTAGAAGTAGGAGCGCCTGTCGTAGTTGTGGTAGTAGTAGTTAATGGGGTAGTAGTAGGGGCTCTCTTTGTGGTGGTAGGAATAGTTTCTGTGGTAGAAGTAGGAGCCGTCATGGCGGTGGTAGGAGTAGTAGTGTTTTTGGTAGAAGTAGTTGTCCTCATGGTGGTGGTAGGACTAGTAGTTTCTGTGGTAGAAGTAGGAGCACTCTTGTTGTTGGTAGGAGTAGTAGATTCTGTGGTAGAAGTAGGATCGTCCGTGATGGAGGTAGGTGTAGCAGGGCCTGTGGTAGAAGTAGATGCTCTCGTGGTGGTGGTAGCAGTAGCAGGTTTTGTGTTAGAAGTAGGAGTGCTTGTCGTAGTTCTGGTAGTAGTAGTTCCTGGGGTAGAAGTAGGGGCTCTTTTTGTGGTGGTAAGAATAGTTTCTGTGGTAGAAGTAGGAGCCGTCATGGCGTTGGTAGGAATAGTAGTGTCTTTGGTAGAAGTAGTTGTCCTCATGGTGGTGGTAGGACTAGTAGTTTCGGTGGTAGAAGTAGGAGCATTCTTGTTGTTGGTAGGAGGAGTAGATTCTGTGGTAGAAGTAGGATTGCCCGTGATGGAGGTAGGTGTAGCGTGGCCTGTGGTAGAAGTAGGTGCTCTCGTGGTGGTGGTAGGAGTAGCAGGTTTTTGGTAGTGGTAGGTGCACACGTGGTGGTGGTAGAAGTACTAGTTTCTGTGGTAGAAGTAGGAGCACTCGTGGTGGTAGAAGTAGGCGGGTCAGTGGTAGAAGTAGGTGCTCTCGTGGTGGTGGTAGTATTATTAGTGTCTGTGATAGAAGTAGTGGTGCTCGAAGTGGTAGTATGAGTAATAATGTTTTCGGTAGAAGTATGAGCGCTCGTGGGGTTGGCAGGAGTAGTAGTGTCTCTGGTAGAAGTATGAGCGCTCGTGGTGGTGTTAGGTGTAGTATTCTCTGCGGTAGAAGTAGGAGTGCTCGTTGTGGTTGTAGGAGTAGTAGTTTCTGTGGTAGAAGTCACAATGCTCGCGGTGGTGGTGGGAGTAGCAGTCTCTGTGCTAAAAATAGGAACTCTCGTGGTGGTGGTAGGAGTGGCAGGTTTTGTGGTAAAAGTAGTTGCACTCGTGGTGGTGATAGGTGTAGCACGTTTTGTGTTAGAAGTAGTATCGCCTGGGGTGGTGGTAGGAGTTGCATGCTCTGTGGTAGAAATAGGAGTGCTCATGGTTGTGGTAGGGTAGTAGTTTCTTTGGTAGAAGTAGGAGCACTTGTGGTGGTGCTTGGAGTAGTAGTGACTGTGGTAGAAGTACGTTCGCTAGTGGTGGGGTTAGGAGTAGTATTGTCTGTGGTAGTGGTAGTGGTGCTCGTGTTGGAGGTAGGAGTAGTAATTTCTGCGGTAGAATTAGGAGTGCCCTTGTTGGTGGTAGGATTAGTAGTATCTGTGGTAGAAGCAGGAGCGCTTGTGGTGGTGTTAGTGGTAGTTAATTCTGTGGTAGAAATAGGAAAGCTCGTGGTGTTGGTAGGAGTAACAGGGCCTATGGTAGAATTAGGTGATCTCTTGTTGGAGGTAGGAGTAGCAAATTTTGTGGTAGAGGTAGGTGCACTCGTCGTGGTGGTAGGAGTATTAGTTTCTGTGGTAGAAGTAGGAGCGCTCGTGGTGATGGTAGGAGGAGGCGGGTCAGTGGTAGAAGTAGGTGCTCTCGTGGTGGTGGTATTATTATTAGTGTCTGTGATAGAAGTAGTGGTGCTTGAAGTGGTAGTAAGAGTAATAATGTTTTTAGTAGAAGTATGAGCGCTCCTGTGGGTGGCTGGAGTAGTAGTGTCTCTGGTAGAAGTATGAGCGCTCGTGGTGGTGATAGGAGTAGTATTCTCTGCGGTAGAGTTAGGAGTGCTCGTTGTGGTGGTAGGAGAAGTAGTTTCTGTGGTAGAAGTCACAATGCTCGTGGTGGTGGTGGGAGTAGCAGGGTCTGTGTTACAAATAGGTGCTCTCGTGGTGGTGGTAGGTGTAGTAGAGTCTGTGGTAAAAGCAGTGGTTCTCGTGGTGGTGGTAGGAGTAGTAATGTCTTTCGTAGTTGTATGAGTGCTCGTGCTTGTGGCAGGAGTAGTAGTTTCTGTGGTAGAAGTAGTTGCACTCGTGGTGGTGGTAGGAGTAGTAGTTTCTGCCTTAGAAGTAGGAGCAGTCGTGGTGGTGGAAGTTGTTGCATGGTCTGTGGTAGAAGTAGGGGAGCTCATAGTGGTGGTAAGAGAGGTAGTGTCTGTGGTAGGATTAGGAGCGATCATAGTGGTGGTAGGAGCAGCAGGACAGGTGGTAGAAGTACGTGCTCTCGTGGTTGTGGTAGGACTAGCAGGGTCTGTGGTAGAAGCAGTTGCAATCATGGTGGTATTAGGAGTAGAAGATTCTGTGGAAGAAGTAGGAGCACACATGGAGGTAGTAGGAGTAGTAGTGTCTCTGGTCAAAGTAGTGGCGCTCGTGGTGATGGTAGGAGTAGCTGTGTCTGTGGTCGAAGTAGGAGCGCTCGTGGTGTTGGTAGGAGTTGTAGTGTCTGTGGTAGAATTAGGATCGCTCGTGGTGGTGGTAGGAGTAGTAGTTTATGTGGTAGAAGTACTTGCGCTCGTGGTGGAGGTAGGAGTAATGTTGTCTGTGGTATAAGTGGGCGTGCTAGTGTTGGTGGTAGGTGTTGCACGGTCTGTGGTAGAAGTAGCAGTGCTCGTGGTGGTGGTAGGAGTAGTAGTGACTTTGGTAGAAGTTGTTGCGCTCATCGTGGAAGTAGTAGTAGTAGTTTCTGTGGTAGGAGTAGGAGTGCTCGTGATAATGGCAGGAGTAGTAGTGTCTGTGCCAGAAGTAATTGCACTCGTGATGGTGGTAGGAGTCCTAGTGTCTGTGGTAGAAGTAGCTCCGCTCGTGGGGGTGGTAGGAATAGTAATTTCTACTGTAGCCGTAGGAGCGCTCATGGTGGTGTTAGAAGTTGCAGGGCCTGAGGTAGAAAGAGGTGCTCTCCTGGTGGTTGTAGGAGTAGCAGGGCCTGGGTTAGAAGTAGTTTCGCTCAGGGTGGTGGTAGGAGTAGCATGTTCTGTGTTAGAAGTAGGAGTGCTCGTTGTGCTGGTAGGAGTTGTACAGTCTGTGGTAGAAGTAGGAGTGTTCATGGTGGTGGTAGGAGTAGTAGTGTCTGTGGTAGAAGTGGGAGTGCCTGTGGTGGTGGTGGGAGTAGTTGTGTCTTTGCTAGAAGGAGGAGCGCTCATCTTGGTGGTAAGTGTAGTGGTGTCTGTGGTAGAATTAGTATTGCTTGTGGTGGTGCTAGGTGTTGAATGTTCTGTGGTAAAAGTAGGAGCACTCATGGTGGTGGTAGGTAGTAGTTTCCTTGATAGAAGTAGGAGCGCTCGCTGTGTTGGTAGGAGTAGTAGAGTCTTTGGTAGAAGTAGGAGCGCTTGTGGTTGTGCTTGGAGTTGTAGTGTCAGTTGTAGAAGTAGGATCTCCCACGATTGTGGTAGGAGTAGCAGGACCTGTGGTAGAAATAGGTGCTCTCGTGGTGGTGCGAGGAGTAGGAGGTTTTGTGAGAGAAGTAGGAGCGCTTGTGGTGGTGGTGGTAGTAGTAGTTCCTGGGGTAGAAGTATGAGCTCTGGTTGTGGTGGTAGGTGTAGTACCTTCTATGGTATAAGTAGGAGCGCTCGTGGTGGTGGTAGGTGTAGTACTGTCTGTGGTATAAGTAGTTTTGCTCGTGGCTCTGGTAGGAGTAGTAGTGTCTGTGGAAGAAGTAGGAGCAATCGTGGTCATGGTAGTGGTAGTTTCTCTGGTAGAAGTAGTAGAGCTCGTGGTGGTGTTAGGAGTAGTACATTCTTTGTTCGAAGTAGGAGCGCTGGTGGTAGTGGTAGGAGTAGTACAGTCTGGTAGAAGTAGGAGCGCTCGTGTTGCTGGTGGGATTAGTAGTGACTGTGGTAGGAGTAGGAACACTCGTCTTGGTGGTAGGAGTTGTAGTGTCTGTAGTAGAAGTAGTTGCGCTCATCCTGTGGTAGGATTAGTCGTTTCTGTGGTAGAAGCAAGAGCGCTCGTGGTGGTGTTAATAGTAGTTAATACTGTGGTCAAATAAGAAAACTCGTGGTGGTGGTAGGAGTAACAGGGCCGATGGTAGAATTGGGTGCTCTCTTGTTGGAGGTAGGAATAGCAGATTATGTGGTAGAGGTAGGTGCACTCGTGGTGGTGGTAGGAGTAGCAAGTTTTGTGTTAGAAGTACGTGCGCTTGTCATAGTTGTGGCAGTAGTAGTTACTGGGGTAGAAGTAGGGGCTCTATTTGTGGTGGTAGGAATACTTTCTGTGGTAGAAGTAGGAGCCATCATGGGGGTGGTAGGAGTAGTAGTGTCTTTGGTAGAAGTAGTTGTCCTCATGGTGGTGGTAGGACTAGTAGTTTCTGTGGTAGAAGTAGGAGCACTCTTGTTGTTGGTAGGAATAGTAGATTGTGTGGTGGAAGTAGGATCGACCGTGATGGAGGTAGGTGTAGCGGGGCCTGTGGTAGAAGTAGGTGCTCACGTGGTGGTGGTAGGAGTAGCAGGATTTGTGGTAAAATTAGTTGAACTCGTGGTGGTGATAGGAGTAGCAGGTTTTGTGGTAGAAGTAGTATCGCCTGTGGTGGTGGTAGGAGTTGCATGCTCTGTGGTAGAAGTAGGAGTGCTCATGTTTGTGGTAGGGTAGTAGTTTCTTTGGTAGAAGTAGGAGCGCTTGTGGTGGTGCTTGGAGTAGTAGTGACTCTGGTAGAAGTAGGAGCACTAGTGGTTGTGTTAGGAGTAGTATTGTCTGTGGTAGTAGTAGTTGTGCTCGTGTTGGAGGTAGGAGTAGTAGTTTCTGTGGTAGAAGTAGGAGTGCTCTTGTTGGTGGTAGGAGTAGCAGGTTTTGTGTTAGAAGTAGGAGCGCCTGTCGTAGTTGTGGTAGTAGTAGTTAATCGGGTAGTAGTAGGGGCTCTCTTTGTGGTGGTAGGAATAGTTTCTGTGGTAGAAGTAGGAGCCGTCATGGGGGTGGTAGGAGTACTAGTGTCTTTGGTAGAAGTAGTTGTCCTCATGGTGGTGTTAGGACTAGTAGTTTCGGTGGTAGAAGTAGGAGCATTCTTGTTGTTGGTAGGAGGAGTAGATTCTGTGGTAGAAGTAGGATTGCCCGTGATGGAGGTAGGTGTAGCAGGGCCTGTGGTAGAAGTAGGTGCTCTCGTGGTGGTGGTAGGAGTAGCAGGTTTTTGGTAGTGGTAGGTGCACACGTGGTGGTGGTAGAAGTACTAGTTTCTGTGGTAGAAGTAGGAGCACTCGTGGTGGTAGAAGTAGGCGGGTCAGTGGTAGATGTAGGTGCTCTCGTGGTGGTGGTAGTATTATTAGCGTCTGTGATAGAAGTAGTGGTGCTCGAAGTGGTAGTATGAGTAATAATGTTTTCGGTAGAATTATGAGCGCTCGTGGGGTTGGCAGGTGTAGTAGTGTCTCTGGTAGAAGTATGAGCGCTCGTGGTGGTGTTAGGTGTAGTATTCTCTGCGGCAGAAGTAGGAGTGCTCGTTGTGGTTGTAGGAGTATTAGTTTCTGTGGTAGAAGTCACAATGCTCGCGGTGGTGGTGGGAGTAGCAGTGTCTGTGTTAAAAATAGGTGGTCTCGTGGTGGTGGTAGGAGTAGCAGGTTTTGTGGTAAAAGTAGTTGCACTCGTGGTGGTGATAGGTGTAGCACGTTTTGTGTTAGAAGTAGTATCGCCTGGGGTGGTGGTAGGAGTTGCATGCTCTGTGGTAGAAATAGGAGTGCTCATGGTTGTGGTAGGGTAGTAGTTTCTTTGGTAGAAGTAGGAGCACTTGTGGTGGTGCTTGGAGTAGTAGTGACTGTGGTAGAAGTACGTTCGCTAGTGGTGGGGTTAGGAGTAGTATTGTCTGTGGTAGTGGTAGTGGTGCTCGTGTTGGAGGTAGGAGTAGTAATTTCTGCGGTAGAATTAGGAGTGCCCTTGTTGGTGGTAGGATTAGTAGTATCTGTGGTAGAAGCAGGAGCGCTTGTGGTGGTGTTAGTAGTAGTTAATTCTGTGGTAGAAATAGGAAAGCTCGTGGTGTTGGTAGGAGTAACAGGGCCTATGGTAGAATTAGGTGCTCTCTTGTTGGAGGTAGGAGTAGCAGATTTTGTGGTAGAGGTAGGTGCACTCGTGGTGGTGGTAGGAGTACTAGTTTCTGTGGTAGAAGTAGGAGCGCTCGTGGTGATGGTAGGAGGAGGCGGGTCAGTGGTAGAAGTAGGTGCTCTCGTGGTGGTGGTAGTATTATTAGTGTCTGTGATAGAAGTAGTGGTGCTTGAAGTGGTAGTAAGAGTAATAATGTTTTTGGTAGAAGTATGAGCGCTCCTGGGGGTGGCTGGTGTGGTAGTGTCTCTGGTAGAAGTAGGAGCGCTCGTGGTGGTGATAGGAGTAGTATTCTCTGCGGTAGAGTTAGGAGTGCTCGTTGTGGTGGTAGGAGAAGTAGTTTCTGTGGTAGAAGTCACAATGCTCGCGGTGGTGGTGGGAGTAGCAGGGTCTGTGTTACAAATAGGTTTTCTCGTGGTGGTGGTAGGTGTAGTAGAGTCTGTGGTAAAAGCAGTGGTTCTCGTGGTGGTGGTAGGAGTAGTAATGTCTTTCGTAGTTGTATGAGTGCTCGTGCTCGTGGCAGGAGTAGTAGTTTCTGTGGTAGAAGTAGTTGCACTCGTGGTGGTGGTAGGAGTAGTAGTTTCTGCCTTAGAAGTAGGAGCAGTCGTGGTGGTGGAAGTTGTTGCATGGTCTGTGGTAGAAGTAGGGGAGCTCATAGTGGTGATAAGAGAGGTAGTGTCTGTGGTAGGATTAGGAGCGATCATAGTGGTGGTAGGAGCAGCAGGACAGGTGGTAGAAGTTCGTGCTCTCGTGGTTGTGGTTGGACTAGCAGGGTCTGTGGTAGAAGTAGTTGCAATCATGGTGGTATTAGGAGTAGAAGATTCTGTGGAAGAAGTAGGAGCACACATGGTGGTAGTAGGAGTAGTAGTGTCTCTGGTCAAAGTAGTGGCGCTCGTGGTGATGGTAGGAGTAGCTGTGTCTTTGGTCGAAGTAGGAGCGCTCGTGGTGTTGGTAGGAGTGGTATTGTCTGTGGTAGAAGTAGGATCGTTCGTGTTGTTGGTAGGAGTAGTAGTTTATGTGGTAGAAGTACTTGCGCTCGTGGTGGAGGTAGGAGTAATGTTGTCTGTGGTATAAGTGGGCGTGCTAGTGTTGGTGGTAGGTGTTGCACGGTCTGTGGTAGAAGTAGCAGTGCTCGTGGTGGTGGTAGGAGTAGTAGTGACTTTGGTAAAAGTTGTTGCGCTCATCGTGGAAGTGGTAGTAGTAGTTTCTGTGGTAGGAGTAGGAGTGCTCGTGATAATGGCAGGAGTAGTAGTGTCTGTGCCAGAAGTAATTGCACTCGTGATGGTGGTAGGAGTCCTAGTGTCTGTGGTAGAAGTAGCTCCGCTCGTGGGGGTGGTAGGAATAGTAATTTCTACTGTAGCCGTAGGAGCGCTCATGGTGGTGTTAGAAGTTGCAGGGCCTGAGGTAGAAAGAGGTGCTCTCCTGGTGGTTGTAGGAGTAGCAGGGCCTGGGTTAGAAGTAGTTTCGCTCAGGGTGGTGGTAGGAGTAGCATGTTCTGTGTTAGAAGTAGGAGTGCTCGTTGTGCTGGTAGGAGTTGCACAGTCTGTGGTAGAAGTAGGAGTGTTCGTGGTGGTGGTGGTAGGAGTAGTAGTGTCTGTGGTAGAAGTGGGAGTGCCTGTGGTGGTGGTGGGAGTAGTTGTGTCTGTGCTAGAAGGAGGAGCGCTCATCTTGGTGGTAAGTGTAGTGGTGTCTGTGGTAGAATTAGTATTGCTTGTGGTGGTGCTAGGTGTTGCATGCCCTCTGGTAAAAGTAGGAGTGCTCATGGTTGTGGTAGGGTAGTAGTTTCTTTGGTAGAAGTAGGAGCGCTTGTGGTGGTGCTTGGAGTAGTAGTGACTGTGGTAGAAGTAGGAGCGCTAGTGGTGGCATTAAGAGTAGTATTGTCTGTGGTAGTAGTAGTTGTGCTCGTGTTGGAGGTAGGAGTAGTAGTTTCTGTGGTAGAAGTAGGAGTGCTCTTGTTGGTGGTAGGATTAGTAGTTTCTGTGTTAGAAGCAGGAGCGCTCGTGGTGGTGTTACTAGTAGTTACTACTGTGGTAGAAATAGGAAAGCTCGTGTTGGTGGTAGGACCAACAGGGCCTATGGTAGAATTAGGTGCTCTCTTGTTGGAGGTAGGAGTAGCAGATTTTGTGGTAGAGGTAGGTGCACTCGTGGTGGTGGTAGGAGTACTAGTTTCTGTGGTAGAAGTAGGTGCTCTCATGGTGGTGGTAGTATTATTAGTGTCTGTGATAGAAATAGTGGTGCTCGACGTGGTAGTAGGAGTAATAATGTTATTGGCAGAATTATGAGCTCTCGTGGGGTTAGCAGGAGTAGTAATGTCTCTGGTAGAAGTATGAGCGCTTGTGGTCGTGTTAGGAGTAGTAGTGAATTTGGTAGAAGTTGTGGCGCTCATCGTGGAAGTGGTAGTAGTAGTTTCTGTGGGAGGAGTAGGAGTGCTCGTGATAATGGCAGGAGTAGTAGTGTCTGTGCCAGAAGTACTTGCACTCGTGGTGGTGGTAGGAGTCCTAGTGTCTGTGGTAGAAGTAGCTGCGCTCGTGGTGGTGGTAGGAGTAGTAGTTTCTGCTGTAGCAGTAGGAGCGCTCGTGGTGGTGTTAGAAGTTGCAGGGCCTGAGGTAAAAATAGGTGCTCTCCTGGTGGTTGTAGGAGTAGCAGGGTCTGTGTTAGAAGTAGTTTCGCTCATGGTGTTGGTAGGAGTAGCATGTTCTGTGTTAGAAGTAGGCGTGCTAGTTGTGGTGGTAACAGTTGCACAGTCTGTGGTAGAAATAGGAGTGTTCGTGGTGGTGGTAGGAGTAGTAGTGTCTGTGGTAGAAGTGGGAGTACCTGTGGTGGTGGTGGGAGTAGTTGTGCCTGTGCTAGAAGGAGGAGCGCTCATCTTGGTGGTAAGTGTAGTGGTGTCTGTGGTAGAAGTAGTATTGTTAGTGGTGGTGCTAGGTGTTGCGTGTTCTGTGGTAAAAGTAGGAGCGCTCATGGTGGTGATAGTTAGTAGTTACTTCGATAGAAGTAGGAGCGCTCAGCGTGTTGGTAGGAGTAGTAGAATATTTGGTAGAAGTAGGAGTGCTCGTTTTGGTGCTTGGAGTAGTAGTGTCAGTGGTACAATTAGGATCTCTAGCGGTTGTGGTAGGAGTAGCAGGACCGGTGGTAGAATTAGGTGCTCTCGTTGTGGTGGGAAGAGTAGGAGGTTTTGTGGGAAAAGTAGGAGCACTCGTGGTGTTGGTAGTAGTAGTAGTTCCTGTGGTAGATGTATGAGCTCTGGTTGTGGTGGTAGGAGTAGTACATTCTATGGTATAAGTAGGAGGGCTCTTGGTGGTGGTAGTTGTAGTAATGTCTGCGGTATAAGTAGTTGCGCTCGTGGTTGTGGTCGGAGTAGTAGTGTCTGTGGAAGAAGTAGGAGCAATCGTGGTCAAGGTAGTGGTACTTTCTCTGGTAGAAGTAGGGGAGCTCGTGGTGGTGTTAGCAGTAGTACTTTCTTTGTTTGAAGTAGGAGTGCTGGTAGTAGTGGTAGGACTAGTATTCTGTGTGGCAGAAGTAGGAGTGCTCGTGTTGCTGTTGGGAGTTGTAGTGACTGTGGTAGAAGTAGGAGCACTCGTCTTGGTTGTAGGAGTAGTAGTCTCTGTAGTAGAAGTAGTTGTGCTCGTACTGGTGGTAGGATTAGTAGTTTCGGCGGTAGAAACAGGAGCGCTCGTGGTGGTGTTAGTAGTATTTAATACTGTGGTAGAAATACGAAAGCTCGTGGTGGTGGTAGGAGTAACAGGTCCTATAGTAGAATTGGGTGCTCTCTTGTTGGAGGTAGGAGTAGCAGATTTTGTGGTAGAGGTGTTTGCACTCGTGGTCGTGGTACGAGTAGCAGGTTTTGTGTTAGAAGTAGGAGCGCTTGTTGTAGTTGTGGTAGTAGTAGTTACTGGGGTAGAAGTTGGGGCTCTTTTTGTGGTGGTAAGAATAGTTTCTGGGTTAGAAGTAGTAGCGGTCATGGGGGTGGTACGAGTAGTAATGTCTTTGGTAGAAGTAGCTGTCCTCATGGTGGTGGTAAAAATAGTAGTTTCTTTGGTAGAAGTATGAGCACTCATGTTGTTGGTAGGAGTAGTAGATTCTGTGGTAGAAATGGGATCACCCGAGATGGAGGTAGGTGTAACAGAGCCTGTGGTATAAGTAGGTGCTCTCGTGGTGGTGGTAGGAGTAGCAGGTTTTGTTTTAAAAGTAATTGCACTCGTGGTCGTGATAGGAGTAGCATGTTTTGTGGTAGAAGTAGTATCACCAGGGGTGGTGGTTGGAGTTGCATGCTCTGTGGTAGAAGTAGGAGTGCTCATGGTTGTGGTAGGGTAGTAGTTTCTTTGGTAGAAGTAGGAGCACTTGTGGTGGTGTTACGAGTAGTATAGTCTGTGGTAATAGTAGATGTGCTCGTGTTGGAGGTAGGAGTAGTAGTTTCTGCGGGAGAGGTAGGAGTTCTCTTGTTAGTGGTAGGATTAGTAGTTTCTGTGTTAGAAGCAGGAGCGCTTGTGCTGGTGTTAGTAGTAGTTAATTCTGTGGTAGAAATAGGAAAGCTCGTGGTGGTGGTAGGAATAACAGTGTCTTTGGTAGAATTAGGTGCACTCTTGTTGGAAGTAGGAGTAGCAGATTTTGTGGTAGAGGTAGGTGCACTCATGGTGGTGGTAGGAGTAGTAGTTTCTGCGGTAGAAGTAGGAGCACTCATGGTGGTGGTAGGAGTAGGCAGGTCAGTGGTAGAAGTAGGTGCTCTCATGATAGTGGTAGTATTATTAGTGTCTGTGATAGAAGTAGTGGTGCTCGAAGTGGTAGTAGGAGTAATAATGTTTTTGGTAGAAGTATGAGCGCCCGTGGGGGTGGCAGGAGTAGTAGTGTCTCTGGTAGAAATATGAGCGCTCGTGGTGGTGTTAGGTGTAGTATTGTCTGTGGTAGAAGTAGGAGTGCTCGTTGTGGTGGTAGGAGTAGTAGTTCCTGTGGTAGACGTCACAATGTTCGCGGTGGTGGTGGAAGTAGCAGGGTCTGTGTTAAAAATAGGTGCTCTTGTGGTGGTGGTAGGTGTAGTAGAGTCTGTGGTAAAAGCAGTGGTTCTCGTGGGGGTGGTAGGAGTAGTAATGTCTTTCGTAGTTGTATGAGTGCTCGTTCTTGTGTCAGGAGTAGTAGTTTCTTTGGTAGAAGTAGTTGCACTCGTGGTGGTGATAGGAGTAGTAATTTCTGCCTTAGAAGTAGGAGCACTCGTCTTGGTGGTAGGAGTAGTAGTGTCTGTAGTAGGAGTAGTTGCGCTCGTACTGGTGGTAGGATTAGTCGTTTCTGTGGTAGAAACAGGAGCGCTCGTGGTTGTGTTAATAGTAGTTAATACTGCTGTAGAAATAGAAAGCTCGTGGTGGTGGTAGGAGTAACAGGGCCAATGGTAGAATTGGGTGCTCTCTTGTTGGAGGTAGGAATAGCAGATTTTGTGGTAGAGGTAGGTGCACTCGTGGTGGTGGTACGAGTAGCAGGTTTTGTGTTACAAGTAGGAGCGCTTGTCGTAGATGTGGTAGTAGTAGTTCCTGGGGTAGAAGTAGGGGCTCTCTTTGTTGTGGTAGGAATGGATTCTGTGGTAGAAGTAGGAGCCATCATGGGGGTGGTAGGAGTAGTAGTGTCTTTGGTAGTATTAGTTGTCCTCATGGTGGTGTTAGAACTAGTATTTTCTGTGGTAGAAGTACTCTTATAGTTGGTAGGAGTAGTAGATTCGGTGGTAGAAATAGGATTGACCGTGATGGAGGTAGGTGTAGCAGGGCCTGTGGTAGAAGTAGGTGCTCTCGCAGTGGTGGTAGGAGTAGCAGGTTTTGTGGTAAAAGTAGTTGCACTCGTGGTGGCGATAGGTGTAGAAGGTTTTTGTTAGAAGTAATATCGCCTGGGGTGGTGGTAGGAGTTGCATGCTCTGTGGTATAAGTAGGAGTGCTCATGGTTGTGGTAGGGTAGTAGTTTCTTTGGTAGAAGTAGGAGCACTTGTGGTGGTGCTTGGAGTAGTACAGACTGTGGTAGAAGTACAGGCGCTAGTGGTTGTGTTAGGAGTGCTATTGTCTGTGGTAGTAGTAGTGGTGCTCGTTTTGGAGGTGGGAGTAGTAATTTCTGCAGTAGAAGTAGGAGTGCTCTTGATGGTGATAGGATTAGTAGTTTCTGTGGTAGAAGCAGGAGCGCTTGTGGTGGTGTTACTAGTAGTTAATTCTGTGGTAGAAATAGGAAAGCTCATGGTGTTGGTAGGAGTAACAGGGCCTATGGTAGAATTAGGTGTTCTCTTTTTAGAGGTAGTAGTAGCAGATTTTGTGGTAGAGGTAGGTGCACTCGTGGTGGTGGTAGGAGTACTAGTTTCTGTGGTAGAAGTAGGTGCTCTCGTGCTGGTGGTAGTATTATTAGTGTCTGTGATAGAAGTAGTGGTGCTCGAAGTGGCAGTAGGAGTAATAATGTTTTTGGTAGAAGTATGAGCGCTCGTGGGATTGGCAGGAATAATAAAGTCTCCGGTAGGAGTATGAGTGCTCATGGGGGTGTTAGGAGTAGTATTCTCTGCCGTAGAAGTAGGAGTGCTCGTTGTGGTGGGAGGAGTAGTAGTTTCTGTGGTAGAAGTCACAATGCTATTGGTGGTGGTAGGAGTAGCATGGTCTGTGGTAAAAATAGGTGCTCTCGTGGTGGTGGTAGGTGTAGTAGTGTCTGTTATAAAACCGGTGGTTCTCGTCAGGTTGGTAAGAGTAGTAACGTCTTTCGTAGTTGTATGGGTTCTCGTGCTCGTGGCAGGAGTAGTACTGTCTGTGGTAGAAGTAGTTGCACTCGTGGTGGTGGTAGGATTACTATTGTCTGTGGTATAAGTAGCTGCACTCGTGGTGGTGGTAGGAGTAGTAGTTTCTGCCTTAGAAGGAGGAGCACTCGTTGTGGTGGAAGTTGTTGCATGGTCTGTGGTAGAAGTAGGGGAGCTCGTAGTGGTGATAAGAGTAGTAGTGTCTGTGGTAGAATTAGGAATGACCATAGTGGTAGTAGGAGTAGCAGGACAGGTGGTAGAAGTAGGTGCTCTCGTGGTTGTGGTAGGACTAGCAGGGTCTGTGGTAGAAGTAGTTGCAATCATGGTGGTATTAAGAGTAGAAGATTCTGTGGAAGAAGTAGGAGCACTCATGGTGGTAGTAGGAGTAGTAGTGTCTTTCGTCAAAGTATTGGCACTCGTGGTGGTGGTAGGAGTAGCTGTGTCTGTGGTCGAAGTAGAATTGCTCGTGTTGTTGGTAGGAGTAGTAGTGTCTGTGGTAGAATTAGCATCGCTCGTGGTAGTGGTAGGAGTAATTTTCTGTGGTAGAAGTACTTGCGCTCGTGGTGGAGGTAGGAGTAGTATTGTCTGTGGTATAAGTGGGGGCGCTAGTGTTGGTGGTAGGTGTTGCACGGTCTGTGGTAGAAGTAGGAGTGCTCGTGGTGGTGTTAGGAGTAGTAGTGTCTTTGGTAGTAGTTGTTGCACTCATCATGGAAGTGGTAGTAGTAGTTTCTGTGGTAGGTGGAGGAATGCTCGTGATAATGGCAGGAGTAGTAGTGATTGTGCCAGAAGTAGTTGCACTCGTGCTGGTGGTAGGATTACTAGTGTCTGTGGTAGAAGTAGCTGCACTCGTGGTGGTGGTAGGAGTAGTAGTTTCTGCTGTAGAAGTAGGAGCACTCGTGGTGGTGTTAGAAGTTGCAGGGCCTGAGGTATAAATAGGTGCTCTCCTGGTGGTTGTAGGAGTAGCAGGGTCTGTGTTAGAAGTAGTTTCGCTCATGGTGGTGGTAGGAGTAGCATGTTCTGTGTTAGAAGTAGGAGTGCTCGTTGTGGTGGTAGGAGTTGCACAGTCTGTGGTAGAAGTAGGAGTGTTCGTGGTGGTGGTGGTAGGAGTAGTAGTGTCTGTGGTAGAAGTGGGAGTGCCTGTGGTGGTGGTGGGAGTAGTTGTGTCTGCGCTAGAAGGAGGAGCGCTCATCTTGGTGGTAAGTGTAGTGGTGTCTGTGGTAGAAGTAGTATTGCTTGTGGTGGTGCTAGGAGTTGCATGTTCTGTGGTAAAAGTAGGAGCGCTCATGGTGGTGGTAGGTAGTAGTTTCTTTGATAGAAGTAGGAGCGCTCGCTGTGTTGGAAGGAGTAGTAGAGTCTTTGGTAGAAGTAGGAGTGCTCGTGGTGGTGCTTGGAGTAGTAGTGTCAGTGGTAGAAGTAGGATCTCTCGGGGTTGTGGTAGGAGTAGCAGGACCTGTGGTAGAAATAGGTGCTCTCGTGGTGGTGGGAGGAGTAGGTGGTTTTGTGGGAGAAGTAGGAGCGCTCGTGGTGGTGGTGGTACTAGTAGTTCCTGGGGTAGAAGTATGAGCTCTCGTTGTGGTGGTAGGAGTAGTAGCTTCTATGGTATAAGTAGGAGCACTCGTGGTGGTGGTAGGTGTAGTACTGTCTGTGGTAGAAGTAGTTGCGATCATGGTTGTGGTAGGAGCAATCGTGGTCATGGTAGTGGTACTTTCTCTGGTAGAATTAGGAGAGCTCGTGGTGGTGTTAGGAGTAGTACTTGCTTTGAAGTAGGAGCGCTGGTGGTAGTGGTAGGAATAGTACTGTCTGTGGTAGGAGTAGGAGCGCTCGTGTTGCTGGTGGGAGTTGTAGTGACTTTGGTAGAAGTAGGAGCACTCATCTTGGTGGTAGGAATAGTAGTGTCTGTACTAGTAGTAGTTGTGCTCGTACTGTTGGTAGGATTATTAGTTTCTGTGGTAGAAGCAGCAGCGCTCGTGGTGGTGATAGTTATAGTTAATTCTGTGGTAGAAATAGGTAAGCTCGAGGTGGTGGTAGGTGTAACAGGGCCTATGGTAGAATTAGGTGCTCTCTTTTTGGAGGTAGGAGTAGCAGATTTTGTGGTAGATGTAGGTGCACTCGTGGTGGTGGTAGGAGTAGCAGGTTTTGTGTTAGAAGTTGGAGCGCTACTCGTAGTTGTGGTAGTAGTAGTTACTGGGGTAGAAGTAGGGGCTCTTTTTGTGGTGGTAGGAATAGTTTCTGGGGTAGAAGTAGAAGCGGTCATGGGGGTGGTAGGAGTAGTAGTGTCTTTGGTAGAAGTAGTTGTCCTCATGGTGGTGGTAGGACTAGTAGTTTCTGTGGTAGAAGCAGGAGCACTCTTTTTGTTGGTAGGAGTAGTAGATTCTGTGGTAGAAGTAGGATTGCCCGTGATGGAGGTAGGAGTAGCAGGGCCTGTGGTAGAAGTAGGTTCTCTCGTGGTGGTGGTAGGAGTAGCAGGTTTTGTGGTAAAAGTAGTTGCACTCGTGGTGGTGATAGGAGTAGCAGGTTCTATGGTAGAAGTAGTATCGCGTTGGGTGGTGGTAGGATTTGCATGCCCTCTGGTAGAATTAGGAGTGCTCATGGTTGTGGTAGGGTAGTAGCTTCTTTGGTAGAAGTAGGAGCGCTTGTGGTGGTGCTTGGTGTAGTAGTGACTGTGGTATAAGTAGGAGCACTAGTGGTGGCTTTAGGAGTAGTATTGTCTGTGGTAGTAGTAGTTGTGCTCGTGGTGGAGGTAGGAGTAGTAATTTCTGCGTTAGAAGTAGGAGTGATATTGTTGGTGGTAGGATTAGTAGTTTCTGTGGTAGAAGCAGGAGCGCTCGTGGTGGTGTTAGTAGTAATTAATACTGTGGTAGAAATAGGAAAGCTCGTGGTGGTGGTAGGACTAACAGGGCCTATGGTAGAATTAGGTGCTCTCTTGTTGGAGGTAGCAGTAGCAGATTTTGTGGTAGAGGTAGGTGCACTCGTGGTGGGTAGGAGTAGTAGTTTCTGTGGTAGAAGAAGGAGCGGTCGTGGTGGTGGTAGGAATAGGCGGGTCAGTGGTAGAAGTAGGTGCTCTCGTGGTGGTGGTAGTATTATTAGTGTCTGTGATAGAAGTAGTGGTGCTCGATGTGGTAGTAGGAGTAATAATGTTTTTGGTAGAAGTATGAGTGCTCGTGGGATTGGCAGGAATAGTAAAGTCTCTGGTAGGAGTATGAGCGCACGTGGTGGTGTCAGGAGTAGTATTATCTGCCGTAGAAGTAGGAGTGCTCGTTGTGGTGGTAGGAGTAGTAGTTTCTGTGGTAGAAGTCACAATGCTCTTGGTGGTGGTACGAGTAGCAGTGTCTGTGGTAAAAATAGGTGCTCTCGTGGTGGTGGTAGGTGTAGTAGTGTCTGTGATAAAAGCAGTGGTTCTCGTCAGGGTGGTAAGAGTAGTAACGTCCTTCGTAGTTGTATGGGTGCTCGTGCTCGTGGCAGGAGTAGTAATTTCTGTGGTAGAAGCAGTGGTTCTCGTAGGGGTGGTAGGAGTAGTAATGTCTTTCGTAGTTGTATGAGTGTTCGTGCTGGTGGCAGGTGTAGTAGTGTCTGTGGTAGAAGTAGTTGCACTCGTGGTGGTGGTAGGAGTAGTAGTTTCTGCCTTAGAAGGAGGAGCACTCGTGGTGGTGGAAGTTGTTGCATGGTCTGTGGTAGAAGTAGGGGAGCTCGTAGTGGTGATAAGTGTAGTAGTGTCTGTGGTAGAATTAGGAATGACCATAGTGGTAGTAGGAGTAGCAGGACAGGTGGTAGAAGTAGGTGCTCTCGTGGTTCTGGTAGGACCAGCAGGGTCTGTGGTAGAAGTAGTTGCAATCATGGTGGTATTAAGAGTAGAAGATTCTGTGGAAGAAGTAGGAGCACTCATGGTGGTAGTAGGAGTAGTAGTGTCTTTGGTCAAAGTATTGGCGCTCGTGGTGGTGGTAGGAGTAGTAGTGTCTGTGGTAGAATTAGCATCGCTCGTGGTAGTCGTAGGAGTAGTTTTCTGTGGTAGAAGTACTTGCGCTCGTGGTGGAGGTAGGAGTAGTATTGTCTGTGGTATAAGTGGGAGCGCTAGTGTGGGTGGTAGGTGTTGCACGGTCTGTGGTAGAAGTATGAGTGCTCATGGTGGTGGTAGGAGTAGTAGTTTCTGCCTTAGAAGGAGGAGCACTCGTGGTGGTGGAAGTTGTTGCATGGTCTGTGGTAGAAGTAGGGGAGCTCGTAGTGGTGATAAGTGTAGTAGTGTCTGTGGTAGAATTTGGCACGATCAGAGTGGTGGTAGGAGTATAAGGACAGGTGGTACAAGTAGGTTCTCTCATGGTTGTGGTTGGACTAGCAGGGTCTGTGGTAGAAGTAGTTGCAATTATGGTGGTATTAGGAGTAGAAGATTCTGTGAAAGAATTAGGAGCACTCATGGTGGTAGTAGGAGTAGTAGTGTCTCTGGTCAAAGTAGTGGTGCTCGTGCTGGTGGTAGGTGTAGCTGTATCTGTGGTCGAAGTAGGAGCACTTGTTTTGTTGGTAGGAGTAGCAGTGTCTGTGTCAGAATTAGGATCGCTCGTGGTGGTGGTAGGAGTAATAGTTTCTGTGGTAGAAATATTGCGTTCGTGGTGGAGGTAGGAGTAGTATTATCTGTGGTATAAGTGGGAGCGCTAGTGTTGGTGGTAGGTGTTGCAAGGTCTGTGGTAGAAGTAGGAGGGCTCGTGGTGGTGGTAGGAGTAGTAGTGACTTTGGTAGAAGTTGTTGTGCTCAACGTGGAAGTGGTAGTAGTAGTTTCTGTGGTAGGAATAGGAGTGCTCATGATAATGGCAGGAGTAGTAGTGTCTGTGCCAGAAGTAGTTGCACTCGTTATGGTGGTAGGAGTACTAGTGTCTGTGGTAGAAGTAGCTCCGCTCGTGGGGGTGGTAGGAATAGTAATTTCTACTGTAGCAGTAGGAGCGCTCGTGGTGGTGTTAGAAGTTGCAGGGCCTGAGGTAGAAAAAGGTGCTCTCCTGGTGGTTGTAGGAGTAGCAGGGTCTGTGTTAGAAGTAGTTTCGCTCACGGTGGTGTTAGGAGTAGCATGTTCTGTGTTAGAAGTAGGAGTGCTCGTTGTGCTGGTAGGAGTTGCACAGTCTGTGGTAGAAGTAGGAGTGTTCGTGGTGGTGGTAGGAGTAGTAGTGTCTGTGGTAGAAGTGGGAGGGCCTGTGGTGGTGGTGGGAGTAGTTGTGTCTGTGCTAGAAGGAGGAGCGCTCATCTTGGTGGTAAGTGTAGTGGTGTTTGTGGTAGAAGTAGTATTGCTTGTGGTGGTGCTAGGTGTTGCATGTTCTGTGGTAAAAGTAGGAGCGCTCATGGTGGTGGTAGGTAGTAGTTTCTTTGATAGATGTAGGAGCACTCGCTGTGTTGGTAGGGGTAGTAGAGTCTTTGGTAGAAGTAGGAGTGCTCGTGATGTTGCTTGGAGTGGTAGTGTCAATGGTAGAAATAGGATCGCTCCCGGTTGTTGTAGAGTAGCAGGACCTGTGGTAGAAATACGTGCTTCTGTGGTGGTGGGAGGAGTAGGAAGTTTTGTGGGAGAAGTAGGAGCACTCAGGGTGGTGGTGGTAGTACTATTTCCTGGGGTAGAAGTATGAGCTCTTGTTGTGGTTGTAGGAGTAGTAGCTTCTATGGTATAAGTAGGAGCGCTCATGGTGGTGGTAGGTGTAGTACTGTCTGTGGTAGAAGTAGTTGCGATTGTGGTTGTGGTAGGAGTAGTAGTGTCTGTGGAAGAAGTAGGAGCAATCGTGGTCAAGGCAGTGGTAGTTTCTTTGGTAGAAGTAGGAGAGTTCGTGGTGGTGTTAGGAGTAGTATTTTCTTTGTTTGAAGTATAAGCGCTGCTGATAGTGGTAGGGGTAGTACTTTCTGTGGTAGAAGTAGGAGCGCTCGTGTTGCTGGTGGGAGTAGTAGGGACTGTGGTAGAAGTAGTAGCACTCATCTTGGTGGTAGGAGTAGTAGTGTCTGTAGTAGAAGTAGTTGTGCTCATACTGTTGGTAGGATTAGTAGTTTCTGTGGTAGAAGCAGGAGCGCTCGTGGTAGTGATAGTAATAGTTAATTCTGTGGTAGAAATAGGTAAGCTCGTCGTGGTGGTAGGTGTAACAGGGCCTATGGTAGAATTAGGTGCTCTCTTGTTGGAGGTAGGAGTAGCAGATTTTGTGGTAGAGGTAGGTGCACTCGTGGTGATGGTAGGGGTAGCAGGTTTTGGGTTAGAAGTAGGAGCGCTTGTCGTAGTTGTGGTAGTAGTAGTTACTGGGGTAGAAGTAGGGGCTCTTTTTGTGGTGGTAGGAATAGTTTCTGGGGTTGAAGTAGGAGCCGTCATGGGGGTGGTAGGAGTAGTAGTGTCTTTGGTAGAAGTAGTTGTCCTCATGGTGGTGGTAGGACTAGTATTTTCTGTGGTAGAAGCAGGAGCACTCTTGTTGTTGGTAGGAGTAGTAGATTCTGTGGTAGAAGTAGGATTGCCCGTGATGGAGGTAGGTGTAGCAGGGCCTGTGGTAGAAGTAGGTGCTCTTGTGGTGGTCGTAGGAGTAGCAGGTTTTGTGGTAAAAGTAGTTGCACTCGTGGTGGTGATAGGAGTAGCAGGTTCTATGGTAGAAGTAGTAACGTGTGGGGTGGTGGTAGGAGTTGCATGCCCTCTGGTAGTAGTAGGAGTGCTCATGGTTGTGGTAGGGTAGTAGTTTCTTTGGTAGAAGTAGGAGCGCTTGTGGTGGTGCTTGGTGTAGTAGTGACTGTGGTATAAGTAGGAGCACTAGTGGTGGTGTTAGGAGTACTATTGTCTGTGGTAGTAGTAGTTGTTCTCGTGGTGGAGGTAGGAGTAGTAATTCCTGCGTTAGAAGTAGGAGTGATCTTGTTGGTGGTAGGATTAGTAGTTTCTGTGGTAGAAGCAGGAGCGCCCATGGTGGTGTTAGTAGTAGTTAATACCGTGGTTGAAATAGGAAAGCTCGTGGTGGTGGTAGGACTAACTGGGCCTATGGTAGAATTAGGTGCTCTCTTGTTGGAGGTCGGCGTAGCAGATTTTGTGGTAGAGGTAGGTGCACTCGTGGTGGTGGTAGGAGTAGTAGTTTCTGTGGTAGAAGAAGGAGCGCTCGTGGTGGTGGTAAGAGTAGGCGGGTCAGTGGTAGAAGTACGTGCTCGCGTGGTGGTGTTAGTATTATTATTGTCTGTGATAGAAGTAGTGGTGCTCGAAGTGGTAGTAGGAGTAATAATGTTTTTGGTAGAAATATGAGGGCTCGTGGGATTGGCAGGAATAGTAAAGCCTCTGGTAGGAGTATGAGCGCTCGTGGTGGTGTCAGGAGTAGTATTCTCTGCCGTAGAAGTAGGAGTGCTCGTTGTGGTGGTAGGAGTAGTAGTTTCTGTGGTAGAAGTCACAATGCTCTTGGTGGTGGTAGGAGTAGCAGGGTCTGTGGTAAAAATAGGTGCTCTCATGGTGGTGGTAGTTGTGGTAGTGTCTGTGATAAAAGCAGTGGTTCTCATCAGGGTGGTAAGAGTAGTAACGTCTTTCGTAGTTGTTTGGGTGCTTGTGCTCGTGGCAGGAGTAGTAGTTTCTGTGGTAGAAGCAGTGGTTCTCGTAGGGGTGGTAGGAGTAGTAATGTCTTTCGTAGTTGTATGAGTGCTCGAGCTGGTGGCAGAGTAGTAGTGTCTGTGGTAGAAGTAGTTGCACTCGTGGTGGTGGTAGGAGTAGTAGTTTCTGCCTTAGAAGGAGGAGCACTCGTGGTGTTGGAAGTTGTTGCATGGTCTGTGGTAGAAGTAGGGGAGCTCGTAGTGGTGATAAGAGTAGTAGTGTCTGTGGTAGAATTAGGAGCGACCATATTGGTAGTAGGAGTAGCAAGACAGGTGGTAGAAGTAGGTTCTCTCGTGGTTGTGGTAGGACTAGCAGGGTCTGTGGTAGAAGTAGTGGCAATCATGGTGGTATTAAGAGTAGAAGATTTTGTGGAAGAAGTAGGAGCACTCATGGTGGTAGTAGGAGTAGTAGTATCTTTGGTCAAAGTATTGGCTCTCGTGGTGGTGGTAGGAGTAGCTGTGTCTGTGGTCGAAGTAGGATTGCGCGTGGTGTTGGTAGGCGTAGTAGTGTCTGTGGTAGAATTAGCATCGCTCGTGGTAGTGGTAGGAGTAGTTTTCTGTGGTAGAAGTACTTGCGCTCGTGGTGGAGGTAAGCGTAGTATTGTCTGTGGTATAAGTGGGAGCGCTAGTGTTGGTGGTAGGTGTTGCACGGTCTGTGGTAGAAGTAGGAGTGCTCGTGGTGGTGGTAGGAGTAGTAGTGACTTTGGTAGTAGTTGTTGCGCTCATCATGGAAGTGGCAGTAATAATTTCTGTGGTAGGTGGAGGAATGCTCGTCTTAATGGCAGGAGTAGTAGTGTCTGTGCCAGAAATAGTTGCACTCGTGCTGGTGGTAGGATTACTAGTGTCTGTGGTAGAAGTAGCTGTGCTCGTGGTGATGGTAGGAGTAGTAGTTTCTTCTGTAGAAGTAGGAGCACTCGAGGTGGTGTTAGAAGTTGCAGGGCCTGAGGTAGAAATAGGTGCTCTCCTGGTGGTTGTAGGAGTAGCAGGGTCTCTGTTAGAAGTAGTTTCGCTCATGGTGGTGGTAGGAGTAGCATGTTCTGTGTTAGAAGTAGGAGTGCTCGTTGTGGTGGTAGGAGTTGCACAGTCTGTGGTAGAAGTAGGAGTGTTCCTGGTGTTGGTGGTAGGAGTAGTAGTGTTGTGGTAGAAGTGGGAGTGCCTGTGGTGGTGGTGGGAGTAGTTGTGTCTGTGCTAGAAGGAGGAGCGCTCATCTTGGTGGTAAGTGTAGTGGTGTCTGTGGTAGAAGTAGTATTGCTTGTGGTGGTGCTAGGTGTTGCATGTTCTGTGGTAAAAGTAGGAGCGCTCATGGTGGTGGTAGGTAGTAGTTTCTTTGATAGAAGTAGGAGCGCTCGCTGTGTTGGTAGGAGTAGTAGAGTCTTTGGTAGAAGTAGGAGCGCTCGTGGTGGTGCTTGGAGTAGTAGTGTCAGTGGTAGAAGTAGGATCTCTCGGGGTTGTGGTAGGAGTAGCAGGACCTGTGGTAGAAATAGGTGCTCTCGTGGTGGTGGGAGGAGTAGGTGGTTTTGTGGGAGAAGTAGGAGCGCTCGTGGTGGTGGTGGTAGTAGTAGTTCCTAAGGTAGAAGTATGAGCTCTCGTTGTGGTGGTAGGAATAGTAGCTTCTATGGTATAAGAAGGAGCGCTCGTGGTGGTGGTAGGTGTAGTAGTGTCTGTGGTAGAAGTAGTTGCAATTGTGGTTGTGGTAGGAGTAGTAGTGTCTGTGGAAGAAGTAGGAGCAATCGTGGTCAAGGCAGTGGTAGTTTCTTTGGTAGAAGTAGGAGAGTTCGTGGTGGTGTTAGGAGTAGTATTTTCTTTGTTTGAAGTATAAGCGCTGCTGGTAGTGGTAGGGGTAGTACTTTCTGTGGTAGAAGTAGGAGCGCTCGTGTTGCTGGTGGGAGTAGTAGGGACTGTGGTAGAAGTAGGAGCACTCATCTTGGTGGTAGGGGTAGTAGTGTCTGTAGTAGAAGTAGTTGTGCTCATACTGTTGGTAGGATTAGTAGTTTCTGTGGTAGAAGCAGGAGCGCTCGTGGTAGTGATAGTAATAGTTAATTCTGTGGTAGAAATAGGTAAGCTCGTCGTGTTGGTAGGTGTAACAGGGCCTATGGTATAATGAGGTGCTCTCTTTTTGGAGGTAGGAGTAGCAGATTTTGTGGTAGAGGTAGGTGCACTCGTGGTGATGGTAGGGGTAACAGGTTTTCTGTTAGAAGTAGGAGCGCTTGTCGTAGTTGTGGTAGTAGTAGTTACTGGGGTAGAAGTAGGGGCTCTTTTTGTGGTGGTAGGAATAGTTTCTGGGGTTGAAGTAGGAGCCGTCATGGGGGTGGTAGGAGTAGTAGTGTCTTTGGTAGAAGTAGTTGTCCTCATGGTGGTGGTAGGACTAGTAGTTTCTGTGGTAGAAGCAGGAGCACTCTTGTTATTGGTAGGAGTAGTAGATTCTGTGGTAGAAGTAGGAACGACTGTGATGGAGGTAGGTGTAGCGGGGCCTGTGGTAGAAGTAGGTGCTCCCGTGGTGGTGGTAGGAGTGGCAGGATTTGTGGTAAAAGTAGTTGAACTCGTGGTGGTGATAGGAGTAGCAGGTTTTGTGGTAGAAGTAGTATCGCCTGTGGTGGTGGTAGGAGTTGCCTGCTCTGTGGTAGAAGTAGGAGTGCTCATGGTTGTGGTAGGGTAGTAGTTTCTTTGGTAGAATTAGGAGCACTTGTGGTGCTGCTTGGAGTAGTAGTGACTCTGGTAGAAGTAGGAGCACTACTGGTTGTGTTAGGAGTAGTATTGTCTGTGGTAGTAGTAGTTGTGCTCGTGTTGGAGGTAGGAGTAGTAGTTTCTGTGGTAGAAGTAGGAATGCTCTTGTTGGTGGTAGGAGTAGCAGGTTTTGTGTTAGAAATAGGAGCACCTGTCGTACTTGTGGTAGTAGTAGTTAATGGGGTAGTAGTAGGGGATCTCTTTGTGGTGGTAGGAATAGTTTCTGTGGTAGAAGTAAGAGCCGTCATGGGGGTGGTAGGAGTAGTAGTGTCTTTGGTAGAAGTAGTTGTCCTCATGGTGGTGGTAGGACTAGTAGTTTCGGTGGTAGAAGTAGGAGCATTCTTTTTGTTAGTAGGAGGAGTAGATTCTGTGGTAGATGTAGGATTGCCCGTGATGGAGGGAGGTGTAGCAGGGCCTGTGTTAGAAGTAGGTGCTCTCGTGGTGGTGGTAGGAATAGCAGGTTTTTGGTAGTGGTAGGTGCACTCGTGGTGGTGGTAGAAGTACTAGTTTCTGTGGTAGAAGTAGGAGCACTCGTGGTGGTAGAAGTAGGCAGGTCAGTGGTAGAAGTAGGTGCTCTCGTGGTGGTGGTAGTATTATTAGTGTCTTGATAGAAGTAGTGGTGCTCGAAGTGGTAGTATGAGTAATAATGTTTTCGGTAGAAGTATGAGCGCTCGTGGGGTTGGCAGGAGTAGTAGTGTCTCTGGTAGAAGTATGAGCGCTCGTGGTGGTGTTAGGTGTAGTATTCTCTGCGGTAGAAGTAGGAGTGCTCATTGTGGTGGTAGGAGTAGTAATTTCTGTGGTAGAAGTCACAATGCTCGCGGTAGTGGTGGGAGTAGCAGTGTCTGTGTTAAAAATTGGTGCTCTCGTGGTTGTGGTAGGAGTAGCAGGTTTTGTGGTAAAAGTAGTTGCACTCGTGATGGTGATAGGAGTAGCAGGTTCTATGGTAGAAGTAGTATCGCGTGGGGCGGTGGGAGGAGTTGCATGCCCTCTGGTAGTAGTAGGAGTGCTCATGGTTGTGGTAGGGTAGTAGTTTCTTTGGCAGAAGTAGGAGCGCTTGTGGTGGTGCTTGGAGTAGTAGTGACTGTGGTAGAAGTAGGAGCGCTAGTGGTGGCATTAAGAGTAGTATTGTCTGTGGTAGTAGTAGTTGTGCTCGTGTTGGAGGTAGGAGTAGTAGTTTCTGTGGTAGAAGTAGGAGTGCTCTTGTTGGTGGTAGGATTAGTAGTTTCTGTGTTAGAAGCAGGAGCGCTCGTGGTGGTGTTACTAGTAGTTACTACTGTGGTAGAAATAGGAAAGCTCGTGTTGGTGGTAGGACCAACAGGGCCTATGGTAGAATTAGGTGCTCTCTTGTTGGAGGTAGGAGTAGCAGATTTTGTGGTAGAGGTAGGTGCACTCGTGGTGGTGGTAGGAGTACTAGTTTCTGTGGTAGAAGTAGGTGCTCTCATGGTGGTGGTAGTATTATTAGTGTCTGTGATAGAAATAGTGGTGCTCGACGTGGTAGTAGGAGTAATAATGTTATTGGCAGAATTATGAGCTCTCGTGGGGTTAGCAGGAGTAGTAATGTCTCTGGTAGAAGTATGAGCGCTTGTGGTCGTGTTAGGAGTAGTAGTGAATTTGGTAGAAGTTGTGGCGCTCATCGTGGAAGTGGTAGTAGTAGTTTCTGTGGGAGGAGTAGGAGTGCTCGTGATAATGGCAGGAGTAGTAGTGTCTGTGCCAGAAGTACTTGCACTCGTGGTGGTGGTAGGAGTCCTAGTGTCTGTGGTAGAAGTAGCTGCGCTCGTGGTGGTGGTAGGAGTAGTAGTTTCTGCTGTAGCAGTAGGAGCGCTCGTGGTGGTGTTAGAAGTTGCAGGGCCTGAGGTAAAAATAGGTGCTCTCCTGGTGGTTGTAGGAGTAGCAGGGTCTGTGTTAGAAGTAGTTTCGCTCATGGTGTTGGTAGGAGTAGCATGTTCTGTGTTAGAAGTAGGCGTGCTAGTTGTGGTGGTAACAGTTGCACAGTCTGTGGTAGAAATAGGAGTGTTCGTGGTGGTGGTAGGAGTAGTAGTGTCTGTGGTAGAAGTGGGAGTACCTGTGGTGGTGGTGGGAGTAGTTGTGCCTGTGCTAGAAGGAGGAGCGCTCATCTTGGTGGTAAGTGTAGTGGTGTCTGTGGTAGAAGTAGTATTGCTAGTGGTGGTGCTAGGTGTTGCGTGTTCTGTGGTAAAAGTAGGAGCGCTCATGGTGGTGATAGTTAGTAGTTACTTCGATAGAAGTAGGAGCGCTCAGCGTGTTGGTAGGAGTAGTAGAATATTTGGTAGAAGTAGGAGCGCTCGTTTTGGTGCTTGGAGTAGTAGTGTCAGTGGTACAATTAGGATCTCTAGCGGTTGTGGTAGGAGTAGCAGGACCGGTGGTAGAATTAGGTGCTCTCGTTGTGTTGGGAAGAGTAGGAGGTTTTGTGGGAAAAGTAGGAGCACTCGTGGTGTTGGTAGTAGTAGTAGTTCCTGGGGTAGAAGTATGAGCTCTGGTTGTGGTGGTAGGAGTTTTACATTCTATGGTATAAGTAGGAGGGCTCTTGGTGGTGGTAGTTGTAGTAATGTCTGCGGTATAAGTAGTTGCGCTCGTGGTTGTGGTCGGAGTAGTAGTGTCTGTGGAAGAAGTAGGAGCAATCGTGGTCAAGGTAGTGGTACTTTCTCTGGTAGAAGTAGGGGAGCTCGTGGTGGTGTTAGCAGTAGTACTTTCTTTGTTTGAAGTAGGAGTGCTGGTAGTAGTGGTAGGACTAGTATTCTGTGTGGCAGAAGTAGGAGTGCTCGTGTTGCTGTTGGGAGTTGTAGTGACTGTGGTAGAAGTAGGAGCACTCGTCTTGGTTGTAGGAGTAGTAGTCTCTGTAGTAGAAGTAGTTGTGCTCGTACTGGTGGTAGGATTAGTAGTTTCGGCGGTAGAAACAGGAGCGCTCGTGGTGGTGTTAGTAGTATTTAATACTGTGGTAGAAATACGAAAGCTCGTGGTGGTGGTAGGAGTAACAGGTCCTATAGTAGAATTGGGTGCTCTCTTGTTGGAGGTAGGAGTAGCAGATTTTGTGGTAGAGGTGTTTGCACTCGTGGTCGTGGTACGAGTAGCAGGTTTTGTGTTAGAAGTAGGAGCGCTTGTTGTAGTTGTGGTAGTAGTAGTTACTGGGGTAGAAGTTGGGGCTCTTTTTGTGGTGGTAAGAATAGTTTCTGGGTTAGAAGTAGTAGCGGTCATGGGGGTGGTAGGAGTAGTAATGTCTTTGGTAGAAGTAGCTGTCCTCATGGTGGTGGTAAAAATAGTAGTTTCTTTGGTAGAAGTATGAGCACTCATGTTGTTGGTAGGAGTAGTAGATTCTGTGGTAGAAATGGGATCACCCGAGATGGAGGTAGGTGTAACAGAGCCTGTGGTATAAGTAGGTGCTCTCGTGGTGGTGGTAGGAGTAGCAGGTTTTGTTTTAAAAGTAATTGCACTCGTGGTCGTGATAGGAGTAGCATGTTTTGTGGTAGAAGTAGTATCACCAGGGGTGGTGGTTGGAGTTGCATGCTCTGTGGTAGAAGTAGGCGTGCTCATGGTTGTGGTAGGGTAGTAGTTTCTTTGGTAGAAGTAGGAGCACTTGTGGTGGTGTTACGAGTAGTATAGTCTGTGGTAATAGTAGATGTGCTCGTGTTGGAGGTAGGAGTAGTAGTTTCTGCGGGAGAGGTAGGAGTTCTCTTGTTAGTGGTAGGATTAGTAGTTTCTGTGTTAGAAGCAGGAGCGCTTGTGCTGGTGTTAGTAGTAGTTAATTCTGTGGTAGAAATAGGAAAGCTCGTGGTGGTGGTAGGAATAACAGTGTCTTTGGTAGAATTAGGTGCACTCTTGTTGGAAGTAGGAGTAGCAGATTTTGTGGTAGAGGTAGGTGCACTCATGGTGGTGGTAGGAGTAGTAGTTTCTGTGGTAGAAGTAGGAGCACTCATGGTGGTGGTAGGAGTAGGCAGGTCAGTGGTAGAAGTAGGTGCTCTCATGATAGTGGTAGTATTATTAGTGTCTGTGATAGAAGTAGTGGTGCTCGAAGTGGTAGTAGGAGTAATAATGTTTTTGGTAGAAGTATGAGCGCCCGTGGGGGTGGCAGGAGTAGTAGTGTCTCTGGTAGAAATATGAGCGCTCGTGGTGGTGTTAGGTGTAGTATTGTCTGTGGTAGAAGTAGGAGTGCTCGTTGTGGTGGTAGGAGTAGTAGTTCCTGTGGTAGACGTCACAATGTTCGCGGTGGTGGTGGAAGTAGCAGGGTCTGTGTTAAAAATAGGTGCTCTTGTGGTGGTGGTAGGTGTAGTAGAGTCTGTGGTAAAAGCAGTGGTTCTCGTGGGGGTGGTAGGAGTAGTAATGTCTTTCGTAGTTGTATGAGTGCTCGTTCTTGTGTCAGGAGTAGTAGTTTCTTTGGTAGAAGTAGTTGCACTCGTGGTGGTGATAGGAGTAGTAATTTCTGCCTTAGAAGTAGGAGCACTCGTCTTGGTGGTAGGAGTAGTAGTGTCTGTAGTAGGAGTAGTTGCGCTCGTACTGGTGGTAGGATTAGTCGTTTCTGTGGTAGAAACAGGAGCGCTCGTGGTTGTGTTAATAGTAGTTAATACTGCTGTAGAAATAGAAAGCTCGTGGTGGTGGTAGGAGTAACAGGGCCAATGGTAGAATTGGGTGCTCTCTTGTTGGAGGTAGGAATAGCAGATTTTGTGGTAGAGGTAGGTGCACTCGTGGTGGTGGTACGAGTAGCAGGTTTTGTGTTACAAGTAGGAGCGCTTGTCGTAGATGTGGTAGTAGTAGTTCCTGGGGTAGAAGTAGGGGCTCTCTTTGTTGTGGTAGGAATGGATTCTGTGGTAGAAGTAGGAGCCATCATGGGGGTGGTAGGAGTAGTAGTGTCTTTGGTAGTATTAGTTGTCCTCATGGTGGTGTTAGAACTAGTATTTTCTGTGGTAGAAGTACTCTTATAGTTGGTAGGAGTAGTAGATTCGGTGGTAGAAATAGGATTGACCGTGATGGAGGTAGGTGTAGCAGGGCCTGTGGTAGAAGTAGGTGCTCTCGCAGTGGTGGTAGGAGTAGCAGGTTTTGTGGTAAAAGTAGTTGCACTCGTGGTGGCGATAGGTGTAGAAGGTTTTTGTTAGAAGTAATATCGCCTGGGGTGGTGGTAGGAGTTGCATGCTCTGTGGTATAAGTAGGAGTGCTCATGGTTGTGGTAGGGTAGTAGTTTCTTTGGTAGAAGTAGGAGCACTTGTGGTGGTGCTTGGAGTAGTACAGACTGTGGTAGAAGTACAGGCGCTAGTGGTTGTGTTAGGAGTGCTATTGTCTGTGGTAGTAGTAGTGGTGCTCGTTTTGGAGGTGGGAGTAGTAATTTCTGCAGTAGAAGTAGGAGTGCTCTTGATGGTGATAGGATTAGTAGTTTCTGTGGTAGAAGCAGGAGCGCTTGTGGTGGTGTTACTAGTAGTTAATTCTGTGGTAGAAATAGGAAAGCTCATGGTGTTGGTAGGAGTAACAGGGCCTATGGTAGAATTAGGTGTTCTCTTTTTAGAGGTAGTAGTAGCAGATTTTGTGGTAGAGGTAGGTGCACTCGTGGTGGTGGTAGGAGTACTAGTTTCTGTGGTAGAAGTAGGTGCTCTCGTGCTGGTGGTAGTATTATTAGTGTCTGTGATAGAAGTAGTGGTGCTCGAAGTGGCAGTAGGAGTAATAATGTTTTTGGTAGAAGTATGAGCGCTCGTGGGATTGGCAGGAATAATAAAGTCTCCGGTAGGAGTATGAGTGCTCATGGGGGTGTTAGGAGTAGTATTCTCTGCCGTAGAAGTAGGAGTGCTCGTTGTGGTGGGAGGAGTAGTAGTTTCTGTGGTAGAAGTCACAATGCTATTGGTGGTGGTAGGAGTAGCATGGTCTGTGGTAAAAATAGGTGCTCTCGTGGTGGTGGTAGGTGTAGTAGTGTCTGTTATAAAACCGGTGGTTCTCGTCAGGTTGGTAAGAGTAGTAACGTCTTTCGTAGTTGTATGGGTTCTCGTGCTCGTGGCAGGAGTAGTACTGTCTGTGGTAGAAGTAGTTGCACTCGTGGTGGTGGTAGGATTACTATTGTCTGTGGTATAAGTAGCTGCACTCGTGGTGGTGGTAGGAGTAGTAGTTTCTGCCTTAGAAGGAGGAGCACTCGTTGTGGTGGAAGTTGTTGCATGGTCTGTGGTAGAAGTAGGGGAGCTCGTAGTGGTGATAAGAGTAGTAGTGTCTGTGGTAGAATTAGGAATGACCATAGTGGTAGTAGGAGTAGCAGGACAGGTGGTAGAAGTAGGTGCTCTCGTGGTTGTGGTAGGACTAGCAGGGTCTGTGGTAGAAGTAGTTGCAATCATGGTGGTATTAAGAGTAGAAGATTCTGTGGAAGAAGTAGGAGCACTCATGGTGGTAGTAGGAGTAGTAGTGTCTTTCGTCAAAGTATTGGCACTCGTGGTGGTGGTAGGAGTAGCTGTGTCTGTGGTCGAAGTAGAATTGCTCGTGTTGTTGGTAGGAGTAGTAGTGTCTGTGGTAGAATTAGCATCGCTCGTGGTAGTGGTAGGAGTAATTTTCTGTGGTAGAAGTACTTGCGCTCGTGGTGGAGGTAGGAGTAGTATTGTCTGTGGTATAAGTGGGGGCGCTAGTGTTGGTGGTAGGTGTTGCACGGTCTGTGGTAGAAGTAGGAGTGCTCGTGGTGGTGTTAGGAGTAGTAGTGTCTTTGGTAGTAGTTGTTGCACTCATCATGGAAGTGGTAGTAGTAGTTTCTGTGGTAGGTGGAGGAATGCTCGTGATAATGGCAGGAGTAGTAGTGATTGTGCCAGAAGTAGTTGCACTCGTGCTGGTGGTAGGATTACTAGTGTCTGTGGTAGAAGTAGCTGCACTCGTGGTGGTGGTAGGAGTAGTAGTTTCTGCTGTAGAAGTAGGAGCACTCGTGGTGGTGTTAGAAGTTGCAGGGCCTGAGGTATAAATAGGTGCTCTCCTGGTGGTTGTAGGAGTAGCAGGGTCTGTGTTAGAAGTAGTTTCGCTCATGGTGGTGGTAGGAGTAGCATGTTCTGTGTTAGAAGTAGGAGTGCTCGTTGTGGTGGTAGGAGTTGCACAGTCTGTGGTAGAAGTAGGAGTGTTCGTGGTGGTGGTGGTAGGAGTAGTAGTGTCTGTGGTAGAAGTGGGAGTGCCTGTGGTGGTGGTGGGAGTAGTTGTGTCTGCGCTAGAAGGAGGAGCGCTCATCTTGGTGGTAAGTGTAGTGGTGTCTGTGGTAGAAGTAGTATTGCTTGTGGTGGTGCTAGGAGTTGCATGTTCTGTGGTAAAAGTAGGAGCGCTCATGGTGGTGGTAGGTAGTAGTTTCTTTGATAGAAGTAGGAGCGCTCGCTGTGTTGGAAGGAGTAGTAGAGTCTTTGGTAGAAGTAGGAGTGCTCGTGGTGGTGCTTGGAGTAGTAGTGTCAGTGGTAGAAGTAGGATCTCTCGGGGTTGTGGTAGGAGTAGCAGGACCTGTGGTAGAAATAGGTGCTCTCGTGGTGGTGGGAGGAGTAGGTGGTTTTGTGGGAGAAGTAGGAGCGCTCGTGGTGGTGGTGGTACTAGTAGTTCCTGGGGTAGAAGTATGAGCTCTCGTTGTGGTGGTAGGAGTAGTAGCTTCTATGGTATAAGTAGGAGCACTCGTGGTGGTGGTAGGTGTAGTACTGTCTGTGGTAGAAGTAGTTGCGATCATGGTTGTGGTAGGAGCAATCGTGGTCATGGTAGTGGTACTTTCTCTGGTAGAATTAGGAGAGCTCGTGGTGGTGTTAGGAGTAGTACTTGCTTTGAAGTAGGAGCGCTGGTGGTAGTGGTAGGAATAGTACTGTCTGTGGTAGGAGTAGGAGCGCTCGTGTTGCTGGTGGGAGTTGTAGTGACTTTGGTAAAAGTAGGAGCACTCATCTTGGTGGTAGGAATAGTAGTGTCTGTACTAGTAGTAGTTGTGCTCGTACTGTTGGTAGGATTATTAGTTTCTGTGGTAGAAGCAGCAGCGCTCGTGGTGGTGATAGTTATAGTTAATTCTGTGGTAGAAATAGGTAAGCTCGAGGTGGTGGTAGGTGTAACAGGGCCTATGGTAGAATTAGGTGCTCTCTTTTTGGAGGTAGGAGTAGCAGATTTTGTGGTAGATGTAGGTGCACTCGTGGTGGTGGTAGGAGTAGCAGGTTTTGTGTTAGAAGTTGGAGCGCTACTCGTAGTTGTGGTAGTAGTAGTTACTGGGGTAGAAGTAGGGGCTCTTTTTGTGGTGGTAGGAATAGTTTCTGGGGTAGAAGTAGAAGCGGTCATGGGGGTGGTAGGAGTAGTAGTGTCTTTGGTAGAAGTAGTTGTCCTCATGGTGGTGGTAGGACTAGTAGTTTCTGTGGTAGAAGCAGGAGCACTCTTTTTGTTGGTAGGAGTAGTAGATTCTGTGGTAGAAGTAGGATTGCCCGTGATGGAGGTAGGAGTAGCAGGGCCTGTGGTAGAAGTAGGTTCTCTCGTGGTGGTGGTAGGAGTAGCAGGTTTTGTGGTAAAAGTAGTTGCACTCGTGGTGGTGATAGGAGTAGCAGGTTCTATGGTAGAAGTAGTATCGCGTTGGGTGGTGGTAGGATTTGCATGCCCTCTGGTAGAATTAGGAGTGCTCATGGTTGTGGTAGGGTAGTAGCTTCTTTGGTAGAAGTAGGAGCGCTTGTGGTGGTGCTTGGTGTAGTAGTGACTGTGGTATAAGTAGGAGCACTAGTGGTGGCTTTAGGAGTAGTATTGTCTGTGGTAGTAGTAGTTGTGCTCGTGGTGGAGGTAGGAGTAGTAATTTCTGCGTTAGAAGTAGGAGTGATATTGTTGGTGGTAGGATTAGTAGTTTCTGTGGTAGAAGCAGGAGCGCTCGTGGTGGTGTTAGTAGTAATTAATACTGTGGTAGAAATAGGAAAGCTCGTGGTGGTGGTAGGACTAACAGGGCCTATGGTAGAATTAGGTGCTCTCTTGTTGGAGGTAGCAGTAGCAGATTTTGTGGTAGAGGTAGGTGCACTCGTGGTGGGTAGGAGTAGTAGTTTCTGTGGTAGAAGAAGGAGCGGTCGTGGTGGTGGTAGGAATAGGCGGGTCAGTGGTAGAAGTAGGTGCTCTCGTGGTGGTGGTAGTATTATTAGTGTCTGTGATAGAAGTAGTGGTGCTCGATGTGGTAGTAGGAGTAATAATGTTTTTGGTAGAAGTATGAGTGCTCGTGGGATTGGCAGGAATAGTAAAGTCTCTGGTAGGAGTATGAGCGCACGTGGTGGTGTCAGGAGTAGTATTATCTGCCGTAGAAGTAGGAGTGCTCGTTGTGGTGGTAGGAGTAGTAGTTTCTGTGGTAGAAGTCACAATGCTCTTGGTGGTGGTACGAGTAGCAGTGTCTGTGGTAAAAATAGGTGCTCTCGTGGTGGTGGTAGGTGTAGTAGTGTCTGTGATAAAAGCAGTGGTTCTCGTCAGGGTGGTAAGAGTAGTAACGTCCTTCGTAGTTGTATGGGTGCTCGTGCTCGTGGCAGGAGTAGTAATTTCTGTGGTAGAAGCAGTGGTTCTCGTAGGGGTGGTAGGAGTAGTAATGTCTTTCGTAGTTGTATGAGTGTTCGTGCTGGTGGCAGGTGTAGTAGTGTCTGTGGTAGAAGTAGTTGCACTCGTGGTGGTGGTAGGAGTAGTAGTTTCTGCCTTAGAAGGAGGAGCACTCGTGGTGGTGGAAGTTGTTGCATGGTCTGTGGTAGAAGTAGGGGAGCTCGTAGTGGTGATAAGTGTAGTAGTGTCTGTGGTAGAATTAGGAATGACCATAGTGGTAGTAGGAGTAGCAGGACAGGTGGTAGAAGTAGGTGCTCTCGTGGTTCTGGTAGGACCAGCAGGGTCTGTGGTAGAAGTAGTTGCAATCATGGTGGTATTAAGAGTAGAAGATTCTGTGGAAGAAGTAGGAGCACTCATGGTGGTAGTAGGAGTAGTAGTGTCTTTGGTCAAAGTATTGGCGCTCGTGGTGGTGGTAGGAGTAGTAGTGTCTGTGGTAGAATTAGCATCGCTCGTGGTAGTCGTAGGAGTAGTTTTCTGTGGTAGAAGTACTTGCGCTCGTGGTGGAGGTAGGAGTAGTATTGTCTGTGGTATAAGTGGGAGCGCTAGTGTGGGTGGTAGGTGTTGCACGGTCTGTGGTAGAAGTATGAGTGCTCATGGTGGTGGTAGGAGTAGTAGTTTCTGCCTTAGAAGGAGGAGCACTCGTGGTGGTGGAAGTTGTTGCATGGTCTGTGGTAGAAGTAGGGGAGCTCGTAGAGGTGATAAGTGTAGTAGTGTCTGTGGTAGAATTTGGCACGATCAGAGTGGTGGTAGGAGTATAAGGACAGGTGGTACAAGTAGGTTCTCTCATGGTTGTGGTTGGACTAGCAGGGTCTGTGGTAGAAGTAGTTGCAATTATGGTGGTATTAGGAGTAGAAGATTCTGTGAAAGAATTAGGAGCACTCATGGTGGTAGTAGGAGTAGTAGTGTCTCTGGTCAAAGTAGTGGTGCTCGTGCTGGTGGTAGGTGTAGCTGTATCTGTGGTCGAAGTAGGAGCACTTGTTTTGTTGGTAGGAGTAGCAGTGTCTGTGTCAGAATTAGGATCGCTCGTGGTGGTGGTAGGAGTAATAGTTTCTGTGGTAGAAATATTGCGTTCGTGGTGGAGGTAGGAGTAGTATTATCTGTGGTATAAGTGGGAGCGCTAGTGTTGGTGGTAGGTGTTGCAAGGTCTGTGGTAGAAGTAGGAGGGCTCGTGGTGGTGGTAGGAGTAGTAGTGACTTTGGTAGAAGTTGTTGTGCTCAACGTGGAAGTGGTAGTAGTAGTTTCTGTGGTAGGAATAGGAGTGCTCATGATAATGGCAGGAGTAGTAGTGTCTGTGCCAGAAGTAGTTGCACTCGTTATGGTGGTAGGAGTACTAGTGTCTGTGGTAGAAGTAGCTCCGCTCGTGGGGGTGGTAGGAATAGTAATTTCTACTGTAGCAGTAGGAGCGCTCGTGGTGGTGTTAGAAGTTGCAGGGCCTGAGGTAGAAAAAGGTGCTCTCCTGGTGGTTGTAGGAGTAGCAGGGTCTGTGTTAGAAGTAGTTTCGCTCACGGTGGTGTTAGGAGTAGCATGTTCTGTGTTAGAAGTAGGAGTGCTCGTTGTGCTGGTAGGAGTTGCACAGTCTGTGGTAGAAGTAGGAGTGTTCGTGGTGGTGGTAGGAGTAGTAGTGTCTGTGGTAGAAGTGGGAGGGCCTGTGGTGGTGGTGGGAGTAGTTGTGTCTGTGCTAGAAGGAGGAGCGCTCATCTTGGTGGTAAGTGTAGTGGTGTTTGTGGTAGAAGTAGTATTGCTTGTGGTGGTGCTAGGTGTTGCATGTTCTGTGGTAAAAGTAGGAGCGCTCATGGTGGTGGTAGGTAGTAGTTTCTTTGATAGATGTAGGAGCACTCGCTGTGTTGGTAGGGGTAGTAGAGTCTTTGGTAGAAGTAGGAGTGCTCGTGATGTTGCTTGGAGTGGTAGTGTCAATGGTAGAAATAGGATCGCTCCCGGTTGTTGTAGAGTAGCAGGACCTGTGGTAGAAATACGTGCTTCTGTGGTGGTGGGAGGAGTAGGAAGTTTTGTGGGAGAAGTAGGAGCACTCAGGGTGGTGGTGGTAGTACTATTTCCTGGGGTAGAAGTATGAGCTCTTGTTGTGGTTGTAGGAGTAGTAGCTTCTATGGTATAAGTAGGAGCGCTCATGGTGGTGGTAGGTGTAGTACTGTCTGTGGTAGAAGTAGTTGCGATTGTGGTTGTGGTAGGAGTAGTAGTGTCTGTGGAAGAAGTAGGAGCAATCGTGGTCAAGGCAGTGGTAGTTTCTTTGGTAGAAGTAGGAGAGTTCGTGGTGGTGTTAGGAGTAGTATTTTCTTTGTTTGAAGTATAAGCGCTGCTGATAGTGGTAGGGGTAGTACTTTCTGTGGTAGAAGTAGGAGCGCTCGTGTTGCTGGTGGGAGTAGTAGGGACTGTGGTAGAAGTAGTAGCACTCATCTTGGTGGTAGGAGTAGTAGTGTCTGTAGTAGAAGTAGTTGTGCTCATACTGTTGGTAGGATTAGTAGTTTCTGTGGTAGAAGCAGGAGCGCTCGTGGTAGTGATAGTAATAGTTAATTCTGTGGTAGAAATAGGTAAGCTCGTCGTGGTGGTAGGTGTAACAGGGCCTATGGTAGAATTAGGTGCTCTCTTGTTGGAGGTAGGAGTAGCAGATTTTGTGGTAGAGGTAGGTGCACTCGTGGTGATGGTAGGGGTAGCAGGTTTTGGGTTAGAAGTAGGAGCGCTTGTCGTAGTTGTGGTAGTAGTAGTTACTGGGGTAGAAGTAGGGGCTCTTTTTGTGGTGGTAGGAATAGTTTCTGGGGTTGAAGTAGGAGCCGTCATGGGGGTGGTAGGAGTAGTAGTGTCTTTGGTAGAAGTAGTTGTCCTCATGGTGGTGGTAGGACTAGTATTTTCTGTGGTAGAAGCAGGAGCACTCTTGTTGTTGGTAGGAGTAGTAGATTCTGTGGTAGAAGTAGGATTGCCCGTGATGGAGGTAGGTGTAGCAGGGCCTGTGGTAGAAGTAGGTGCTCTTGTGGTGGTCGTAGGAGTAGCAGGTTTTGTGGTAAAAGTAGTTGCACTCGTGGTGGTGATAGGAGTAGCAGGTTCTATGGTAGAAGTAGTAACGCGTGGGGTGGTGGTAGGAGTTGCATGCCCTCTGGTAGTAGTAGGAGTGCTCATGGTTGTGGTAGGGTAGTAGTTTCTTTGGTAGAAGTAGGAGCGCTTGTGGTGGTGCTTGGTGTAGTAGTGACTGTGGTATAAGTAGGAGCACTAGTGGTGGTGTTAGGAGTACTATTGTCTGTGGTAGTAGTAGTTGTTCTCGTGGTGGAGGTAGGAGTAGTAATTCCTGCGTTAGAAGTAGGAGTGATCTTGTTGGTGGTAGGATTAGTAGTTTCTGTGGTAGAAGCAGGAGCGCCCATGGTGGTGTTAGTAGTAGTTAATACCGTGGTTGAAATAGGAAAGCTCGTGGTGGTGGTAGGACTAACTGGGCCTATGGTAGAATTAGGTGCTCTCTTGTTGGAGGTCGGCGTAGCAGATTTTGTGGTAGAGGTAGGTGCACTCGTGGTGGTGGTAGGAGTAGTAGTTTCTGTGGTAGAAGAAGGAGCGCTCGTGGTGGTGGTAAGAGTAGGCGGGTCAGTGGTAGAAGTACGTGCTCGCGTGGTGGTGTTAGTATTATTATTGTCTGTGATAGAAGTAGTGGTGCTCGAAGTGGTAGTAGGAGTAATAATGTTTTTGGTAGAAATATGAGGGCTCGTGGGATTGGCAGGAATAGTAAAGCCTCTGGTAGGAGTATGAGCGCTCGTGGTGGTGTCAGGAGTAGTATTCTCTGCCGTAGAAGTAGGAGTGCTCGTTGTGGTGGTAGGAGTAGTAGTTTCTGTGGTAGAAGTCACAATGCTCTTGGTGGTGGTAGGAGTAGCAGGGTCTGTGGTAAAAATAGGTGCTCTCATGGTGGTGGTAGTTGTGGTAGTGTCTGTGATAAAAGCAGTGGTTCTCATCAGGGTGGTAAGAGTAGTAACGTCTTTCGTAGTTGTTTGGGTGCTTGTGCTCGTGGCAGGAGTAGTAGTTTCTGTGGTAGAAGCAGTGGTTCTCGTAGGGGTGGTAGGAGTAGTAATGTCTTTCGTAGTTGTATGAGTGCTCGAGCTGGTGGCAGAGTAGTAGTGTCTGTGGTAGAAGTAGTTGCACTCGTGGTGGTGGTAGGAGTAGTAGTTTCTGCCTTAGAAGGAGGAGCACTCGTGGTGTTGGAAGTTGTTGCATGGTCTGTGGTAGAAGTAGGGGAGCTCGTAGTGGTGATAAGAGTAGTAGTGTCTGTGGTAGAATTAGGAGCGACCATATTGGTAGTAGGAGTAGCAAGACAGGTGGTAGAAGTAGGTTCTCTCGTGGTTGTGGTAGGACTAGCAGGGTCTGTGGTAGAAGTAGTGGCAATCATGGTGGTATTAAGAGTAGAAGATTTTGTGGAAGAAGTAGGAGCACTCATGGTGGTAGTAGGAGTAGTAGTATCTTTGGTCAAAGTATTGGCTCTCGTGGTGGTGGTAGGAGTAGCTGTGTCTGTGGTCGAAGTAGGATTGCGCGTGGTGTTGGTAGGCGTAGTAGTGTCTGTGGTAGAATTAGCATCGCTCGTGGTAGTGGTAGGAGTAGTTTTCTGTGGTAGAAGTACTTGCGCTCGTGGTGGAGGTAAGAGTAGTATTGTCTGTGGTATAAGTGGGAGCGCTAGTGTTGGTGGTAGGTGTTGCACGGTCTGTGGTAGAAGTAGGAGTGCTCGTGGTGGTGGTAGGAGTAGTAGTGACTTTGGTAGTAGTTGTTGCGCTCATCATGGAAGTGGCAGTAATAATTTCTGTGGTAGGTGGAGGAATGCTCGTCTTAATGGCAGGAGTAGTAGTGTCTGTGCCAGAAATAGTTGCACTCGTGCTGGTGGTAGGATTACTAGTGTCTGTGGTAGAAGTAGCTGTGCTCGTGGTGATGGTAGGAATAGTAATTTCTACTGTAGCAGTAGGAGCGCTCGTGGTGCTGTTAGAAGTTGCAGGGCCTGAGGTAGAAATAGGTGCTCTCCTGGTGGTTGTAGGAGTAGCAGGGTCTGTGTTAGAAGTAGTTTCGCTCATGGTGGTGGTAGGAGTAGCATGTTCTGTGTTAGAAGTAGGAATGCTCGTTGTGCTGGTAGGAGTTGCACAGTCTGTGGTAGAAGTAGGAGTGTTCGTGGTGGTGGTAGGAGTAGTAGTGTCTGTGGTAGAAGTGGGAGTGCCTGTGGTGGTGGTGGGAGTAGTTGTGTCTGTGCTAGAAGGAGGAGAGCTCATCTTGGTGGTAAGTGTAGTGGTGTCTGTGGTAGAATTAGTATTGCTTGTGGTGGTGCTAGGTGTTGCATGTTCTGTGGTAAAAGTAGGAGCGCTCATGGTGGTGGTAGGTAGTAGTTTCTTTGATAGAAGTAGGAGCGCTCGCTGTGTTGGTAGGAGTAGTAGAGTCTTTGGTAGAAGTAGGAGCGCTCGTGGTGGTGCTTGGAGTAGTAGTGTCAGTGGTAGAAGTAGGATCTCTCGGGGTTGTGGTAGGAGTAGCAGGACCTGTGGTAGAAATAGGTGCTCTCGTGGTGGTGGGAGGAGTAGGTGGTTTTGTGGGAGAAGTAGGAGCGCTCGTGGTGGTGGTGGTAGTAGTAGTTCCTAAGGTAGAAGTATGAGCTCTCGTTGTGGTGGTAGGAATAGTAGCTTCTATGGTATAAGAAGGAGCGCTCGTGGTGGTGGTAGGTGTAGTAGTGTCTGTGGTAGAAGTAGTTGCAATTGTGGTTGTGGTAGGAGTAGTAGTGTCTGTGGAAGAAGTAGGAGCAATCGTGGTCAAGGCAGTGGTAGTTTCTTTGGTAGAAGTAGGAGAGTTCGTGGTGGTGTTAGGAGTAGTATTTTCTTTGTTTGAAGTATAAGCGCTGCTGGTAGTGGTAGGGGTAGTACTTTCTGTGGTAGAAGTAGGAGCGCTCGTGTTGCTGGTGGGAGTAGTAGGGACTGTGGTAGAAGTAGGAGCACTCATCTTGGTGGTAGGGGTAGTAGTGTCTGTAGTAGAAGTAGTTGTGCTCATACTGTTGGTAGGATTAGTAGTTTCTGTGGTAGAAGCAGGAGCGCTCGTGGTAGTGATAGTAATAGTTAATTCTGTGGTAGAAATAGGTAAGCTCGTCGTGTTGGTAGGTGTAACAGGGCCTATGGTATAATGAGGTGCTCTCTTTTTGGAGGTAGGAGTAGCAGATTTTGTGGTAGAGGTAGGTGCACTCGTGGTGATGGTAGGGGTAACAGGTTTTCTGTTAGAAGTAGGAGCGCTTGTCGTAGTTGTGGTAGTAGTAGTTACTGGGGTAGAAGTAGGGGCTCTTTTTGTGGTGGTAGGAATAGTTTCTGGGGTTGAAGTAGGAGCCGTCATGGGGGTGGTAGGAGTAGTAGTGTCTTTGGTAGAAGTAGTTGTCCTCATGGTGGTGGTAGGACTAGTAGTTTCTGTGGTAGAAGCAGGAGCACTCTTGTTATTGGTAGGAGTAGTAGATTCTGTGGTAGAAGTAGGAACGACTGTGATGGAGGTAGGTGTAGCGGGGCCTGTGGTAGAAGTAGGTGCTCCCGTGGTGGTGGTAGGAGTGGCAGGATTTGTGGTAAAAGTAGTTGAACTCGTGGTGGTGATAGGAGTAGCAGGTTTTGTGGTAGAAGTAGTATCGCCTGTGGTGGTGGTAGGAGTTGCCTGCTCTGTGGTAGAAGTAGGAGTGCTCATGGTTGTGGTAGGGTAGTAGTTTCTTTGGTAGAATTAGGAGCACTTGTGGTGCTGCTTGGAGTAGTAGTGACTCTGGTAGAAGTAGGAGCACTACTGGTTGTGTTAGGAGTAGTATTGTCTGTGGTAGTAGTAGTTGTGCTCGTGTTGGAGGTAGGAGTAGTAGTTTCTGTGGTAGAAGTAGGAATGCTCTTGTTGGTGGTAGGAGTAGCAGGTTTTGTGTTAGAAATAGGAGCGCCTGTCGTACTTGTGGTAGTAGTAGTTAATGGGGTAGTAGTAGGGGATCTCTTTGTGGTGGTAGGAATAGTTTCTGTGGTAGAAGTAAGAGCCGTCATGGGGGTGGTAGGAGTAGTAGTGTCTTTGGTAGAAGTAGTTGTCCTCATGGTGGTGGTAGGACTAGTAGTTTCGGTGGTAGAAGTAGGAGCATTCTTTTTGTTAGTAGGAGGAGTAGATTCTGTGGTAGATGTAGGATTGCCCGTGATGGAGGGAGGTGTAGCAGGGCCTGTGTTAGAAGTAGGTGCTCTCGTGGTGGTGGTAGGAATAGCAGGTTTTTGGTAGTGGTAGGTGCACTCGTGGTGGTGGTAGAAGTACTAGTTTCTGTGGTAGAAGTAGGAGCACTCGTGGTGGTAGAAGTAGGCAGGTCAGTGGTAGAAGTAGGTGCTCTCGTGGTGGTGGTAGTATTATTAGTGTCTTGATAGAAGTAGTGGTGCTCGAAGTGGTAGTATGAGTAATAATGTTTTCGGTAGAAGTATGAGCGCTCGTGGGGTTGGCAGGAGTAGTAGTGTCTCTGGTAGAAGTATGAGCGCTCGTGGTGGTGTTAGGTGTAGTATTCTCTGCGGTAGAAGTAGGAGTGCTCATTGTGGTGGTAGGAGTAGTAATTTCTGTGGTAGAAGTCACAATGCTCGCGGTAGTGGTGGGAGTAGCAGTGTCTGTGTTAAAAATTGGTGCTCTCGTGGTTGTGGTAGGAGTAGCAGGTTTTGTGGTAAAAGTAGTTGCACTCGTGATGGTGATAGGAGTAGCAGGTTCTATGGTAGAAGTAGTATCGCGTGGGGCGGTGGGAGGAGTTGCATGCCCTCTGGTAGTAGTAGGAGTGCTCATGGTTGTGGTAGGGTAGTAGTTTCTTTGGCAGAAGTAGGAGCGCTTGTGGTGGTGCTTGGAGTAGTAGTGACTGTGGTAGAAGTAGGAGCGCTAGTGGTGGCATTAAGAGTAGTATTGTCTGTGGTAGTAGTAGTTGTGCTCGTGTTGGAGGTAGGAGTAGTAGTTTCTGTGGTAGAAGTAGGAGTGCTCTTGTTGGTGGTAGGATTAGTAGTTTCTGTGTTAGAAGCAGGAGCGCTCGTGGTGGTGTTACTAGTAGTTACTACTGTGGTAGAAATAGGAAAGCTCGTGTTGGTGGTAGGACCAACAGGGCCTATGGTAGAATTAGGTGCTCTCTTGTTGGAGGTAGGAGTAGCAGATTTTGTGGTAGAGGTAGGTGCACTCGTGGTGGTGGTAGGAGTACTAGTTTCTGTGGTAGAAGTAGGTGCTCTCATGGTGGTGGTAGTATTATTAGTGTCTGTGATAGAAATAGTGGTGCTCGACGTGGTAGTAGGAGTAATAATGTTATTGGCAGAATTATGAGCTCTCGTGGGGTTAGCAGGAGTAGTAATGTCTCTGGTAGAAGTATGAGCGCTTGTGGTCGTGTTAGGAGTAGTAGTGAATTTGGTAGAAGTTGTGGCGCTCATCGTGGAAGTGGTAGTAGTAGTTTCTGTGGGAGGAGTAGGAGTGCTCGTGATAATGGCAGGAGTAGTAGTGTCTGTGCCAGAAGTACTTGCACTCGTGGTGGTGGTAGGAGTCCTAGTGTCTGTGGTAGAAGTAGCTGCGCTCGTGGTGGTGGTAGGAGTAGTAGTTTCTGCTGTAGCAGTAGGAGCGCTCGTGGTGGTGTTAGAAGTTGCAGGGCCTGAGGTAAAAATAGGTGCTCTCCTGGTGGTTGTAGGAGTAGCAGGGTCTGTGTTAGAAGTAGTTTCGCTCATGGTGTTGGTAGGAGTAGCATGTTCTGTGTTAGAAGTAGGCGTGCTAGTTGTGGTGGTAACAGTTGCACAGTCTGTGGTAGAAATAGGAGTGTTCGTGGTGGTGGTAGGAGTAGTAGTGTCTGTGGTAGAAGTGGGAGTACCTGTGGTGGTGGTGGGAGTAGTTGTGCCTGTGCTAGAAGGAGGAGCGCTCATCTTGGTGGTAAGTGTAGTGGTGTCTGTGGTAGAAGTAGTATTGCTAGTGGTGGTGCTAGGTGTTGCGTGTTCTGTGGTAAAAGTAGGAGCGCTCATGGTGGTGATAGTTAGTAGTTACTTCGATAGAAGTAGGAGCGCTCAGCGTGTTGGTAGGAGTAGTAGAATATTTGGTAGAAGTAGGAGCGCTCGTTTTGGTGCTTGGAGTAGTAGTGTCAGTGGTACAATTAGGATCTCTAGCGGTTGTGGTAGGAGTAGCAGGACCGGTGGTAGAATTAGGTGCTCTCGTTGTGTTGGGAAGAGTAGGAGGTTTTGTGGGAAAAGTAGGAGCACTCGTGGTGTTGGTAGTAGTAGTAGTTCCTGGGGTAGAAGTATGAGCTCTGGTTGTGGTGGTAGGAGTTTTACATTCTATGGTATAAGTAGGAGGGCTCTTGGTGGTGGTAGTTGTAGTAATGTCTGCGGTATAAGTAGTTGCGCTCGTGGTTGTGGTCGGAGTAGTAGTGTCTGTGGAAGAAGTAGGAGCAATCGTGGTCAAGGTAGTGGTACTTTCTCTGGTAGAAGTAGGGGAGCTCGTGGTGGTGTTAGCAGTAGTACTTTCTTTGTTTGAAGTAGGAGTGCTGGTAGTAGTGGTAGGACTAGTATTCTGTGTGGCAGAAGTAGGAGTGCTCGTGTTGCTGTTGGGAGTTGTAGTGACTGTGGTAGAAGTAGGAGCACTCGTCTTGGTTGTAGGAGTAGTAGTCTCTGTAGTAGAAGTAGTTGTGCTCGTACTGGTGGTAGGATTAGTAGTTTCGGCGGTAGAAACAGGAGCGCTCGTGGTGGTGTTAGTAGTATTTAATACTGTGGTAGAAATACGAAAGCTCGTGGTGGTGGTAGGAGTAACAGGTCCTATAGTAGAATTGGGTGCTCTCTTGTTGGAGGTAGGAGTAGCAGATTTTGTGGTAGAGGTGTTTGCACTCGTGGTCGTGGTACGAGTAGCAGGTTTTGTGTTAGAAGTAGGAGCGCTTGTTGTAGTTGTGGTAGTAGTAGTTACTGGGGTAGAAGTTGGGGCTCTTTTTGTGGTGGTAAGAATAGTTTCTGGGTTAGAAGTAGTAGCGGTCATGGGGGTGGTAGGAGTAGTAATGTCTTTGGTAGAAGTAGCTGTCCTCATGGTGGTGGTAAAAATAGTAGTTTCTTTGGTAGAAGTATGAGCACTCATGTTGTTGGTAGGAGTAGTAGATTCTGTGGTAGAAATGTGATCACCCGAGATGGAGGTAGGTGTAACAGAGCCTGTGGTATAAGTAGGTGCTCTCGTGGTGGTGGTAGGAGTAGCAGGTTTTGTTTTAAAAGTAATTGCACTCGTGGTCGTGATAGGAGTAGCATGTTTTGTGGTAGAAGTAGTATCACCAGGGGTGGTGGTTGGAGTTGCATGCTCTGTGGTAGAAGTAGGCGTGCTCATGGTTGTGGTAGGGTAGTAGTTTCTTTGGTAGAAGTAGGAGCACTTGTGGTGGTGTTACGAGTAGTATAGTCTGTGGTAATAGTAGATGTGCTCGTGTTGGAGGTAGGAGTAGTAGTTTCTGCGGGAGAGGTAGGAGTTCTCTTGTTAGTGGTAGGATTAGTAGTTTCTGTGTTAGAAGCAGGAGCGCTTGTGCTGGTGTTAGTAGTAGTTAATTCTGTGGTAGAAATAGGAAAGCTCGTGGTGGTGGTAGGAATAACAGTGTCTTTGGTAGAATTAGGTGCACTCTTGTTGGAAGTAGGAGTAGCAGATTTTGTGGTAGAGGTAGGTGCACTCATGGTGGTGGTAGGAGTAGTAGTTTCTGTGGTAGAAGTAGGAGCACTCATGGTGGTGGTAGGAGTAGGCAGGTCAGTGGTAGAAGTAGGTGCTCTCATGATAGTGGTAGTATTATTAGTGTCTGTGATAGAAGTAGTGGTGCTCGAAGTGGTAGTAGGAGTAATAATGTTTTTGGTAGAAGTATGAGCGCCCGTGGGGGTGGCAGGAGTAGTAGTGTCTCTGGTAGAAATATGAGCGCTCGTGGTGGTGTTAGGTGTAGTATTGTCTGTGGTAGAAGTAGGAGTGCTCGTTGTGGTGGTAGGAGTAGTAGTTCCTGTGGTAGACGTCACAATGTTCGCGGTGGTGGTGGAAGTAGCAGGGTCTGTGTTAAAAATAGGTGCTCTTGTGGTGGTGGTAGGTGTAGTAGAGTCTGTGGTAAAAGCAGTGGTTCTCGTGGGGGTGGTAGGAGTAGTAATGTCTTTCGTAGTTGTATGAGTGCTCGTTCTTGTGTCAGGAGTAGTAGTTTCTTTGGTAGAAGTAGTTGCACTCGTGGTGGTGATAGGAGTAGTAATTTCTGCCTTAGAAGTAGGAGCACTCGTCTTGGTGGTAGGAGTAGTAGTGTCTGTAGTAGGAGTAGTTGCGCTCGTACTGGTGGTAGGATTAGTCGTTTCTGTGGTAGAAACAGGAGCGCTCGTGGTTGTGTTAATAGTAGTTAATACTGCTGTAGAAATAGAAAGCTCGTGGTGGTGGTAGGAGTAACAGGGCCAATGGTAGAATTGGGTGCTCTCTTGTTGGAGGTAGGAATAGCAGATTTTGTGGTAGAGGTAGGTGCACTCGTGGTGGTGGTACGAGTAGCAGGTTTTGTGTTACAAGTAGGAGCGCTTGTCGTAGATGTGGTAGTAGTAGTTCCTGGGGTAGAAGTAGGGGCTCTCTTTGTTGTGGTAGGAATGGATTCTGTGGTAGAAGTAGGAGCCATCATGGGGGTGGTAGGAGTAGTAGTGTCTTTGGTAGTATTAGTTGTCCTCATGGTGGTGTTAGAACTAGTATTTTCTGTGGTAGAAGTACTCTTATAGTTGGTAGGAGTAGTAGATTCGGTGGTAGAAATAGGATTGACCGTGATGGAGGTAGGTGTAGCAGGGCCTGTGGTAGAAGTAGGTGCTCTCGCAGTGGTGGTAGGAGTAGCAGGTTTTGTGGTAAAAGTAGTTGCACTCGTGGTGGCGATAGGTGTAGAAGGTTTTTGTTAGAAGTAATATCGCCTGGGGTGGTGGTAGGAGTTGCATGCTCTGTGGTATAAGTAGGAGTGCTCATGGTTGTGGTAGGGTAGTAGTTTCTTTGGTAGAAGTAGGAGCACTTGTGGTGGTGCTTGGAGTAGTACAGACTGTGGTAGAAGTACAGGCGCTAGTGGTTGTGTTAGGAGTGCTATTGTCTGTGGTAGTAGTAGTGGTGCTCGTTTTGGAGGTGGGAGTAGTAATTTCTGCAGTAGAAGTAGGAGTGCTCTTGATGGTGATAGGATTAGTAGTTTCTGTGGTAGAAGCAGGAGCGCTTGTGGTGGTGTTACTAGTAGTTAATTCTGTGGTAGAAATAGGAAAGCTCATGGTGTTGGTAGGAGTAACAGGGCCTATGGTAGAATTAGGTGCTCTCTTTTTAGAGGTAGTAGTAGCAGATTTTGTGGTAGAGGTAGGTGCACTCGTGGTGGTGGTAGGAGTACTAGTTTCTGTGGTAGAAGTAGGTGCTCTCGTGCTGGTGGTAGTATTATTAGTGTCTGTGATAGAAGTAGTGGTGCTCGAAGTGGCAGTAGGAGTAATAATGTTTTTGGTAGAAGTATGAGCGCTCGTGGGATTGGCAGGAATAATAAAGTCTCCGGTAGGAGTATGAGTGCTCGTGGGGGTGTTAGGAGTAGTATTCTCTGCCGTAGAAGTAGGAGTGCTCGTTGTGGTGGGAGGAGTAGTAGTTTCTGTGGTAGAAGTCACAATGCTATTGGTGGTGGTAGGAGTAGCATGGTCTGTGGTAAAAATAGGTGCTCTCGTGGTGGTGGTAGGTGTAGTAGTGTCTGTTATAAAACCGGTGGTTCTCGTCAGGTTGGTAAGAGTAGTAACGTCTTTCGTAGTTGTATGGGTTCTCGTGCTCGTGGCAGGAGTAGTACTGTCTGTGGTAGAAGTAGTTGCACTCGTGGTGGTGGTAGGATTACTATTGTCTGTGGTATAAGTAACTGCACTCGTGGTGGTGGTAGGAGTAGTAGTTTCTGCCTTAGAAGGAGGAGCACTCGTTGTGGTGGAAGTTGTTGCATGGTCTGTGGTAGAAGTAGGGGAGCTCGTAGTGGTGATAAGAGTAGTAGTGTCTGTGGTAGAATTAGGAATGACCATAGTGGTAGTAGGAGTAGCAGGACAGGTGGTAGAAGTAGGTGCTCTCGTGGTTGTGGTAGGACTAGCAGGGTCTGTGGTAGAAGTAGTTGCAATCATGGTGGTATTAAGAGTAGAAGATTCTGTGGAAGAAGTAGGAGCACTCATGGTGGTAGTAGGAGTAGTAGTGTCTTTCGTCAAAGTATTGGCACTCGTGGTGGTGGTAGGAGTAGCTGTGTCTGTGGTCGAAGTAGAATTGCTCGTGTTGTTGGTAGGAGTAGTAGTGTCTGTGGTAGAATTAGCATCGCTCGTGGTAGTGGTAGGAGTAATTTTCTGTGGTAGAAGTACTTGCGCTCGTGGTGGAGGTAGGAGTAGTATTGTCTGTGGTATAAGTGGGGGCGCTAGTGTTGGTGGTAGGTGTTGCACGGTCTGCGGTAGAAGTAGGAGTGCTCGTGGTGGTGTTAGGAGTAGTAGTGTCTTTGGTAGTAGTTGTTGCACTCATCATGGAAGTGGTAGTAGTAGTTTCTGTGGTAGGTGGAGGAATGCTCGTGATAATGGCAGGAGTAGTAGTGATTGTGCCAGAAGTAGTTGCACTCGTGCTGGTGGTAGGATTACTAGTGTCTGTGGTAGAAGTAGCTGCACTCGTGGTGGTGGTAGGAGTAGTAGTTTCTGCTGTAGAAGTAGGAGCACTCGTGGTGGTGTTAGAAGTTGCAGGGCCTGAGGTATAAATAGGTGCTCTCCTGGTGGTTGTAGGAGTAGCAGGGTCTGTGTTAGAAGTAGTTTCGCTCATGGTGGTGGTAGGAGTAGCATGTTCTGTGTTAGAAGTAGGAGTGCTCGTTGTGGTGGTAGGAGTTGCACAGTCTGTGGTAGAAGTAGGAGTGTTCGTGGTGGTGGTGGTAGGAGTAGTAGTGTCTGTGGTAGAAGTGGGAGTGCCTGTGGTGGTGGTGGGAGTAGTTGTGTCTGCGCTAGAAGGAGGAGCGCTCATCTTGGTGGTAAGTGTAGTGGTGTCTGTGGTAGAAGTAGTATTGCTTGTGGTGGTGCTAGGAGTTGCATGTTCTGTGGTAAAAGTAGGAGCGCTCATGGTGGTGGTAGGTAGTAGTTTCTTTGATAGAAGTAGGAGCGCTCGCTGTGTTGGAAGGAGTAGTAGAGTCTTTGGTAGAAGTAGGAGCGCTCGTGGTGGTGCTTGGAGTAGTAGTGTCAGTGGTAGAAGTAGGATCTCTCGGGGTTGTGGTAGGAGTAGCAGGACCTGTGGTAGAAATAGGTGCTCTCGTGGTGGTGGGAGGAGTAGGTGGTTTTGTGGGAGAAGTAGGAGCGCTCGTGGTGGTGGTGGTACTAGTAGTTCCTGGGGTAGAAGTATGAGCTCTCGTTGTGGTGGTAGGAGTAGTAGCTTCTATGGTATAAGTAGGAGCACTCGTGGTGGTGGTAGGTGTAGTACTGTCTGTGGTAGAAGTAGTTGCGATCATGGTTGTGGTAGGAGCAATCGTGGTCATGGTAGTGGTACTTTCTCTGGTAGAATTAGGAGAGCTCGTGGTGGTGTTAGGAGTAGTACTTGCTTTGAAGTAGGAGCGCTGGTGGTAGTGGTAGGAATAGTACTGTCTGTGGTAGGAGTAGGAGCGCTCGTGTTGCTGGTGGGAGTTGTAGTGACTTTGATAGAAGTAGGAGCACTCATCTTGGTGGTAGGAGTAGTAGTGTCTGTACTAGTAGTAGTTGTGCTCGTACTGTTGGTAGGATTATTAGTTTCTGTGGTAGAAGCAGCAGCGCTCGTGGTGGTGATAGTTATAGTTAATTCTGTGGTAGAAATAGGTAAGCTCGAGGTGGTGGTAGGTGTAACAGGGCCTATGGTAGAATTAGGTGCTCTCTTTTTGGATGTAGGAGTAGCAGATTTTGTGGTAGATGTAGGTGCACTCGTGGTGGTGGTAGGAGTAGCAGGTTTTGTGTTAGAAGTTGGAGCGCTACTCGTAGTTGTGGTAGTAGTAGTTACTGGGGTAGAAGTAGGGGCTCTTTTTGTGGTGGTAGGAATAGTTTCTGGGGTAGAAGTAGAAGCGGTCATGGGGGTGGTAGGAGTAGTAGTGTCTTTGGTAGAAATAGTTGTCCTCATGGTGGTGGTAGGACTAGTAGTTTCTGTGGTAGAAGCAGGAGCACTCTTTTTGTTGGTAGGAGTAGTAGATTCTGTGGTAGAAGTAGGATTGCCCGTGATGGAGGTAGGAGTAGCAGGGCCTGTGGTAGAAGTAGGTTCTCTCGTGGTGGTGGTAGGAGTAGCAGGTTTTGTGGTAAAAGTAGTTGCACTCGTGGTGGTGATAGGAGTAGCAGGTTCTATGGTAGAAGTAGTATCGCGTTGGGTGGTGGTAGGATTTGCATGCCCTCTGGTAGAATTAGGAGCGCTCATGGTTGTGGTAGGGTAGTAGCTTCTTTGGTAGAAGTAGGAGCGCTTGTGGTGGTGCTTGGTGTAGTAGTGACTGTGGTATAAGTAGGAGCACTAGTGGTGGTTTTAGGAGTAGTATTGTCTGTGGTAGTAGTAATTGTGCTCGTGGTGGAGGTAGGAGTAGTAATTTCTGCGTTAGAAGAAGGAGTGATATTGTTGGTGGTAGGATTAGTAGTTTCTGTGGTAGAAGCAGGAGCGCTCGTGGTGGTGTTAGTAGTAATTAATACTGTGGTAGAAATAGGAAAGCTCGTGGTGGTGGTAGGACTAACAGGGCCTATGGTAGAATTAGGTGCTCTCTTGTTGGAGGTAGCAGTAGCAGATTTTGTGGTAGAGGTAGGTGCACTCGTGGTGGGTAGGAGTAGTAGTTTCTGTGGTAGAAGAAGGAGCGGTCGTGGTGGTGGTAGGAATAGGCGGGTCAGTGGTAGAAGTAGGTGCTCTCGTGGTGGTGGTAGTATTATTAGTGTCTGTGATAGAAGTAGTGGTGCTCGATGTGGTAGTAGGAGTAATAATGTTTTTGGTAGAAGTATGAGTGCTCGTGGGATTGGCAGGAATAGTAAAGTCTCTGGTAGGAGTATGAGCGCACGTGGTGGTGTCAGGAGTAGTATTATCTGCCGTAGAAGTAGGAGTGCTCGTTGTGGTGGTAGGAGTAGTAGTTTCTGTGGTAGAAGTCACAATGCTCTTGGTGGTGGTACGAGTAGCAGTGTCTGTGGTAAAAATAGGTGCTCTCGTGGTGGTGGTAGGTGTAGTAGTGTCTGTGATAAAAGCAGTGGTTCTCGTCAGGGTGGTAAGAGTAGTAACGTCCTTCGTAGTTGTATGGGTGCTCGTGCTCGTGGCAGGAGTAGTAATTTCTGTGGTAGAAGCAGTGGTTCTCGTAGGGGTGGTAGGAGTAGTAATGTCTTTCGTAGTTGTATGAGTGCTCGTGCTGGTGGCAGGTGTAGTAGTGTCTGTGGTAGAAGTAGTTGCACTCGTGGTGGTGGTAGGAGTAGTAGTTTCTGCCTTAGAAGGAGGAGCACTCGTGGTGGTGGAAGTTGTTGCATGGTCTGTGGTAGAAGTAGGGGAGCTCGTAGTGGTGATAAGTGTAGTAGTGTCTGTGGTAGAATTAGGAATGACCATAGTGGTAGTAGGAGTAGCAGGACAGGTGGTAGAAGTAGGTGCTCTCGTGGTTCTGGTAGGACCAGCAGGGTCTGTGGTAGAAGTAGTTGCAATCATGGTGGTATTAAGAGTAGAAGATTCTGTGGAAGAAGTAGGAGCACTCATGGTGGTAGTAGGAGTAGTAGTGTCTTTGGTCAAAGTATTGGCGCTCATGGTGGTGGTAGGAGTAGTAGTGTCTGTGGTAGAATTAGCATCGCTCGTGGTAGTCGTAGGAGTAGTTTTCTGTGGTAGAAGTACTTGCGCTCGTGGTGGAGGTAGGAGTAGTATTGTCTGTGGTATAAGTGGGAGCGCTAGTGTGGGTGGTAGGTGTTGCACGGTCTGTGGTAGAAGTAGGAGTGCTCATGGTGGTGGTAGGAGTAGTAGTTTCTGCCTTAGAAGGAGGAGCACTCGTGGTTGGTGGAAGTTGTTGCATGGTCTGTGGTAGAAGTAGGGGAGCTCGTAGTGGTGATAAGTGTAGTAGTGTCTGTGGTAGAATTTGGCGCGATCAGAGTGGTGGTAGGAGTATAAGGACAGGTGGTACAAGTAGGTTCTCTCATGGTTGTGGTTGGACTAGCAGGGTCTGTGGTAGAAGTAGTTGCAATTATGGTGGTATTAGGAGTAGAAGATTCTGTGAAAGAATTAGGAGCACTCATGGTGGTAGTAGGAGTAGTAGTGTCTCTGGTCAAAGTAGTGGTGCTCGTGCTGGTGGTAGGTGTAGCTGTATCTGTGGTCGAAGTAGGAGCACTTGTTTTGTTGGTAGGAGTAGCAGTGTCTGTGTCAGAATTAGGATCGCTCGTGGTGGTGGTAGGAGTAATAGTTTCTGTGGTAGAAATATTGCGTTCGTGGTGGAGGTAGGAGTAGTATTATCTGTGGTATAAGTGGGAGCGCTAGTGTTGGTGGTAGGTGTTGCAAGGTCTGTGGTAGAAGTAGGAGGGCTCGTGGTGGTGGTAGGAGTAGTAGTGACTTTGGTAGAAGTTGTTGTGCTCAACGTGGAAGTGGTAGTAGTAGTTTCTGTGGTAGGAAAAGGAGTGCTCATGATAATGGCAGGAGTAGTAGTGTCTGTGCCAGAAGTAGTTGCACTCGTTATGGTGGTAGGAGTCCTAGTGTCTGTGGTAGAAGTAGCTCCGCTCGTGGGGGTGGTAGGAATAGTAATTTCTACTGTAGCAGTAGGAGCGCTCGTGGTGGTGTTAGTAGTTGTTAATACTGTGGTAGAAATAGGAAAGCTCGTGGTGGTGGTAGGACTAACAGGGCCTATGGTAGAATTAGGTGCTCTCTTGTTGGAGGTAGGAGTAGCAGATTTTGTGGTAGAGGTAGGTGCACTCGTGGTGGGTAGGAGTAGTAGTTTCTGTGGTAGAAGAAGGAGCGCTCGTGGCGGTGCTAGGAGTAGGCGGGTCAGTGGTAGAAGTAGGTGCTCTCGTGGTGGTGGTAGTATTATTAGTGTCTGGGATAGAAGTAGTGGTGCTCGAAGTGGTAGAAGGAGTAATAATATTTTTGGTAGAAGTATGAGCGCTCGTGGGATTGGCAGGAATAGTAAAGTCTCCGGTAGGAGTATGAGCGCTCGTGGTGGTGTTAGGAGTAGTATTCTCTGCCGTAGAAGTAGGAGTGCTCGTTGTGGTGGTAGGAGTAGTAGTTTCTGTGGTAGAAGTCACAATGCTCTTGGTGGTGGTAGGAGTAGCAGGGTCTGTGGAAAAAATAGTTGCTCTCGTGGTGGTGGTAGGTGTAGTAGAGTCTGTGGTAGAAGCAGTGGTTCTCGTAGGGGTGGTAGGAGTAGTAATGTCTTTCGTAGTTGTATGAGTGCTCGTGCTGGTGGCAGGAGTAGTAGTGTCTGTCGTAGAAGTAGTTGCATTCGCGGTGGTGGTAGGAGTAGTAGTTTCTGCTTAGAAGGAGGAGCACTCGTGGTGGTGGAAGTTGTTGCATGGTCTGTGGTAGAAGTAGGGGAGCTCGTAGTGGTGATAAGAGTAGTAGTGTCTGTGGTTGAATTAGGAGCGACCATAGTGGTAGTAGGAGTAGCAGGACAGGTGGTAGAAGTACGTGCTCTCGTGGTTGTGGTAGGACTAGCAGGGTCTGTGGTAGAAGTAGTTGCAATCATGGTGGTGTTAAGAGTAGAAGATTCTGTGGAAGAAGTAGGAGCACTCATGGTGGTAGTAGGAAGTAGTAGTGACTTTGGTCAAAGTATTGGCGCTCCTGGTGGTGGTAGGTGTAGCTGTGTCTGTGGTCGAAGTAGGATTGCTCGTGGTGTTGGTAGGAGTAGTGGTGTCTGTGGTAGAATTAGCATCGCTCGTGGTAGTGGTAGGAGTAGTTTTCTGTGGTAGAAGTACTTGCACTCGTGGTGGAGGTAGGAGTAGTATTGTCTGTGGTATAAGTGTGAGCGCTAGTGTTGGTGGTAGGTGTTGCACGGTCTGTGGTAGAAGTAGGAGTGCTTGTGGTGGTGGTAGGAGTAGTAGTGACTTTGGTAGTAGTTGTTGTGCTCACCATGGAAGTGGTAGTAGTAGTTTCTGTGGTAGGTGGAGGAATGCTCGTGATAATGGCAGGAGTAGTAGTGTTTGTGCCAGAAGTAGTTGCACTCGTGCTGGTGGTAGGATTACTAGTGTCTGTGGTAGAAGTAGCTGTGCTCGTGGTGGTGGTAGGAGTAGTAGTTTCTGCTGTAGAAGTAGGAGCACTCGTGGTGGTGTTAGAAGTTGCAGGGCCTGAGGTAGAAATAGGTGCTCTCCTGGTGGTTGTAGGAGTAGCAGGGTCTGTGTTAGAAGTAGTTTCACTCACGGTGGTGTTAGGAGTAGCATGTTCTGTGTTAGAAGTAGGAGTGCTCGTTGTGCTGGTAGGAGTTGCACAGTCTGTGGTAGAAGTAGGAGTGTTCGTGGTGGTGGTAGGAGTAGTAGTGTCTGTGGTAGAAGTGGGAGGGCCTGTGGTGGTGGTGGGAGTAGTTGTGTCTGTGCTAGAAGGAGGAGCGCTCATCTTGGTGGTAAGTGTAGTGGTGTTTGTGGTAGAAGTAGTATTGCTTGTGGTGGTGCTAGGTGTTGCATGTTCTGTGGTAAAAGTAGGAGCGCTCATGGTGGTGGTAGGTAGTAGTTTCTTTG